>NC_134710.1:138041831-138384331 GCF_043290135.1 Rhipicephalus microplus
CTTCTTCTGAGCTCCTTTTATGCCATGCCTTTCTGAATCACGGATCACGTCTGCATCGAATGGATCGGTGTCCAATATATTCATTTGAGTGGTCATCTTTCAAGTATACTGTCTTGGAGCGAAAAAAGGACGTGATACTGCAGCGCTTAACTCGAAAAGAAACACGAAAATACACAATATAGTGTGAAAGTCGGCTTCTTGCTCTTTATATCCGAGTTTGGCCCTATACGGCATCATGTTCTTCAGTAAGTACGAACACCCCTCTCCCACCTAAAAAAAAAAAAGCCATCAAAGCATAAGAAAGCGACTATTACACAAACGAAACACATTCGATCTGGCTACGTTTTCTGTTTTAGTCGCAGTTATTTACGCACTGCTGGTTTAGTGTACCTAACTCAGTTTGATGCGAACAAGTGCAGGATTTGGGCCATTTTTATTTGAAACAATTTTTTTAAGTTCGCGTTACAATCAGGAGTCGCCTCATTTTGATTACATACAAGTGTTCTAAATGAATGTGATATATGCTTCAGCGTGCTTCACGTACGTTTCCGTAAAACTATATATATATATATATATATATATATATATATATATATATATATATATATATATATATATATATATATATAATATGTGTGTGTGTGTGTGTGTGTGGAGAGAGAGAGAGAAACCGTGCCTTGTTTATACCGAACGCCGGTAGATTCGTGCTTGCGAGTGAACTAAGGCAAACCAAAGGTCATGGTGCATGGTGAGGTCTATGTTACCGTCATTACGATTAGTGTTCCGTATAATTATTTCGAGATCTCTAATAATAACGATAATATCTGGGGTTAACCTCCCCGGTCGTCGTTACGTTGTAGTTGGTGATCAGTATGCCGTCTGAACAGGGACAGAAAGTGTAAAAAAAGGTGCATGGAGTCTTTTCGCATGTAAGTTCTTCAGCCGAACTCACACGGCGGATACTGCTGTGTAGCTTTAATACACTGTAGCACACTTGCAAATTACATCGGCACGAAGAGCATATGGTCAGTGCGCCGCAGTCACGTGCCAAAAGCGCGAGCTGTCATGACCTCCGAGCGTGGGGACGAAGACGACCGGATAATTTTAGGTTTTCTTGATCTTCTGTCCAAAGTATACCTTTACGCACCCCCCCCCCCCCCCCCCCGCCCTTTCTTTCTGTCGTGCGTGGGTCACCAATGTGCTGTCCCATTCAAAGAATGACCTGGATGATCTCGCCCAAACGACGGCGCGGAGGCCTACGACAAGGAAGCGCTTGATGCAGACGAAGGCCGGATACGAAGGATAAGGAAGGACACATATAGACGAGATGGTTCGCAGGCGCTTGTGTATTATCTTTGCAGGGAACTTGGCGTGGCGTTCTTGACTCGCTGCTAGTTTCCTGCCACAAATTCTAAGCTCTCTTTCTTGAATCGAAGAAGGGAGAGAGGGATATTTTGGTGCGCGTGCTGTTTTGCTTATCAAGCATTGACCTGCGGCATGTTGCTATACATTTAACATCTAGAAAGTTCGGAGTTTGATGACACACGATATCATATGCCGCTAAAAAGTGCCGCTGTCATTTTTTTTTTTGGTCATGCGATCAGCATGCAGATGGGAAAGAGCTGCGAGAAACACGGCAGTTTGCCGAAGCGCATTGATCGCTTCCCGGAGAGCCGCACGGAGTGCATATTTCGACATTGAAAGCCGCCAGCTAACTGCGGTACGTGTACCCCATCCATGCTGCGGTGTACGTGGAGCTGCCGTGCGTATTGGAAGGCTCCCGATACGGCATGCAGTTGCAGTACACTGTCAGCCAGGGAGAAAATCGAAGTTCAGCCGCGTAATAAAGAATTTACAGCGCTACGTCCAGGAACCTTCGCGATATAGCACAAGTGATGCAACGGGTAATGGAGAAATAGAGCTCGTGGCAAGAAGACTTGGAAGCGCGTGCTAGTGCATAGTTCCCTCTCCTTCGCGTTATGTGCAGATCTGACTGGTCGGATGAGGCGTCACTGCGGGCGCCGATCATAAGGCCTTCGCATTTCCAGAAATCTTCAACAATAGAGGTTTTCGCGATTGGAGAAGACATGTGGAAGCGATAACATTTTAATATTCGCATCTCGGGTCCAGAGCATTTCGCATTTTATTGGCCTATTGCGGGCCTCTTTCGTCTCGAAGAGCAACGTGTGCAAACATAAGAAGTTCCCGTATCGTTGCCTCATTGTCTACGATAACGAGTCCGCCCGCGATTGTGGTCTAGTGGGATGTACGGGGCTGGACGGCTCACTCGCAAGTCGCGCAGGGTTCAAACCCGGCTGCGGCGGCCGCATTTTCGACGGAGGCGAATATGCTTGACGCCCGTGTACTTAGATTTAGGCGTACGTTAAAGAACCCCAGGTGGTGGAAATTTTTGGAGCCCTCTACTTTGGCGTCTCTCATAATCATATGGTGGTTTTGAGACGTTAAACCCCACATATCAATCAATCAGTGTACTACCTGTGGGGCTGCCTGTCTGGTATCCACCACTAAGAACAATTACCATCCACAACTGCACTCGAACGCACTTCCTTAAACGAGGTCGTAAGAAAGTTGTTGAGGTTGGCGCACATGTGTGAAGGACCTTCTTTATTCTTTGTTCGTTCTTTTTTTTTACAGTGAAAGCTGCTATGATGCTATGAGATCACAACTCGGGTCACGCGCAGTTGTCCGCCGCTGCCGCCGCCGTCCGTAACCACATCGCGCGAATTTTAGAAAACAAAATAGCACCAATGACACAATGGGGGCTCAAACCCCGGTCCGCTGGGTACGAGCCAAGTATTCTGCCACTGAGCTACTCCGGTGCTTGGGACTTGTTGCCAAACTTGCCTTAGGCAGGCTCTATGTCGGGAAAGCAATCGCGTTGATACGACTTATAAAGCGTTCTAAAAAATAAGTGAAAGAACAGCCCCGCCGTGGTGGTCTAGTGGCTAAGGTACTCGGCTGCTGACCCGCAAGTAGTGGGATCGAATCCCGGCTGCAGCGGCTGCATTTCCGATGGAGGTGGAAATGTTTTAGGCCCGTGTGCTCAGATTTGGGTGCACGTTAAAGAACCCCAGGTGGTCGAAATTTCCGGAGCCCTCCACTACGGCGTCTCTCATATTATATGGTGGTTTTGGGACGTTAAACCCCACATACCAACACCGAAAGAACAACCACTCATCGCACAATGCGAATAGCGCAACGAGTGGGTTGTCCAATGCCCCAACCCATTACAAAACTTTGTTATTGTTCCCCTGTTAACTGTGACGCATACTAACTTCAGCCATAAATCCTCATCGCCGTCAGCCACTGCATGAACAATTAGCACAAAATTCATGCAAGTGTTTAGCGGATATCACGCTTCTCAGGAGAATGACGAAAACTAGCATAGCGAATGCCGGCCAATTACCCAAAAAGTTTATTATTAATGTCCTAGTGGGTACCAAGCAAGTGTGCTTGCAGCAGTTACCCAATGAGTGTTTAGAAAGGGCTCTGAAAAGCCGCTATTCTAGCTTTCGCTGTGACCGTGCTGTGCCTTTAGCGCAGGCGTGGCTTTTTTTTTTTTTTGCTCCTTTTTGGCGACGTCCTGAATGGGTGATCGTAGTGGAAATAAATGTAAAGTTTTGTTTATTTATTTCTTGGATAAAATGAGTGATCTTTGCTTCAGAGTCGGTGTCTTGTGTGCGCTCCCAAATTCGCGGTGCCTTCAGCAATGGACGAAGTGTGGCTGGCTAAGCGCGCATGCTTTTGACGTCTCTCACTCATCTCTTTTGCATTGAAAAACTGATTTATTCTTTGTTTTATTTTCAGGTCTGATTTTATTTTTGGAGTGCGCGGTGCGAGTGCCCGCCGAGTGCTTTTTTTTTTTTACGACCTAGACACCACACACGAATAGATATATGCGAACACCGTGATATCTCCATCTGAAGTTACCTTTTCTAGAGCGTTTGCATAATCTCCTAAGCCCTCTCGGAGTAAGCGTGGCTGTGCCTTCTTTAGAAGGTTGACGGTCTTGTTTATGTGCCCTCCGACACTTGAACTTGCCGACCCTCGTGACCGAGAAAATGAGAGCGTACGTAACGGCTCCTTGCGCTCCGTCACTAAACCGGGTTGCAGTAAGGGCAGTTTACCGATTTTTGTTTTCGTTTTTGAACAGCCTTTATGGGCTAGGAAACCGGCCGGTCGTGTTTGTTCCTTCGCTCATCCGTCACGCTTTGGTTTCAGGCGCGGTACGACTAAAGAGGGCAGAAAAGCTGATATACTTGGGGTCACTTCAAGCGACCTTGCGGTGCCGGTCGGTTTACGCGAGCGCATTTTGCACTTGAGAATGCTGTCATGTCAGTCTTGGCAGGGAGTCCCACAGGGGCGTATCCAGAAGTTTGTCTAAAAGGGCGAGGTGAGGGGGTAAGGGTTTGCAGACTGCGGTTCATCCGCCCTTTATGCATGTTTTCATGTGTGCGTGTAAGTTATATCACTCGCAAAATTGAAAAATTTAGAAAGGGAGGGGGGCTGAGCTCAGCGGTGGATCCAGAGGGGGAGGGGGCGTTAGGGGTCGACCGCCCTCCTTCCCTCTCTTCTGGGTCTGCTGTACACCTGCTGTCACCAACTGGAGCAAATGAGTGCTAGTAAAGTAAGGACCCCGCCCCCCTCTCCGGTGTTACTTGAAGCTACCCCCCCCCCCCCCCTCCCTAAAATGAGTGGCTGGGTCCGCCCATGGCATAGTAGTGCCAGGTTTCATGTTCTCTTTTAAAGGCAGAGTGTGTTTGTGTTTGCCTATGTGTTTCAAGTGGCCTGACTATAGGGTGAAATGTATGAAGCCTTTAGGAAAACTATATCAGTATCTAGCATCTCAGCCTGACATTTAAATGTTCCCCAAATTCAACTTGAAATGAGGCAGTTAGATGCACAAGTCAATGTTACTCATAATATGGCAAATTGGCATAGGTTTCTCCGAATGTCACTCACAAGCATAAAGAGATGTAGATGTACTGGAAAAAGTGCTAGAAACTTTCAACATGTATGCAGCAACATGTGCAGCAACTTCTTTTTTCATTTTATGCTTGTGGAGTTGCAGTTCATTTCACACTTTAGTGCATGCAGCTGAAAAGTTTATATTCAATTTTATTTTTGACAGAGGATCAAGCCATAAACATATTTAAATTTTATGTATAAGTATGCCTCTTGAAGATATTGTGGATATTCTGTTCAAATTTAGAAACTTGCAATTTTATTCACTTCAGCTTTGTCTTAACAATTTTGCATGAGAAGGTCTACATTCATTTAGTATGCGAGAATTTTTTTTGCAATATTATGTATTTGCCGCAATATCACAATCAATAATTCATCAATAAATCAATCGATCGAGCTTTATTTTGATCAACAGAATAATGAAAATACGAAGATTATTTGACCCGATAGCCTAAAGTGGCTAGTGGCTTGTCCAGTACAGTGTGCAACAAGGAATGTACAGGACAGCCTAGGGAAGAAACAGAAACGATCACATTAATACTCGCAATACACGTACTATCATGAGAAGTATGAGTTCGAACACGCGAGCGCGTGTCAAGTAGCCTCGAACACTACTCGGCTGATTTGCAGTGGCCGCTGTTGGAAACAAAGTGGAAAAGATTCCGTACTTCCGCTAGCTGTTGACACTCTCGCCGTGGTATCGTTGCTGCAAAGCGGGAGCTTGTCAGTGACCGCTAGAAGTGATATGACTTCACTTCAATGCACCCAGCTCGACGCAGTGACCCATCAGGGTATGTAGCAGCCGAGATATCGCTTGTGACGTACCTTACCATTATGCACAGGCCATGCTTGTGCTATATCTAGGTGATGCTGGTTGGAGGTATTGATATTCCTGTTCTATTTTAGGGGCTAAGCTCCTCTTAGTCTTACCTTGTCATGCGTCATGCGTAACGGAAAGGAGAGACGAGAAAAAAAAAATTAAGAAGGCAGTATCTCCTGAACAGTATAATAGACAGCACTGTCCCAAAGAAGTGCATACAAACTGCAGTTGAGTGAGGATATCCTAGATGGTGCTGTACTGCTACTCTCCAATTGGCTGCTGCAAAGGCTGTGCCTCGGTGCGCGGAGAACGAGTGCCTCTCTCAGTCTCCTGGATAGTCGCTGTACGTGGCGGATCGTTGGTGGGGCATAGACGAAGCAGAGCAGCGGGCGCGTTTAAGACGCTCGGCTTTTTTGGTTCGAGTCTCGTTCGTGTTAACCGCGCGCCATCTGCATTCTCGAACGCGATCGGACGCATGGACGCATGCACAGACGGACACACGGATGGCTGGACAGACAGACGCTTCGCCCCATTCATCATCATTCACTCCATTTATACGCTGTGATTTTTAAAAATTTGTTTTTGTCTATATTCTTTTTTTTGCGTTACCATTCCTCGTAGCCGATGCCACGCACTCGGCAGCCCTTTGGCAGCAACACTCTAGCGAAACAGGAGGGCTGACAGTAAGCGGAAGAGCGTCTCTCCTTTCCCCTCATCTTTCAGCAGTGCCATCCACGTGTCACGCCATCTCGGTTTTGAGGCTATTTGGGATGTGCTAGTGTGTTTCAGCTCACATTGCTCACGATAGTACATATGGGTTTTCTCTTACAAATATGCATGCTTATTAGCTTGTAACCTGGAAGGGGGAGGGAGCTGAAATCTCCATATGGATGAATTAAGAGTTGCTGTAGATTACAGCAGCTAAGTTGGCATATAACATAATTTATTGTTTTGGAACGCTGATATATTGAAGTTACTTATCTGTGTTTTGTTTCTTTTCTGTATAATTTATACACTTTGCAGTGGTCCGGACACTCACAGGTCACAAGGGAAATGTTCGGTGCATGGATTTTCACCCTCATGCAGAATTTGTCGCATCAGGGTCAATGGATACTACTATAAAAGTATGTATAAGCCTTCACTTTCTCCACCTAATACAGGGAATGAATCTTTTACACTGCTAGCCAGCATCCCTGCTAAGTTTTATTCTTTTTTTTTTGTTGCACTAAGTACTGCATTCATTACAGTGGCAAATGCCTGATGTTTTATGTAACTCATGGCCCTGTTGGAGCTTAACACTTTAGGGCTCAACTTTATCATCGGAAAAATGTAAAAGGCCACGACACGGGACAAATAAGGGAGCACAGGACAGAGCACTCCTGTTGACATGATCACATCATCATGTCTCAGGTAAAAAAAAATGTGCCATCAGCATGAGTTTAAGGGACCCTGAAACTTTTTTTGAATTTCTGTCAGTATTTAGACTAAAGCATCATGAAATTATTCACACCACAAATTTAATGATGCGCTGTGTACCAAGACATTAACGGACAATTTTACCTATATCTTCCTTCTCACCCCTGCCTTATCTTTTGAACTCATAAACACTGGCATCCCAGCGATTGCAGTGCTCTCATGTAGTGATGTTCCGTGCAGAAAATTTTATCTTTTTCGGGGAATTTTCACCTGTCATTTTGAGCCAAAGGAAAAAAGAAAATCTCTGTGATATTGCAGAGACTTTCAGGAATGGATAAATTCTCCCCTGACGACCGATAATTAGCAGTCATAGTGCCCCTTCGCCTGCTGTGATCGGTTCTGAGGTATGCACCACAGAAGCATAAACCTAGAGATTTGTTTCCGATATTTACCCGGAGCGATTTCTAGCTCACTAGTGGTGTTGAGCCTGAAGCCCAAAATGGGCAGTGTGCTGACAGGGTATGAATCGCTAAAAACATGCTTTTGTTGTGTGGCCATGAAAGAGCTAGTCATGATTTAAAAAGTAGCCAGTATATAATTATAGTATATGTGTGGATGTATGGGGGCACATATTAGCGCTGTTGTGCAGGGAAGTTTGCTGGGAATTCCGTCAACGTCTGCGGGGAAAAATGCCCAAAATGGGGAGTTTTCATGTCTCTGAATAGGGATTCTTCGGCGTTGTGCAATCGATGGTTCCAGCTTTGCCCAGTCACGCCCTCGGAGATTACACGCCTACATGTTGCATGCAATCACGGAGGCCATAACCTTGTGCGCCCGACAGCACGCACGTCGTCTAACAACCGAGATTAAGACCGTGTAGTGGTTGATATCTGCTCCAACAGGGGCCGGCACTCTATCAGCTGGTCTTAAATGATACTCCTGTGCGGCGTCAACCTGCAAAGGCATGTGAACAAGCAAAAAGAATTCAAGAATGATCATCGATAAGCATAAACTCGGGCAATGTGGGTGTGTCTTCAGTGGTCAAGGTACAGTGGCAGACACATCGTAGCGATTCCGCTCGCTGGATGCCTCATAAACATTGCAAAATGTGGCAGCTTTACAGGCCACCGATCGCTAGATATGCGGTACACAATACAGCTAGGGCAATTTATTGTGTTTAAGAGAAGAAGAAACCTTGAGAGAAACACTTGTTGCTCAGCTCCCATCCACATGGAGTGCATATCCTAAACAGATGACTCTCTGCCCACAGGAGGTTCCGTGACGTGTATCGTGGGATATCCACTGAGTCCGGTCAGCAAGTGCTACGCGTATGGGAGCATTTCTATGTGTAAAAGGCGCAAGAAGTTCAAAACTCATTTTGCTGATCAGCTGCGGTCTGCCACCATTCACATGCTTCACGTCATGTAATAAATTACATAGTTGATGTAGAGAGCTTAAATTGGTCTTCAAACAATTCTTAGGACTTGCTTTATCAGCTCAATGTGTTTATGAAATCGTCAAAACCGTTTCTGGGTCACTTCAAGACATGAAGGGGAAAACTGATAAGAATGCCTGTACACATACTTGCAGGCCAGTGAGACGTGAAATCACTCTTTAGCCATTTTCTAGGCATAGAGGTATTTCAAATAAATATCTTGGAATCTTCGAAAGGTAGTCCTAATGGACACAGACGAAAGGAAGGCACACTAGCACGCAGACGAATGCGCTTTTGTCTGTGTGTCAGTGCGCCTTCCTTTTGTTTGTGTCCATTGGCACTACCTTTCCAAGTATGAATTTCCAACTTGCCCAAAAATCAGCAGTCTCAGAATCTGACCTTAGTGATTGCTGAAAATTTGGGTCAAGAAGTGGAACAAATAAAACAGTTTCAGAATAGTTTGAGATGATGTAATGCTAATGGGAATGACACAGAAGTCTGCTTTACATCTTGAATGGTTCCTACGTAGTTTGAGAACAGGTTTGCATTTTTTTCCTTTTTTTGTAGCTTCCTTAATTTTTTCTGTTAACCTGTAGAGAATATTGACTTCAATGAGTACCGGTTCTGTCTTCATGTAATGTAGGTCTTGACAGGATTTCTAAAGGACCGTAATGCTAGCTAATCCATATCAATGTAGTCGCTGATTTTTACCAGTAGTGATGCAAGATGCCATTAAAATATATGGCATTTATGGGAAGTTTGACTAAATATGTTTTAAATTACAATATGGATTTTCATTAATAGCTTTTTTAAATTCTCCTTTTCCTCTTCCAGCTTTGGGACACAAGAAAAAAGGGATGTATATACACTTACAAGGTAGGCCTTATTATGTAATGCAATTTATGCATGACATTTGTTACAAGTATTATATATGGATTTGTGTGTGTGCAATATGACGTGCATGTGTAGTCAAACAGATAAACAAAAAAAAAAACACCAGGCCTGCGTGGAACGCACAGCACAGTCACAGTGAAAGCTAGAAGAGTGGCCTTTCAGCGCCTTTTCTAAACACTCGTTGGGTAACTGCTGCAAGCACGCTTGCTGGGTATCCACTGCACCATAAATAATTATAAATTTTGTGTAGTAGGCCAGCATTCACTTTGCTATCCTTCGTCATTCTTTGGAGAAGCTCGGTATCCGCTACACACTTGTTGGAAATTTTTCTGCAATTTTTTTATGCAGTGGCTGAAGATGAAGGAATATGTGAAGTGGGTTTGCGCCTCAGTTAATAGGTGATCAAGAACAAGTTTTTTAATTGGCTGAAGCATTGGACAACCCAATTGTCAAGCGATTCGCATCGTGTGATGCCTGGCTGTTCCTTTGATGTTCTAAAACGCTTTATTACTCATATTAATGCAATTCCTTTTCCTCTGCTTAAAGGGACATTAAAGTAAAATAACAATTTACATCAGAGTGAAAGCTCAATGTATGATAACATCTAAAATGACAATATTATCAACACCAGTGTCCTATTTACTGAAAAATTAAGGTAAATGCACAAAAACACAAGCGCCGCAATAGGACATTTTCAAAATGATCCCAATGACATCAGACGAACCGCCTACAATTAATCACTAGTAATCGATCTAACTGCACTCAATAAAGAACCTTCCGTGCGTCAAGAGACACGATAAAATGCCGCTTGTTCATTACTGTTTGATTCATGGAAAAAAGAACCGCCAGACGTTACTATGGGGAATGGTGAGAGTGGTTCAAAAATTCAATTTTCGCCTGGTTACACGGGACAGGTGGGTCTTCTAGCGGGCCGCAGTTGAAACAAAAGCGTCTGAAACAAAAGCGTCTGAAACCTCGAAGTTAATGGCGGGAAATTGATCAATGGCCGTTGTTGCTGCTGTGGCTCTCGCTGCTTTAGGTCTGCTGCTACTAGTGCAGTAAAGCCAGGCAACGTGCACGGCAACAGTGACGTGAGTTGGTCCGGTCGGTCTGCTTCTTGAGGTGGGTAATTTGAAGTGCGCTCTCGATGCAGAGCACTGAAACATGATTTTATTTCAAAATAGGCCCTTGCTTGGCACAAAAGTAACACTGCGAGGTTTCTGGACCACCATTTCAACATTCAACGGCGACTTAATAGTTGACTTTAGTGTCCTTTTAAGGCCAGTTTAGAATAGAGTTCCAAGCACTGGCGTTACTCACTGGTAGAATACTGGGCTGGCATGCAGCGTACCCGGGTTCGAATCCTATTGTATCATTGGTGTTTTTACTTGCCGTGTTTTTTTTTTTCTTCGTGCTTATAGACACCAGCGGTAGCCGCGGTGACGGCTCGTAACCCATGTTCTGATCTCATAACCGCTTTCACTGCAAAATCATGTATGAACACACACACGTGCATGTGTGCACACAGGGCGTGTGAAGAAATGAGTCTTATATTTGAAAAATCACAGAAAGGAGGCATCCCCGAGCTATTTGCAGCATTCCCATTACCATGGCAGAAGGCATCTTCACATGCATAAAACAATAATACTGCATAAATTATAAATATTAGTACAAATAACTTTTCAACCAGTGGAAATAAGCAGTCTAATCAAATGGGCCAATTTAAGTTTAAATGGGCCATTTAAGTCCACAGTCTTTTCGAAATTTCTGGTAGGCGGCCATTGGCAGGGGGATGAAGTCTGGCTAATTTAGCAGGTGAAACTGAAACTGACGCACCAAACAGCGTGTCTGCCATTAACTTCGGAAACTCCTGCAATGACAGCATCGGGGGAGTAGGATGAACGAGCGCTTATAAGAAACAGGAAAGCGCTGCCATGAAAACAGTGTGTGTGTGTGTGTGTGTGTGTGTGTGTGTGTGTGTGTGTGTGTGCGTGCGCGCGCGCGCGCGTGTGCGTGCGTGCGTGTGTGCGCGTGTGTGCGTGCGTGTGTGTGTGTGTGTGTGTGTGAGAGAGAGAGAGAGAGAGAGAGGGGATGGAGAGAGGGAAAGAAGTGTATACTTAAGGGCTCGTGTTTCCGCATTTTGACGCTATAATAATGAAATCTAACAGAAAAAGATGCCAAGGAAAGTATAGGGGAAGTTATTAGACCGAATTGTAATGTAAATATGAAGAAAGAAAAGTGGGTGAAAGATAACTTGCCGTCACACACACACACACACACACACACATATATATATATATATATATATATATATATATATATATATATATATAATGTGTTAAAAAACGCCCGTGTACTCGGATTTGGGTGCACGTTAAAGAACCCCAGGTGGTAGAAATTTCTGGAGCCCTCCACTACGGCGTCTCTCATAATCATATGGTGGTTTTGGGACGTTAAACCCCACATATCAATCAATAATGTGTTAATTATACTTGTGCTTAGTGGCTTAGCAAGGTGTGCTTGAAAATCTGCGACAGGCAACTGCTCCAAAATACTGATTAGCTGCCCCAAAACAAGGTTTTAGCCACTCCAGTTTGCATCAAAATGGCTTCAACTGGTCACATCACTGAGTTATGCATCATGTAATTTACTCCAACGTGTACTACTGCATTGCAAGACAAGATAACTCATAATTAGTGCATGCAAGGTGTCACAGATCTTTAGTTATTACTACCGAACAAGTGGAACGAAGTGTTTGTGCATTTGTGACTAAAACGTAGTTGCAAAGAGAGTGTCACTGATCATAACTGCACTGCTTACGTTGCCTCATAGTGCTGCCTGCTTAGTATGAAGCAGAACCCAGTAGTGTTGAATTGAAGAGGCATAAAAACTAGCTTAGTGATGAATGATTGAGTCAAATATGCATGTTGCGATCACTCATTTCATAGTTTATTTACTCGAGCTTGATCTTTGTACTGATTGTGTCCACTTACTCATATAAAACTAATGTAGAATGCTTGGTGATATGCAGTGTTTATTTTTTACTGATGTTTAATGGCTGTATAGTAAGACCACATGGCTGCTTAGTGGATTCTTTTTTGAGTTTTATTTAGGCGTGCTTCTGCACTAACATTTTTTCTCTCTTGCATTTGATTGTCCTATGCAGGGTCACAACAAATGCGTGAATAGCCTCAAGTTTAGTCCTGATGGGCGATGGATTGCATCAGGGAGTGAAGATGGCAGTGTTAAGGTATGCTGCTATCGCATAACCACTTTCTGATCTTGTCACACCTACATACTCATCTTATGAAGACATTTTATGGCTTTGATACACGACTGCCAAATCCATTTACTTATGTCCAAATATCTAATTATATTTAAAAGCTTGCTAGGAATAAAGGAGAAAACTTACTTTGAGTCTGTGACCCTTTTTTCTTCTTCCAGAAATAAGAGGGCAAGACAAGGGAGTGACAGCAAATAGTTGTGCTTTGCAGCACATTCTCTAGTTATGGAATATTAAATTTTTCCAGTTTGTGTTTGTGGTCCTATCATCTGCAGTGTGTAGAACTCTTAACCTGTCATCTTTTGACCTGGGTGTTTAGATTCAAGTGCATTAAGTCATTTAGTTACCATAAATGGCTGAGGATTAAGATGACAAAGCTGGCAATGAATCAGCAGCTTATTTTTTGTGTGTGTGTAAGATAACTCTTTTTTTACCTTCTAAAGTTACTCAAAACTTGGTTTAACTGGAAAGTTGGCGTTTAGGGCCACTCACCAGGTTTGACAATTTTGAGCTGGCAAACGCAATGCGTAGACGAGGTGTTCATGATCACGTCTGCCAAAATTTGCAACGTTACGCGCCACGGAAATGGGTCAAATTTCGAGATGAACGCTGCTCCCCCTCCCTTCTGGCGGCGTGCTCCTAGAGAATGAGGGCATGACGTGTGCGTATGTATGGCCGTACGTACACGGCAATGCAGTGACGTTGGTTCTCTACGGAGACGACTCTGCTCTAACGTTGCAAACAGTGGCACGTGACATGGCGAAAATAATTTAACACAGCATGCGTATTTTATGTAATTTGTTGCTTGAAGACATTAATAAAGCTCTTGAGAAATAATGAGAGGTAATAAGAGAATGTGAGCATCTTTTTTCTATTTTTCTCCCGTGAATTGCAACGAGCTGCGAGGCTAATGTGTCCGAGTTTCGCATGCGTTTGTGTACCCATGGTCAGTGCGTCAAGCAGACGACTGCCGCGGAACGCTCCTACGCGTTCACGCACTCCTTGTGCTCATCTTTTCTACCGCGTCTAAGCCAGCGTTTCAAAACAATCTCGCAGAAAGAGGCAAAAGACCACAAAATAGCGCTGTTCAACAAAGCAACGCTGCTCGCGTGCTCGGCGATTGAACTTGTGTAGGCACGTCATGCGCACGTCACCTCATGGTCAGATGCTGAAGAGGGTGGGGAAGAAATTTGGTTTACGAAGGCTACGCGGAGGTGTGGCAAGGGTTTCGAGTTTGGCTCCTCTCATCCTCGTTTCGCGCCGCTTCAAAAAACCCGTTTTCTTCGCTCGTGATGAACCGATTAAAAAAAATTTTTGTGACAAAATGTTGCTTATCGAAGACCCAACAACTTCAACTGTCGAACCAAAATTTGGTAGGGGGCCTGGTGAGTGGCACTTTTAAGAAGTTGCAAAGTTGCATGCTTCATTGGATAGATAAGTGAGGCCACGAAAGAGCAGGCAGTCTCGTCGAACACAATAATACCTTTGCCTCCACATTTTGACTTCTAATATAAATGCCACATTTAGCAATTTATGTGTTGCATCGTTATTTACTCTTTGGCAGGTAAATATTGTAATTCTTAGACAGGAGTGTGAAGAGTTTATACTTATAAAAAAAAACTTATTTCTAGACCTGTATCACTGATTATGAATTTGTCTATGCAGCTTTGGGACCTCCCTGCGGGCAAGATGTTGTCAGAGTTTCGGGACCATTGTGGGCCTGTAAATGATGTAGATTTCCATCCAAATGAGTTTCTCCTGGCGAGTGGCAGCTCAGACAGCACAGTCAAGTTCTGGGACCTGGAGAATTTTAATCTTGTCTCATCTACTGAGAATGACTCTGGTGTTGTCAGGTACTGTAACATTCTATAGTGATCTTGTTCGAAAACTATGAGCTTAAGCTCCAGCAAAAACGAGGTTATAGTGAAGTCAATTCCTGAAGAAGTAATAATTATACGGGGAACCTAGCACGACTTGACAAGTTCTTCATCTGACCAGATTATCTTCTCTTTTTAGTGCTATGGTCACAGTTTCTCCCAGTGGCACTTGCCTAAAATACTGTCATTTGTTAGATTTTACTTAATCAAGTTTGATTGCATATTGTGACGACGCGAGATTGATGAGCACACAAAGCACCTCAAACAAATACGATTTATCGATCGCAGGAAACAGACTGCAACGACTTCTTCGTATTTTGCCCTCGGCCAAGGACACTCGTGCTGCTTCGTTGTCCTCACCACTGGCACATATGCGCGGCATTATTCCCCCTTTAAAAAAAAACATCGTCCCGATGTTAAACGTTTGAGAAGCAAGGCGAAACCAAAACTGCACAGTTAGTCACTGAAAGTAAGGCTTCATCCGAAGCACGTGGACAATTTCTGGTGAATGTCTGCGCCGCTTTGAACACTGCACGCCGTCGGCAACAACCTCGTAGTTGACGTCACTAATGCGTCGCAGAACCTTGTAGGGTCTGAAGTATCTTCGCAACAGCTTTTCGGAGAGCCCACGCTTACGAACAGGTGTCCAGACCCATACTTTGTCGTCCACGTTGTATATGACGGGTCTGTGCCGGAGATTGTAATACTTGGCATCGTCGTCTTGCTGTTTGGTGATTCGCAACCTGGCAAGTTGTCTGGCTTCTTCTGCTAGCTGGGTAAACTCTTCGGCGTCTGTCTCATTGCCATCATTTTCATGAGGGAGCATTGCGTCTAATGTTGTTGTAACCTCGCGTCCGTAAAGGAGACTAAAGGGTGTCTTCCGAGTGGTCTCTTGACGAGCCGTGTTGTACGCGAACGTGGCGTGGGCAAAATGATGTCCCAGTTCTTGTGCTCTACATCTACGTACATGCTTATCATATCAGCCAGGGTCTTGTTGAGGCGTTCGGTGAGCCTGTTGGTCTGGGGATGATACGCCGTTGTCTTCCTGTGAGCTGTACCACTTAGTCGGAAAATGGTGTCCAAAAGCTCGGCCATGAGCGCAGTACCTCTGTCGGTGATGACTATTGCGGGAGCACCGTGTCTTAAGACGGTGGCTTCGATGAAAAATTGCGCCGCTTCAGCTGTCGTTGCCCGTGGCAGAGCGCCTGTCTCCGCGTATCGGGTCAGGTAATCCGTGGCGACGATTATCCACCTGTTTCCAGTGGCAGACTTAGGGAAGGGGCCCAGAAAATCCATGCCGATTTGTGCAAACGGTGTCGCCGGCACTCGGACATGCTGCAGCAGGCCAGCTGGTTTGATGAATGGTGGCTTGCGGCGCTGGCAATCTAGACATGCCTGCACGTAAGTTTTGACAGCTTCGGCAAGTCTTGGCCAGTAATAGTTCTGCCTTATCCTCGCCAATGTTCTTGCGTAACCCAAGTGACCAGGGGTAGGTTCGTCATGACAGGCTTTCAGCACGTCACGGCGAAGCGAAGAAGGAACGACGAGCAAGTAGCTGCTGCCGGTGGGTGAAAAGTTCCTCTTATAAAGAACGTCAATTCGCAAGCAGTACGACGGCAGCCCTCTCGCAAATAACTTCGGAACGCTATTCGCTCGCCCTTGTAGGTAATCTATAAGTGGTAGAAGCTCAGCATCGCCACGCTGCTGTTGAGAAAAGGCGGCAGTGTCCACAATTCCGAGAAAGGCCGTGTCGTCATCGTCGTTGTCCGGGGATGCCGTCTCAGCAGGAGACCGAGAAAGACAGTCGGCATCGGTGTGTCGTTTTCCCGACTTGTAGGCAACAGTGAAGTCAAATTCTTGGAGCCGAAGACTCCATCGTGCAAGGCAGCCAGACGGATCTTTCAAGTTGACTAACCAACAGAGAGAGTGGTGATCGCTGATAACGGTGAATGGGCGGCCGTACAAATAAGGACAAAACTTCAGGACTGCCCATACCATTGCAAGACATTCTTTTTCCATCGTAGTGTAATTAGCTTCAGCTCGGGACAGCGTCCTGCTGGCGTAGGCGATCACGTTTTCGTTGTTGTCCTTCGACTGTACGAGCACTGCTCCAAGACTCGCATTACTAGCGTCTGTATGAAGTATTGTCGGCGCGTCTTCATCGAAGTGGGCCAGCACGGGGGGTGTTTGCATTCGCTGACGAAGCTCGTGAAATGCCTGCTGTTGGTCTTCGCCCCATCTGAAGGGGGTATCTTCCTGAGTAAGCTGTGTCAATGGCCATACGATATGCTAAAAATTAGCAATAAACCGCCGGTAATAGGGACATAGTCCTAAAAAACGTCACACTGATTTTTTTGTCTGATGGCGTCGGGAAGTTTGCCACGGCGGCAATTTTATCCGGGTCGGGTCGGATCCCTTGGCTGCTCACGACGTGACCGAGGAATTGAAGTTCGTGGAAGCCGAAGTGGCACTTTTCTGGTTTTAGAGTAAGACCGGCCAAGCGAATTGCTTCAAAAACTGCTTCGAGCCTTCGTAAGTGTTCCTCGAAAGTCGCCGAAAAAACAATCACGTCGTCGAGGTACACCAAGCAGGTTTGCCACTTAAATCCCGACAAAACCGTGTCCATGAGACGCTGGAATGTTGCTGGCGCCGAACACAAACTGAAAGGAAGAACCTGAAATTCATAAAGTCCGTCGGGCGTAACAAACGCGGTCTTCTCACGATCTCTCTCATCCACTTCAATTTGCCAGTAGCCGCTTTTTAAGTCCATAGACGAAAAGTAGCGTGCGTTTCGTAGTCTATCCAATGAATCATCAATACGCGGCAGAGGGTAGACGTCCTTCTTTGTGATCTGATTAAGCTTACGGTAGTCGACGCAGAAACACAAGCTACCGTCCTTCGTTTTGACGAGTACTATAGGTGATGCCCAAGGACTGTTAGATGGCCGAATGACACCATTTTCTAGAATCGTTTTCACCTGTTTTTGAATTGCCTCAAGCTCCTTTGGGGCGACTCGATAAGGATTTTGCCAAATGGGTCTGGCATCGGAATCCGTGATGATGCGGTGTTTCGTCAGTGCCGTTTGACCAACTCTTGATGTGGAGGAGAAGCAGCCGCGGAACTTGTTGATCAGCGTGAGAAGGCGGTCTCGCTCAATGGGAGATAACATTGGACCAACGTCGACAGGTGTCAGTGTAGTGATAGTAGACGCTGCTGCTTCCTCCACTAAATGACAATCTTCTGTTTGCGAGAGTTCGTCAAAATAGGCTATAGCCGTCCGTGCCTTTAACTATGTGTCGGCGTTCTCTGCTGAACTTTGTCAATAGCAGTTCAGGGCATCCGTCAATAACAGTGATGACAGCCCTGGCAACAGAAATGCCGCTGGTGAATGCGAGCTCCTTAATGTGTTCAGCGATGCCAGTACCATTTTGTAATTTGTCACAGTGCACGAATACGAGAGAACAACTTCGTGGCGGCAGACATCGGCAATACGAAAGTGAGGTGGCTGGTGTTCCTTATCTGTAGCAGTCTCCGAGCTTACAGTGAACGTTACGCTTCTGTCACGGATGTCAATCACAGCCCCGTACTGGCGCAAGAAATCCATTCCCAATATGAGCTGTTTACAGCACTCGTGGAGAATGACGAGGGTGGCGACAAAGGTGGAACCAGCAATGAAGAGTCGGGCCGTGCACTTTCCAACCGGTGTCATCAACTGACCTCCTGCAGTTCTTATATTGGGTCCCTGCCATGGCATTTTCACCTTCCTTAGTCTTTCGGCTAGCTGTAGGCTTGTTATAGAAAAGTGGGAGCCAGTGTCCACAAGAGCCGTCACTTAGTGGCCGTCAATGTGAACGACGAGGTCAGCGCTGATAACGTTGGTTACGTCGGCAGTTGTCTTATTCGTCGAATTAGTCGTTGCTGTCGTCTTCTTCCGTATCGATGGCTTCGAGCTGTCATTTGTCTGCAATGGGGGCTGTTCGGAATTTCGAATATTGGCAACCCCACCCCCCGAGGTCGCTGCGTCTAGTTTCCCCGTCGCGGGCTAGGCTAGGGGTCCTGCCCCTGGTGACGTCTGCAAATTTGCGACGATTAGGTGAACTGGGCCGCGCAGGAGATGGAGAACGTGATCTGGGCATTACTGGATTCTGCAGCGGTGTGTTCACAGGGGCGTAGTTGTACATGCGTTGATCGTCGTACGCAATGTAATCAGGCTGGCGAGGAAATCTCGAGTACTGAGCGTCGCGATAACGGCAAACTCTGTAGATGTGCCCAGCTTCGCCACAATGAAAGCGTACTGGTCGACGGTCAGCGGTACGCTACAAATTGGTTTTCCGACGCTGGTAGGTAAGTGGAGACTCACTATTGGGCCACGTTGTGGGGCATGTTGGTTATACGGCATTCGTCTTGTCGGAGGAATCGGTGAGGTTGCGAAAGTGGTCGGTGCTGACAGTGGCTGTGTTTGCAGGGTTGGTGGTGGTCCAGTCATTGGAGTCTGCTGTGCTGAAGGCGCGACGACGGGGCGTCGGACTGCATTAGCATAAGTAAAATGTTGTCGCACATCATTATAGCCGGATGAAGAGAGAGCCTGGCGGACCTCATCTCGGACAACATCAGCGACAAGATAATGCCGGCGTCGGTTCAGTTGCTGGAATTAAACCAAGCTGCCGAAGCTCCTCCCTCAAAATCTCCCGGATTACTTCCTGCAGAGGCCTGTCGTTGTCGCAGAGGCTCGCCGCAGTCGTAACAGGGCTACTCGCTCGAACGTTGACCGGGTTCTGCTGGCGGTACCGTTGCTGTAGGGCCCGTTTAATAGCTGTGGCTTCTTTCGTGAACTCAGCTACTGTTGTTGGCAGATTTCTCACAAGCCCAGCAAACGGTGGCTCCTTCACGCCTCGCATTAGATACCGCAACTTCCTGTCTTCTGGCATCTCGAGATCCGCCCTGCCGAAAAGACGGGTCATGTCCTCGGCGAACATAGCGACGCTCTCGTTTGGTTTTTGAATTCGAGCTTCCAAGAGACGTTGCGCATTCTCCTTTCTGTCAAGACTACTAAAGGTGTCAATCAGCTGGTTGCGGAAGTCGTCCCACGTAGCCATGCTTCTTTCCCTGTTGATGTATCACGTCTGGGCGTTGTCTTTCAGGTAGAAGTACACATTCGCGAGCTTGTCTTCAGGGGTGGCCCACTGGTTGTACTTCGCGCAGCGTTCGAACTGGTCCAGCCAGTCTTGTGCATCTTCATAGGTCTCGCCATGAAAGCAGTCAGGAATCATGGGATTTTGAAGTGTCATGTGCGATGTAGCTGCAGTGGCTATGGTGGTTGAAGGAGGCAAGCGATTGCTGGCAGTTTCTGGAAAGGGATTGAGCTCGGGAGCTAGGCCTCGCAGACGGCGGCTGGAACGGTGGACTGGTGTGTCGACGGGTGGTAGTGATTCCGGGCTTGAATGTCGGGTCCGCAAAGGGGTGCCAAGCATGAAGACGTACCCAGCACTTCCACCAGTGTGACGACGCGAGATTGACGAGCACACAAAGCGCCTCAAACAAATACGATTTATCGATCGCAGGAAACAGACTGAAACGACTTCTTCGTCTTTTGCCCTCGGCCAAGGACACTCGTGCTGCTTCGTTGTCCTCACCACTGGCACATACGCGTGGCAATATGTACTACTTCAGTATGTAGGTGTATTGCTTAATTTTGTGCACTGTGTTAAAGATTGGCGTGCATTAACTTTTCAGCTAATTTGTCTTTGAGATCTATGATAATTGCATATTTTAATTTTGTCTATCAATCTTTCTTTAAAGGGATACTGAACAAAATTTTTTCGCCATAATTTTCAACCAAATTGAAAGGTTGGGTGCTGGAATCGATAGTCATCTTCATTTGAGGCAAAAAGTACAGAAAAATAATTAATTTAATGCGTTTTTCATAAACTGCCACATCTAGCAATCGCGCTGTGAACTACAGGAGGTGACGTTTAGTGACGTCACACTCGCCCAAAACGAGCAAGCCAACAATGCCAGCTCATCTCGCCCTATGGTTACTTGAACCTGTATGGACAGCACTGGTTGCGAACAATGCTCTCGGCTGAAGCAAAGCATCATTCTTTTTGTGGAAGGGGGAAAGAAGGATGAAGGGAGGGTTGTAGAAAAGGAAGAGGAGGATAGGAACTTGTGCATCCTACATGCACCTAAGTGATTGTGACGTCCCAGCTCCCACTCGCATGCAGCCGCTGCACGCTGACAATCCATCAAAAATACAGGCAGATGCTATGAAGTATGGAAAGTTGACTCTGTTTATCAGAAGAGTTGCCTCTTTTGAGTAGAATTACGAAGTTTCGAGTGAGTGAGTGAGCAAACTTTATTTAACCAGCGGATTGAGGCGTGGGCCTAAGCCGCACCAGGGGCGGTGGAGAGACCCTGTCTCTCAGCCGCCTCCCGTGCTCGCTGGATGGCCCATATTTGATCTGTCCGATCTGAGCTGATCAGCGCGGCTCTCCACCGCGCCCCAAGCTGTTCTGGGGAGACTGCATTGGCGTCCTGTATCTGTGTGCATTCCCATAACATATGCTCTAGGGAGGCGCGTCTCATGCTACATAGTTTACACGAGTCATCTTGGTATAGTTCGGGGTAGATGCGATTTAGGTGCTTCGGATTGGGAAAGGTTCTAGTTTGAAGTCACCTCCAGTCAACCTCCTGAGATCTGTCTAATGTGGAGCTAGGTGGTGGAAATCTGCGCTTCGACTTTTGGTAGAATTGGATAATGTCGCAGAACCTAAACATTCTGTCCCTCTCCCACCACTCATCTCCTCCCAGTACCTCATGTGACGCTCCATTGCGACAGTGTTCATAATTTTTGTTCGGTATCCCTTTATGGGTGGCTTATGTGATACAATGAACTAATTTAACTGGATAAATTTTTTTTTGAACACTCCACTATCGTTAATTTCACCATCATAGGTTTATTATTGCTGGAGAAAATCAAGGTCAAAGGTTTGTTTTTTAATTTTGTGTCAAAACCTCTTTGCGTAGACGTCACCCAGACGTGAGAGATTTGAAATTATGTTTTGATATTTTAGCCTTATTGGGTCAACAAATTTTCCTGAAACTTTGTTTAAGTTTCTAACCCTCTCGGACGACAATATACATCATTTTTACCAAGTAACAACTATGTTGGCCCTAGTAGACGCTGTCATAATCTATCATGTCATGACGAGTTAGTGTGGAAAGTTTAAGGTAGTGTCACCAGCTGCATTTTCTTTTTGGACGTTTTCTCACTTGCTAGGCATGTTCTTGCGACAATAGTTTTGCTTCAGGTATTGTGAAAGGATAATTTGCTAGCACAACAAAAATTATTTTTCTCTTTACTTAAGGTACCTCTCTATCAACTCTCATCTGTGGCTTTTAGACTGGAAGCTGCTTCAATCGGTACATACGCAACACATGTCATTCTCAAACATACTTGTGCATATAAACATTTTTATTTTATTACTTGGCTAATCTGCCGGTGAATATCTTCTGTTTGCCCATTTGGACAAACCATCTTTTGGTTTATTTCACAATCTGTCTTTGGAAAATGGCATCTTGATATTTGATATGAGAGTTCAAGACCTAGAGTTTTGAGGATCTTTTCAATTAATGTGGAGAATCTGGCATTGATGCATTCTTGTAAACTTATTTTTTCTCTAATCAAAAGTGGCAAGCATTTGTATATTATGCTTTCTTTTGCAGGTGTGTCTTCTTCAATCCTGACGGTGCCTGTCTATTTAGTGGTGCAGAAGACTTCCTAAAGGTTTACTGCTGGGAGCCTGTAAAAACATGCGACACTCTGGTCATGGGATGGAATAGAGTGGCTGACATTTCTGTCGCTCAAAACCAGCTTGTGAGTTTGTTTGAGATGTTGCAATGTATTATTTTTTTAAGTTCCTACTGAAAAAAAAAAAAAGTCGACGCCACTTTTAATGTTGATGTACACGCACATCACTGTTCTGTTCTTTAACTGTTGACTTGTGTCTCACATGCAAGGTTTTAACAATTTTTTACGAATTTTAATACAAGCTCACCCAAGAGTTCAAAACATAAAAGAAAAGCCTAATAATATATTATTTATGAATTGACAGAGCATTTTAAAGGGGGCCTGTATGATTTTTTCAAGCAATCATCGAATTACTTAAGTATCGCAGTTTATTGTCTCGCGAATCTACTGTCGCAAAAATCTCCCAAATCCTTCAACTAGCGAAGTTGCCAGGATTTGTCCCGCGCTTTAAATATCTTCTTTTATTGTGACAAGCATGTGGGTAGCTACCCAGAATATAGGTCGACCCACCAACGTTCAATCTCCGAAAAATAAGTTTGAAAAAATTGCACCCTTACATTGATGAATGCACGACACACTGTGGTGGCTTTTCTTTTTATTTTGACATTAATTTCACGCAGTTGAATACCAGATGTCCACAAAGTGCTGTCACTCATACTTGTCCGAACTTGAGCCTGACGACGTCTGCTTATCACTTGTTATGTCCCAGAGTGCATCGTCCTCAATTTTATCTAATGCACTGCCGATGCAGCATTTGCAGAAAAGCTTGCGCACCATCTCTTCTGCGAAAGATTTCCATGGTGACGACACCCAGCCACAAACGGTCGCGAGCCGTGAACGTCGTAGGGGGCAAGCGGGGTCTTTGGATTGTTGCCCAGTATCCACTCGTTATGGAGCTTGCGCACGCTGTCTTTGAAGGGTTTATTGAGCCCTACGTAGTGCCCAGTGGCTGGTAGATTGTTGTTAGTTCCCCAGGGATCATGACAAGGTCCGTCTTGCCATCGGACAGCGCTCCCTCTACATTGCCCGTGAGGTGGCCTCGAAATGAGTCGAGCACCAACATGCTTGGTCACTGAAAAAGCACATCGGTTTGCCGATTTCACACTAGCTGAATCCACTCAAGCATAAGGGACTCGTTCATGAAACCTTTTTTGTTTACTCTCACGATAACATCCTGGGGAAAGTTTTCTGTTTTTTCTCCTGGGGAAATTCTTCCACATTTTTTCTGCCAATTGCTGGTGTATAAGACGAGGGTCGACTTTTGATCGTGCTTTTTGTTTTGAAAAAAAAAAAAAAAAAACTACATATATTATATTTTTTCAAATGCGTTCAAGCATGGCCATCTTGGACTGATAATGTTGCAGTTTAGTATTCGTATCAAATTAACGAAAAGTGCTATGGTTAACTCACATGCACAAAATCGCATTGCCGGCACATTAAATGTTTTATGACCACAATCATTCTATATTGTGACATTTTCCAAGATAAGGACTTCTGGCGATAAATACTTTTTATATGTTAACCCACCCCTTATGCCCTTATGTAATACCCCTGGTGGGGGGGTCTTTAGGAAAAATAAAGTTATGTTAAGATATAAAATCTATAAAACAAATACTTATCAGTACAAGATGGTGGCACCCATGAGTCGAAAAGAAAATTGTGTATATTTCGGTTTTTATGGTACATGGGGAAAGATGGCGCGGGAAAAGAAGGTATGGCAACTTGTGTCACAACCATGAGCAGCACGTGTAATGAAACGAGACTGCTCCCGCTCATTGTGGTTCCTGCGGATGCTATTGTGGCGAACTAGTATGTAATGTTAGCAGACAATGGAGTGTGGTGCTGGCCATTGGTAGCACCTGATTTCAAGAAGCGCATCTGATCGAAACGCTGCTCTTAATTCATGTCTGGTATTCGCCAATAGCACGCTATCTGCTTTGCAACAACAAACAGCAGATGCCAGCAGCTTGAAGAAGGGTGCACATGCTTCTGTATGAAAAGAGAAGCGCTTGAGGAAATCTCAACTCTGCTTTCGCAACTCTTTTTGGCACACACGACTGCAAGTTTTGGTCGTGTTGTTAGTAGCAGTATCTGCTTTCCCAGGATATGTTATTTGACCAGACCTGGGGGTTGGTTCACAGGATGTTCAAGTCAAGGCTACTGAGAACACAAGATTCAAATATCATAGCGCAGCATGGGGCCTGCCATTCAAAATAAATTCTCACAGTCAGCTTAAAATTGCTCTCTTCTCTCGACAAATGACATCACAAGCTCAAAAATCGCTTGTCATAGCCACTTGGTTGCCATTGGCTGATTTGAGCTTGGCAGCTCGGTCGTTACTCGGGTCGCCGCGGAAGTCCGCGACTTGCCCACATGTATGTGCACGATCGCACTGAAAAACCACGCATTCGAAGCAAAAAAAAAAGTGCTCAAGGTCACGAGGTGCACTTGATGCGTTTTCTTGCCCCAGTTCATCACTCCCTGCTTAGCTTCTAGCACTTTCGTCAGCACGATACATGAGAATGCAATTGCAGTATGTGTCAAATCTTTGCAACTCCGCTCGTAGTAAGAGGATTCAAAACTTTTTGTGGCAGTGAATTTAAGAGGCAATCAGTCAATCCATTTTATGGCTGCTTGAAAAATTGTTGCAGGGCCCCTTTAAATGAGAATATTACCCTCAAATCGATTCCTCATTGTTTAAAAATTTAGAACCTTGTTATGCCGGCTTATATGCTTTAAATATAACAAGTTTTAAAATGTTACGCATTGTACAGATTATCACTTGCGTCCTACCGAAAGTCGAATCCTGCTACTACTCAACATTGTTTTGACTTCCTTTGAATGAAGAAAAAAAGGCCTTTGCATAGAGGCCCTATTTTAATTACTAAAAATATTTTGCTGGTTATTTAGGTCATGATAAATGTGCCCACTTTTTTTTCATATGTCATATATGCTATTCGCATTCGATTCAAAACTATTCGACCAAAATTACTATTTGCTTCGAATTCGCTTTGAACCTAAAATTCACTGTTCGCATGAGCTTAACATTTTGGTTTGCACAATCTCACATTATTCTTGAGCTCATTAGTGCTTTCTAGAAGGCCATAATTTGCTCGGTATGTTAGATATGTATAATGATACTACTGTAAAGGATTCGTGCCAAAATATTTAATTTATTTAGAGGAGATGCGATTCGAAAAAAAAAAAAAAACGTTTTGCTAATCTACATTCTAGGGCAATGAAATTTTGGCTGTATATATAGGCTCTTATGATGATTTCAAAATGAAGTTAGTTTCATAGTAAGTTGCACAGTTTTTGTTTAGTGCCATGACAAAATGCAATGTATATAGTTTGTTTTCGACAAACTTTTTCTGCCCTCTAAACTTTTGTGGTCTTGAACCATTAATGGCTCATATTGCTCTGAATTAACTGTACAGTATAAATGAGTATTAAAAAAGGGCATATAAGACATTTTGATAGACAAGAAAAACTGCAATATGTGAATTCTTGGACTCGTCAAACCATACTGATTACTTACCTTAAGTTCGCAATAATTATACAGGTACTATAAAATTTTATACAAGATGCCTATATCTGCACTCTTCATATGTTAAGGAATACTATGTGGGCAAAATTTCATCCCAATTGAGCTATCAGAAGTACTAAAAATGCAATGTCCAAACTCAAGAAGTTGCTCAGGAATTAATCTTGAGAAGAACGCATGTTAAAGGCATAAGTGAAAGCTCATCTATGCGGAGAAGATACGCTTTTTAAGTTGATTTCTTCCATCATGAGTGCTTGGCAATCATGGTTACTTTGAGCATGTGGCTTTAATTAACTCCTCATGCGAAATGCAATAGCAAGCAGCCAGGTGACAATTTCCAGGGGACTCTAGACAATGAGCTCTTTTTAGTTTTTAGTAGCCACCTCGTGCCTTTTAAAAGTGACCTTATCCTACTTCGAACTTAGTTTCTATCTTCATTTTTTTTTTTTTTGTGAAGGTAGAGAAACTTGACTTGTAAAAGCAAATAAAAACGAAAATTGTGTAATTTTCAGAAAAACTAGTGTTTTTTGGCTCGCATCTTCGCTTAACAGTGCAAAGAAAGACATTAGACAGTTATAGTTTAAGGTTAACCTGATAGCGGAGGTTAAGGGAATGGCGTTACTGTTAAAATGATGTAGGTTAAGGGAATGGAGTTACTTTTAAACGGCAGTAATTTTATGGAATGAGTAATCATAGTGCTTTTTTTTTTAAAGACATGGTAATCACAATCTTATTTTGAAATAAAAAAGGATTCTATATTTTCTGACCTTACATATCTGCTGAATTTGTGAATTGGCTGTCATGAAGCTGGTCGCACATTACTTTGTGAAGTCTAGTTCATTGTGGTTAGATTTCTTGCGGTATCTGCAACTGTAGTTGCACGCTGTAAAATTGACAGCACACCTAAGACCACTTGGGCTTTTATAAGCATTCCCGGATAATTTCCTTGCTGATCCTTTTGTCATCAGTAATTGAAATTGGTTGCAGCTAAATATTCTGGGAGTACCCTTGGATCACAATTGTTGCAAAAGCTATGACTGGTTCTTGTTTTTCATACATATTTCAGAATTTCATGTCCTGCAATTCTAACATATTACTTCCCGATTTCTTTCTTCTTTCAGATTGCTGGAGCATTTTCTTTAACAAATGTTGCTGTATATGTGATAGACCTCAATAGGGTTCAACCATTTGGAGGGATGCCAAATAACTCTACTGTGCCTCAGTACATTACCCCAAGCCCTTTCAAATCGGGGTGAGCAACTATTCATTTTGTGGAGTTTTGCAGATCTGTAATGAACTTTTGTGAAAGCACGTAACAGTGCATGCAACAATGAAGTGGTCACTACTGTATTCACTGCTGTATCATGTACAGGAAAACCGTGATATAAGAATGTAGTATATGCTGCTAAAAACTTAATTACATTGTTAACGTTATTGCATCAAGTCTTTCATCTTTCTGTTGTGTGAATAGTGTTGTGCATGCTTACAGCTTTCCCTCTCTGCTACATTTTAGTACATGTGCTGGTGAAGACAATCGAGCAACTTTAAAAGCTATGCCATGTAAAATGAATGGGGAGTGTCGTACATAAACCCTATGTATATGGGCAGCTTCGCGCGATACTGAAATGCAATGACACTGCTGTAAATTTAACGAGGAGTGTCAGACATAAACCCTAATAAATATGGCCAGCTTCGCGCGATACTGAAATGAAATGACACTGCTATAAATGGCCTATGAATAAAAAGGCATTTGAGGTGTTGAAATGCCACCCTAGGTGGTGCAATAGCATGTGATCGACTTGAATGTATATACAAGTGGGCACCAAGAAGGAGGATATCTTTCTTTGTGTTTGAACTTGGTATAATTTCCCTGAATTGGTTTGTTTTATTAGCTGCCATTCTAGTGTCCATTCTTCGTTATGAGTGCTAAACTCTAGAATGAGGACTCGACTCTCAGCAACAGTTGAGATTTCAGTGGGGGTGAAAGCACTTATCTGCTTAGCTTTAGATGCATACCAAAAACACCAAGCACTGTTGTTGATAATATTGTCATTTTAGATGTTGTCATACATTGAGCTTCTAATCTGACGTAAATTGTTATTTGACTTTAGTGTCCTTTTAAATGCTCTTTGTTTCTTCACTTTTGGAGCAAATTCTGGAAACATATGTTACATCATTTTAATGAAACCCATTGAGTTTTTGCTTTGCAGTGTTAGCTTCTTTAAATTTTCTGCAGAACCAAAAGGAGCAAATATGCTCTACGTAAGTGCATGAAAAAACTCGGGGATTGCTTGCATTTTATAAAAGAGAACAATGAAACATGTTTCAGTATGGAAATGTGGGTTAGTGTTGTTCCAAACATAATCGTGTGCATGCATTTAGGATATTCAAGAAGTTGCAAAAATGATATACATGCATGCCTTATTGCTTTCAGTTCTCACACCCGGAGAAGCTTCTCTAAAGATAAGAAGGATGCAGCTGACTTTCAGTAAGTTCTTAGTAGAAAGCTTTGTCCCTGCACGATGAAGCAAACAATAATTTTCAACCATTTGTCCACCAATATTGCAGCTGTAGGTTAACTGAATAGCAATAGTAACAGCACAATTTTTGTTCATGAATAAGCAGCGATTGTGTTTCAGTATTCGTGTTTTCTGGAGTAACACTTAAAGTAACACCAAATAGAAAAATATGTACCCTGGTACCCTACAAATGAAAGTAAGGAGACAAGAAAAGATATCATACAAAATTGACATAGCAAGTTTATCGTTAATTGTTTTCGTGACAGGCTGAAGTATGATTTTTGAGGGAGATACGGGAAAAACAAAAATTCTTCATTAATTTGGAGATGAAATCTGGCCTACAAATAATTTGTTATCACTGGTATATGTAATTGATGTGTGTAAGAGCTTTCCTCTGTGCAGGTATGCAGTTGGAGCATGTGGCAGAGTGCATTTTTCTAACTTGCTAACAAGCTCCTTCATCTCTTCAAGCTCACGAACTTGTGATTGTTTGTAAGAATTTGTGGGCAGTAACTTGTGGGCGAATTGTGCCCTTTATAATAGAGAAAGCTAATCTCTGCTCATGCTTCAGCTTTCTTAACGGGAGCTGGCTTTTTACTGATTTCCTAGTGGTGTTTCATGATACTATACCATGCACTATTTTCATATTTTTTGTTTATTCCTTAAAAACAAAAGACATTCACTCATTTGGGGCCTATTGTGTGTTTTGTTCAAAATTTATGATGCCAATATTATGAACAACCATCTTATATATAAATTTATTTCAGTGGTTTTGACATCCTTGTGTAGAAGTATGTACTACTGTAGCATATTATGAAGATGTCTTTCTTATGCTGAAAGAAAATATTGGTACAAAAATAACTGTATCTGAAAAGCCTGGATGTGCGCTGAACTTTGTTGCTTACAGAAAGCCTTCAAAAACTTCAAGACTTGAGAAACTGCTGAAAACCACAATTTTAGCCCTTCACAACAAAGCACCCAAATCAATTTTAACTTGTGAAAAGGTGATTGTTAAAAAAAAACAAAAAAAAAACAGTATGACAGCATTGCTTTTACTTGGCCCCAACCAAACAACCAGTCACATACTCCTCGTCTTGAGAGAAGAAAAATCAAGCAGATTAAATATAATATAGCATAGATATATAATACTAGTAATTTTTTTTCATTCTTGCAGAGTGATGCATATGAAGCCTTTGGAGGATGGTGATGCTTTTCCTTTGGAGACTGAGCTAGATAATGCTTGCATCAAAGATGTTAAGGACTACAACAAAATATTCCACCCATCACAGGAATGTGAGTGCTATGCTTTTAATACTATTTCTGAGACAGATGTAGCTGCATATGCATTTTATTTCCTGATGTGTAGAGGACAGAGGTCAGGAGTATTTGATACTCATTTGTTTGTTGCAAATAAGCTTTGCGGAAGTCGTCAAATTCATGCCAAGTTCAGGTAATTTAAGTGTGTCAGCTAGTTGGCATAACATGAATTTACTGGCTTCATTTTCTCGTTTTCATATTAATGAAAATTAGGGCAAGCCTATTGCTGTTAGGCAAACTTTTTTTTTGCCGACAAACAGGATGTGTGTATCTCACTGTAAATGTCTAACCGAGGACTGTGCCCTCCACTGTTCACACTGAAAACATTCTGGGCGATTTAAGAAAGCCTAGTTCATCTTGTATCTTTTATCTGCTCTCGTGGCACTGGAGAAGTGCTGATACTGAGGCCAATTTTGGCTTCGTTGAAGGGGCGCTGAAACGTCTGGGAGATGTGCTGTGAAATTTGTTAAATTCGCTTAAATGTATGTGCTTGCTTTTATGTAGTTTATTCACAACCTGACTAATCTTTAAGAGGGCAATACAAATGCACAACATGTGGGGTACAATGTTTACTTTCCATACTCATCTTTTCCAACTAAACAGTTCCTCTCAGCTGGGGCTGCCAGTAGATATGCCCTGCTTACCACTCCTTTAAAAAAATTTTGCCTCTTCAGCAAATTATTTAAGGTTGATGTCTGACAGCTCTGCACGAGAGCAACAAAGGAGTGGTAGCAGGACAGGTTGGACACGTTAATATCCACCACTTCCTCATTTCTAAAATATTTGCTTTGGGGGGCATAGTTGTACGAGTCCTGCCCCGCCGCAGTGGTCTAGTGGCTAAGGTACTCGGCTGCTGACCTGCAGGTCGCGGGTTCGAATCCCGGCTGCGGCAGCTGCATTTCCGATGGAGGCGGAAATGTTGTAGGCCCGTGTGCTCAGATTTGGGTGCACGTTAAAGAACCCCAGGTGGTCAAAATTTCCGGAGCCCTCCACTACGGCGTCTCTCATAATCATATAGTGGTTTTGGGACGCTAAACCCCACATATCAATCAATTAGTTGTACGAGTCCTTACTTATAATTTAAGATAAAAACACAATATGTTAATAGCTCACTTCGATAGTTGCACGAACTGTGACTCTATTGTTGACATAACATGCCATATAAAATGAGCTTTGAGAGGCAAAAGAGAGAGCAAGCATTAGGCTAAACAAGGTTGTACTATGTGGATGATGCTATTTGGTAGCATTGTCTGCCATATATATATACTCTATATGCACGGCAGGCAATGCAATGATGTTTTTGCACCCTTTCACAAAGGGAAAATCACAAAGCTTTTTTTTAAATGTACAAAACAGCTAAGATCACACTAGAAGTTGAAATGCAGTCCAGGGAGCATTTTACAGCAATACTACTACCTTTCTTTAAATGGTTCAGTAATAGGCATGCTAGAATAAAATAAGTATTTTGGTATAAATAACGTGTTGAGAGGACTCACTTCTCCACAGTAGATGCGTCCTTCAGTTATTCCCACCAGCGCCCACAAGCAACACTTCTGCTGTGTAATCTGGTACCCTTATTATTTGCATAAATGTAAAATGCTCCGTGAAGGTCGTAACATTCTCATTTTTTTAGAATAGCTTGAAGGAAAAGGTCATAATGAAAGAAAAAGGTAAGAGTTTTCTGCAGATATAATCATGACAGTTGGTTCAAGTGACTAGTAATATTTATCGTTTGATGTTACCAAGATCTGTCATACAACAATTATTGTACTCCAATTTTCGTAATTATTTAAATAGTGCCAAAACACTGCGAATCGAATTGTTTAGAAGCCATTTAGTGAATACCGTATTTACTCGCATAATCCTGGCACTTTTTTTTGGCGGAAACTGATGCAAAGTTGGGGGTGCGAGAATTACGCGGGGAAAACTTCCCACAGAATTCTACAGACCAAAAAAGATATTGAATTGTCTGCAAATCGGGATTCTCACACCAGCAACTAACAGCAAGCTTTGAGAAGTACTAATTAAAACTTACTTCAACAATAAAAGCACAGGTTCAACACAAGGCAAGATTTATTTGAGACAATAAAAGTGCAAGTAAATAGTCGACAATTAAAATACCATACTCAAAGCTTGTGGGCGTTGGGGTAGCGTTCTTTGCTCAACAGGAGCCCTCAAAAGGTAAGCGTAGAATGTCAGTATTGTGCTGATGGCCATTTAACAGAATCGTCCGCAGTTGCCTTCTGAAGAAATAATGTTTACCATGAATCCCAGTCTTAGGCACACGGAAAGCCCAGCGCGTCTTGGTGGCTTTCATCTGCCATCACTAGTAGCGAACACAAAACTTGTCAACTCTGAAGGGCCTACCGGCGGCCCTGTTGCCGTTGTTTAGTGCATGATCAATCACTTTCAACTTGAAAGCAGCCGTGTAGCTTCCGTATCGCCCCATAACGTAACAACATTACGAACACAATGTACAAAACACGCCGCAACGCCCACTTGTCACTTCGGTTTTGGCTTGGATTGGATTGAATCTCGGTGCAATAATAGTACGCTCTATGCTGAGTAGATGGCACCAGATGGCGGACGCTATCATCATCAGTGGCTGGAACAAGCTGACAACATTATTGCGACAATTTTCCAGGGTGCGATAATTACTTAAGGAAAAAAAGGAATCGTATTTTTGTTGGGCAATGTGGCGGGTGCGATAATTATGCGAGTGTGAGAATTACGGGAGTAAACACGGTAAAAAATTTCTGAAATGGGGTAAAGATTATGTAAAAACAGCTTAAAGACATGTTATACCTGATCCATGTGAACTGCTGAATGCATGTACCAATGGTAATGCCATTTTGCAAGGTTTGTGAGCTTGTGCTTTACTGCATTTTTATGTCCTCTGGCAAAGCAAGCATTTGGTGTGGGACATGGCATTGAGCAGGTACATGTTTCTTCTGTTTCACGTATCTGCCAATATGCATGATGCCTGGTGCTTGCTTGGTCAGTGGGCGCAAGGACATGCACTTGCACAAATTTAGAATTCTTATCTCCATGTGGGCCTTTACCCTAGTAGCACGCTATGTTGCCACAACGTTGAAGCTACTTTCTCAATGTCGCAACGCCATGTCAACATTTTGTGCTACCAGGGTAAGTGTATAATGCTGGCTCTATAGACTATTTTCTGCAGCTGGTTTGCTCATTCAAATGTAGGTGGGGCTACAATGCCATAGACGTCTTCTTACCAAGGTCGTCTCCCATGGATGTCTCCTTACCGTCGTCTTTCTGTCTAGGGCTTTCTGCAGCACTGCTGAACAACTGCTTCACGTCATCTGCTTGGCTTCCTTGTAGCGTCTGTGTGCACGGGAGTAAAAGCGAAGCATACACTATAGAGACGCCGAGCAGACGACGCGACGCGAATGTTTAGCAGGGCTCCAGAAGGCCATGGCAGAAAGACGGCCACGATAGGGAAAGTCAGCATAGCGGCACCTATGGGTGCAGTTTCCTTTCGTTTCGATCTGATCATGTCCTCGTCCTGCGGGGTGTGGTCCGTAAGTTCGCAACGAATGCATTTATTTCCTTATATTTACGTCCTGAAGCTTCGAGAGCTGTGTATTCCTCGGTATTTTTCAGTGTTTTCTAGATTTGTTCTCTAATTCTCGGAGAGACTTATCAGGCATCGCTAAATAAACACAGCTAATCTCCTTAGTAAAGACAGTACATACCTTATGTCTTGTCCCCAGCGTGAGATGACACAAAGTGGTGGCTGATTTCACCATTTATTTATTGTTGTAATGACATTGAGCGAGTAGCAAGCGCGAGTTTGGATCGAAGCGGGTGGTCGCATTTGCACGGATGCTCATGGCCACGGCCGCTTCGCTGACCCTATGCGTTCGCTTGGGCAACTGGCTGGGAGAAGGCCAGTTTACGGTCTTGTGATCAAACATGGCAGCATGCGGGCGTCGCTGCGGAAAATCGTCTATAGATACATTTAGTATTGAAAATAACGTAGCTGCTTAGGTGACCCCTTTTGTCTAGGTTTGTGTACTAGTGTTCATTATCATTTCAATTTTGCTTTTTAGCGTCTCTGGAGTCTGTGGTCGAGAATGGAAGTATGAATCCACTTTCTTTGCTTTTTCTTTGTATGCTTACAAAATATTCCGAGAATTTAGGTGTCGCAATGCAGTTGCAATTTGATATTGTTTTTTATTTCCTAATTGTTGTTGATTTCACATTTTCAACTCTGTATATTAGAATGAAATAGTCTCAGTAAACACATTGATGTATAGACAACTGTGGCAGGGTGCTTGCGCAGCAAGCATCTAAAAAGTGTTAAGGAATTTTAGTATATTCAGAAAAATGCAGGTTGTAGCAAAGTGGAGCTGCTACTCGTAAGATCGTCTTTTGTTAAAAGAAGCTGTAATTAAGAACAGTCAAAACTGAGGCATTTTACTTCTCCTTAACACATATGTTACTAGTGCAACAGTAAAGAAATGATATTGTTTTCAGAAATTTTCGTTACTTCAAGGCTTTGTCTCTATGAATTCTTTACAATCATTAAGAGGAACTGAGCACTGTGCACGCTGGTAATCCATTAAGACTGAAACTGTACAAAAGAAATGGGCACAAACTTGCAACTGAAAGGTTATTGGGAGAAAGACACTGAAATAAACAACAGCATGTTACAAAGCAACACATGAACACCTACAGGTTGGTGGTGAGGCAGTGTATCTCAAGTAGGGCACTGCACGGACCGATTTTACTGGCCCGAGCTCAGTCCGGCCCGCCCTAGCCCAGCCTGTTGTTTTTAAGTATGGCCCATACCAGGCCCGGGTCAGGTCCATTTCGGACAGTTATGCTGCTGCACACAAGATATTTTTTTGTGAGTTATTTGGAACTTCTTTCAGGGTCACAACTTTCACTGGTATGCTGTATAATTTCGGTTTATTACGCCCGTAACAAAATATTTGCAGCACAATATTAAGTACAATTGGAGTCTCATGTATGCAGTGCTAACTGCACAATTTAATTTTTGAATTTCAAAGAAAACATAAAGTGGAAAACAAATATAGGGTAAACAGTGTATGTGGCCCCCACAGGTCCTTAATAAAGCAACTATGCAGCTTGCAAAACTATTCGATGCAAGAAAGTTGGACCTCTGCTGACACCAAGGAGATAAGTTACCGTATTCACTCGCATAATCCTCGCACTTTTTTTGCCGAAAAAGCGATGCTAAGTTGGGGGGTGCGAGAATTACGCGGGGAGAACTTTTCACGAGAACGTACCGAGCGAAAAAAAAAAAAAAACCGAAATGGCCGCAAATCGGGATTCTCATACCAGCAACTAACAGCAAGCTTTGAGAAGTACTAATTAAGAGTTACCTCAACAATAAAAGCAGAGGTTCAACATAAGGCAATATTTATTTGAGACACAAAAAGTGCAAGCAAATAGTCGAGAATTAGAATACCATACGCAAAGCTTGTGGGCGTTGCGGGCGTAATGGTAGCGTTCGTCGCTCAACAGGAGCCCTCAAAAGGTAAGCGTAGGACGTCAGTATTGGGCTTATGGCTATTTAACAGAATCGTCCGCAGTTTCCTTCTGACGAAATAAAGTTTACCATCAATTTCAGTTTTAGGCCCACGGCAGGCCCAACGTGTCTTGGCGACTTTCAGCTGCCGTCACCAGTAGCGATCACAAAACTCGTAGACTCCGAAGGGCCTACCGGCGGCTCTGTTGCCGTCGTTTAGTGCCGTTGTCATCTATCACTTGCAACTTGAAGCAGCCGTGTAGCTTCAGTATCACACCATAACGTGCCAAGATTACCGACACAGCATACAAAACACACTGCAACGTGCACTGGCCTCTTCGGCTTGGCTTGGATTGGATTGAATTTGCGTGCAATAGTATGCTTGATGCTTAAGAGATGGCGCCAAATGGCGCGCGCTATCATCATCAGTGGCTGGAACGAGCAGACGACATTATTGCGGCAGTTTTTGGGGGTGCGATAATTACTCGAGAAAAAAAGAAATCGTATTTTTCTTGGGTGATGTGGGGGGTGCGAGAATTATGCGAGTGCGAGGTTTACGCGAGTAAATACGGTAAGCGCGTGCAACTTGTGTACGTTAAATTTTTTACTAGAGTAAGGGCTCATGTCTCCTGTTTTGATGAGTGTTACTTTCTCGTTAATATCCAAGAACGACAGAAATTGGGGGAAGAAGTCTGAATATATGAAAAATTTCTGAACTCAGGGTGTCGCAGGGGTCATCGGATATTTATGCGGTAAATGGTGTCAATACATCCAAGTTTATAGACCTCCCTGTTTTAAAGGTCACAGCAGCGAATCAACATCATAATAATCAACGTCTTTAGAGCTCTAACTTCTGCCGCGGGAGCACTTTTACGTTTTTAAGCTCCGCGAGAACACTTGCGCTTCGACAAATTATGTCACTTCTGAATTACTGGCAAAATACGACAAAGACAAAAGTAGCCGTAAAAATAGGCAAAACTTGTATATTATGGGCATTCAACTCAAATGCTAAACATTTTTAACTAATCGCCAAATGCATAAATATTTGCAACTGCCTTGCTAGCACAAAAAATTGACAACCTTTGCATCAATTGGCGCGCCTATGATAAGAGTCATTCCGCATTTTGCACTTAAAAGTGCACGAAGCTCCTCAGCTATTAATGACTTGCGAGTGTTGTTGACCAGTCTACGGAGTCATGCAGGCGTAAAATGGCATAGCAGGCATGCGAGGGTATTGACATACTCGAAATGTTTCCCTAGATGCAAACGAGCACATCTTATATACTCTAATGTGGGCAGTGCACAATTGCTCTTGCAGCAGTGCAAAACTTTTCTTATGGTATGCATGAGTAGTATTGTAATGTAATAATATGTGGGGTCCAAAACCACTATATGATAATGAGAGGCTCCGTAGTAGAGGGTTCCAGAAATTCAGACCGTTTGGTGTTCTTTAACGTGCGCTGACATCGCATAGTACACAGGCCTCTGCCATTTCTTTTCCATCCAAATGCGACCGCTGCGGCCAGGATCAAACCCGTGACATTTGGGTCAGCAGCTGAGCACCCTATGCATGAGCATCTTTCACCCAATATAATGGTGAATACTTGTATTGAGAATTTTTTTATGTTAAATGTAGCATACTGATGGAACAAAATGCTAGACGTCTTGTGTACTTTCCAAATTCAGCGCATGCCTGCACTCGAGCTGGTCTGAATTACCCGGAGCCCTAAACTACGGCATCTCACATAATCTGGGTTGCTTCAGGATCTTCAACCCTCTAAAACTACACAGCTAAATAGCGTGACATTATACTGATAGGTATAAGACCCGGGCCTCAAACAGGTTTGACTCAGGCCCTCAACTACAGCATGTCACATAATCTGGGCCGCTTCAGGATGTTCTACCCTCTAAAACAACACTGCTAAACAACATGACATTTATACCGATATGTATAAGACCCGAGCCTCGAACCGGCCCGACTCAGGCCCAAGCCCGACCCAGGCCCGAAGCTGATGGGCCCAAGCCTGGCCCTGGCCCGATCCAACAATTCCTTACCCGTTCCGGGCTTTCTGGCTGGCCCGGGCCCGTGCAGTGCTCTAATCACAAGTTCACGTACCATAACTGATGGACCATACTTATGAATAAATAAATGTCTCTAATATTTTTTGCACAATCCTAAATTTGGCCTCTCTTCGTGAAAGTTTGATGAAGAAGCTAAAGCAAGAAAATAAGGGTGTTGATAAAAGGGTAGCCATTGATAGGCCTATGCCTGTCACCTGAATTCCATATATAAATACCTTCTCACACCCTATAAAAAAGGTCATAAATATGGTGACATATTTATTGTTCACCCATCGGGTATACTAGACATGTTGTTAGACAGGTGACATGTTGCATGAACTTGAGATAGACTAACCAGCAACCTATGGTTAGCGGTCGTTGTATTTTTTTGTGCAATGTTTGTCATGTGTGTTTCTTCCTATCGACTTTCATTTGCCAGTTTGCTCTTGTGTGTGTGCCGTTCTGGTCTCTACTTTCTTTTTGTGCAGTTTCCGTCATAATTTTTTATTGTAAGCTGGTGCTGCTTTTTTTTAGTTTTCATTACATGGCAATTTTCTTATTGTGCCATCATTTGAGAATGTGGTCAATGGTACTTCTTGGTTATATAATAACTATGCTGACAGCAATTGGTGTCATCAACTGTGCTTATGCACTATGAGCAGACTACACGTATCATTGCATGCATTACCACAAATACCATTCTAAGCTCTGATTAACCAGTTCTGTCTTAGTCGCAACAAAAAGGCAGAAGAAAGAGCTTATATATACTTATAGTTAGGTTGAAATTGAAGAACTTTATGTAGTGCAAATTAGACCATGGTCCCTACTGCACCATAGATCGTGAAAATTGAAGACTGGTCCTCACCACTATATACCTCGTAATCAGATCTTGGTTTGGGTACATAAATCTCTAGGATTGCAAAAAGTAACTTTTCCTGCGGTTTTGTTGACTTCCTTTTCAGTTGAGTAATGAAAGGCAGGCTCTTCAGCTGTCCAGCCCCTTCACTTTATTCCACTTTTCGTTACTCTTATAAACTTTTAAAACATGCATTTATATATCTTGGGATCCTTTCACATGAGTTTCTCAGGCTGGTAGGAGAGGCCATCGGTAGTCTTCCTATGCTACCAAATAGTAATTGTAGCCATGCACTAATGCATGCAAACTTTTGCACGTGATATGCTGGGCAGTTCAATAAAGAAGTTACAGTAGAATGAAGGGAGTGCAATAGAAATCATGCTCTATGTCATCCTATGATGTGTCTTATTGACTGATCACTTGATCTGATCACTTCTGCTAGAACAATGGTAGTCTTAGCCAGCACAAAGTCGCCCAGCTTTAAAAAAAAAAAAAAAACTTACTGTAGAGTGAATCTGCTTTATTTTTCATTGTTGTTGTTGTTTGATACATTATATGGAATTTCTCATTTTAGCATTTTTTTGTATGCTAACATCTCAATGATTGAGATGTTTAAAAATAAAAATGCATGTAAAACAGAGAATCATGAAGCAAGAGAGATGTTATTAAAGAAAAAGTGAAGAGGACCACATCATCAGATGTTCTAGTAGCATTACTAGCCTTTGAATGTCCTTTGTGCCAATATCTGTGGCTTAGACATCTTCCAAACATCATGTGTTTACTGGGATAAAATATTTGAAGTATTGATCAGCATGTTACAATCGCTTGGTTGGCACATTTAATGTGATAGCATGATATGGCACCCTCACTCTCTTTTGTTAATCACGCCCCGCCGCGGTGGGCTAGTGGCTAAGGTACTTGGCTGCTGACCCGCAGGTCGCGGGATTAAATCCCGGCTGCGGAGGCTGCATTTCCGATGGAGGCGGAAATGTTGTAGGCCCGTGTGCTCAGGTTTGGGTGCACGTTAAAGAACCTCAAATGGTCGAAATTTCCGGAGCCCTCCACTACGGCGCCTCTCATAATCATATGGTGGTTTTGGGACGTTAAACCCCACATATCAATCAATCATTTTGTTAATCATGTCAACACAAAATAAAGAGTGCTGATTCTGGTATTGCTTTCACATTAGTTGCTTAAGTGTGGTATACCGACCTGTGAGCTTTTGAAATGATCTTATTTGGTGAACAACAACAGCACTAATGGCAAGGCTATGTAAATAAGGCTGCTGAGTAAAATGGTAGAGCATGACTGCCAATATTCAGAGCACAACATGCAACATCAGTTTTGTAAGCATCTTGAACTTCCCCGCAGGAGTCGAGTGAATAGTGTTGTGTGAATAAGGGCAATGAATTGCGATGTACTCTATAGCTCGGAAATTATGTTGGACAGTTGCAATTGTGTTAAAGAACTAGACTCGAAACAGGAGGTGCAATGCACTTACCATTCTATAGTGTGCATTTCATCATTCAAGTTTATTTAATTTGTTTAAAATCTAAAAGAAACTTTGCTAAATTTTTTATTAAGTCATACACTCCCAATGATACTTGAAGTGGCCAATAGACAGCCACTATTTGTGTGAAATACGTGTTTCTAAAGTTATTTTGTTATGCCCTTATGGTATTTGGTCGGAATCGCCAGTCTTACAGGAAGCAGATAAGCAGAGTTTCAATTGAGGACATGTCACCACTGTGAGCGTATTGTATAATGTTAGTGATCAAGCATTCAGTACCTGCCTGCATCCCAGAATTGAAGTTGAAATATTTACTTTAGGAAGAAAAAAAATCTTGATTTTAAAATGATTGGCATCTTGGCATCTTGGTAGAACATAGGGGTCATCATTACACTGAAATACACAAATGAAACAGAAATTTGCAGGATTTGCTTTCAGGTGGGACAACGTTCAACGCTACTGCACCAAGGTTAGACTGCCTACTAGGAACATTAATGACCTTGCGGGGAAACATGGCCTTTGGGTGTTACTCCTGATTTTTCATATGCTTCACCATGTAAAATTTTTGCACCGCGGTAGAGCCAGCTTATGTTCCCCCTCCTCCATAAGATAGTTGTAAAGCTTTTTTTGTTTTGTGCACAAGAGCAAATATAGCTTAAAAAAATTTTAATGCGGTTGTAGACCATGACGCAACTTAATGACAAACATTTTTTCATAATGTCTAGTGAGCATGTCTTGTTTGTTCAAATTATGCCTGTGTATAAATGACACCAGCTTACAGATCATGTTCTACCATCATGGGTGGAAGTGCTGCGCTATTCTGTGCCAATACTTGACCTACTGCGGCAGTCTGTGCATAACTGGCAGTTTCCACAATAATTGTCATTGAGAAGTGTAAACCGTTAAATCTAGACAATTATTAACATTGACCAAGCATCACTGAGCTTTGGCTGCGCAAAGTATGCGGCCGCATGTATATTCAGTGTTCAGCCACGTTGCCATTTGGTTCATTCATGGGGCCTGTTAGTGCTTATCTTGTAGCTGTTATCGTCGTCGTTTCCCCACTAAAGTACTGGCTTCAACATGAGTAACTGTAAATGATCTAGTAATACAGTAAAACCGTAATAATTTGTACCAACAGCGAACATGACATGATCTTGCCCTGAACGGCAGTGTGCCTTTACAAGTACATATATGCATCTCCTGACGTGCACTTTTGCTACCAACAAAGAAATACACCACCGCAGCAAATGTTGTCCAAAGTGCCCACAAGAAAGTATGTAGTTTCTTCCTTTTCGCCAAAATGCAGACAAGATACTAGGCTGGCACTCTCACACGATTGTTTTATAGTGCACAGTGGCGACGCCAAGGAGAATTTTGAAACTATTATGGCTTGACCAAGATGCACCCATTGCAGAGCATTAGCGCATTGCTTTCTTGACACGGTGCCGCATCCTCTACCTTTGAGGAGTGAGAGCATGCAGCTACGCGAAGTAGTGCGCCCTCACTCTCCATTGGACGAGGGCGCGAAGCTGCGTAAAAAATCGACGTGCCGATGCGCTGCGACGGGTACGTGTGGTCAAACCTTTACAGGGTCTGAAATACGCAGCAACTGAGATTGCGACAGATTGAACACCATCGGCTTCTTGTGATACATATGTGCACTTCTCTACCACTATCTGACACAAATCGACAACTGACAGTTTCATTGAAACATGGAGCAGTCACATGGACTTGATCATCTCCTGGTTAGTTGCATGCAATGCGGCGCCTATGCTGCCCATGCCGTCTCTGTTGGACGAATTTGCTGTGTGAATTGCTCATCCCGCTCCAGGCTAAGCAGAGATGAGCAGAGTAGTGTGTTTAATTAGCATGTGGATAACGAACTTCTGCCAAGCGGAATGTGCTGCATTTATTAAGTGTTCATGAAAACAATAGATAATAATTGCTTGTCTCTTGTTTTTTTTTTTTTGAGTTCTCTGTTAGCTGTGATGTTTAAGGATGGGAACACATGCATGCACTTAAGGGTGATAAGTCTGGTATGCTCATTACTGCTGAATATTTAGGGAACAAAATTGGATTTTCCCCCCCAGAAATGTAATTAATTGACGATGATATTTGACTCTAGAAAGCTGCTTCAAAACTAACTTGCATTACTCTAAACACACCTTTTGGTGCTTTGAACTAGCTACAAAACTCCCCTTTTACTGTGCCAAAGTTGCTCCCAAACAGCATTATTCCTACTCCCTGAGCTGCTCCAAAACACTTCCACTTTCACCCTTATACTATGCAAATTAATGTTAGAGCATTTCATGAATATTCGAGGCGCTTCGATAATGCAGTAAATGCAGAAAAAGTAAGGCTTGCTTATTAGTTCATATGCGTGATAAAAATAGTGCAATGAGTTCCCTGGAAAGAGAAGAAAGGCAGGCTTTAATGTTTGAACTAGCTACCAAAGTGGAAGGGGGGAAAATCGAGTAGAAAAGAATAATTTCAGTTCAAAGTGGCAGGATTTTTGTATAGTTTCATCCTTGGCATAAAAGAGCTACACATAAAAAAGTGGCAAGAAGACATAGAACTGTTCACAAACAGTGTGTTATCTAAATATTTATCTTTCGTTGTACATGTAAGTGTATTTTGTCTTTATTTATGTGTTATTTTTTTCCCTTTCTTTTTTGGAGCATGCACTTATGCAGTTGAGAAACTTGAGTTACAAAACATGATTATATCAAGATCTTAAGGGATACGAAACATTTTATACATGCCAGACAGGAAATTCTTATGGCCTACCAGATTCAAGTTAAAAAAAAAAAAAACTGAAAACTGTATGATAGAAAGATTTGAAAAGTGGAACAAACGTTCGAGGTTCAATTGTTGTCGTTTTGAATAGTAAGTTAGTGCCGTGCTCTAGTGGGATCTCATTTACATATGCTTACAACTATTTTTTTTCACTAGTCTTGTTGATAGGGAGACAGCGGACATGTTACCAGGATTTTCTTTTTTATGGGTGGTGACAGTTACTTTTTTAGTGTGTCACCTAGATTCAATAGTACGAAAACTGGTACAAAAGGTATATGCAAGAAATTTATGCATATGCCTGCATAAAAATTTGTAGGGCAGAAATCTGGACCCCAATTTATGTTCCTTTCCCCCACTTGCACCATTGTGTGCATGTAGATGTGCATGATAGTAAGCCTGTGCATATGTATTCATTTTATTTTTTTGTTCGTTTTGCATGAGTGCATGTCGTGTGTTTTGTGTTGTAGTAGTTTGTTCTGTAGTGTGTGCAATGTTGCATATTAATGACATCACTTTGAGTTAAAGCTAACCTACCAAAATAATCATTTTTTAAAAGTTCCTCCATTAGTAAAGTGTCTGTTCCTCAATGTTGTAGGTTACATTCTGGTATGATGGAGTAGAGAAAATATAAAAACTGTGCAGAATGAAGAAGTCTTGACAATGAGTTAAATATCTTTTGTTACTATGAACTTTAATTAGTGTAATGAATGCACCTTGAAAGCCTTTTTCAATTGCTGCCTTTGTGATAGCACCCATGAAATATGCTTTGGCCAGCATGTACTCAAATGAGCTTCTTTAGTTTGCAAGTGATCGCTTTTTTTTTATGTAGAAATTTATCATGGTCACTTGTGCACTGAGGTATTTCCTTATTTCTTTTTCACTTTAGTGTCACGCACTCCACCCAAGGACAATCCGTTCCCTGCGCCCCTTGAGGGTATGCATCACCCATATTCATTTCTCTGGTCTTGCAGCATCTGGATTTGAGCCTGTTTGTCATTCACATGAAATTACAAACAGTAAATATGAAAGCTCAAACTGACAGGACATGCGACCTACAAACTGAAGTTCATTGATACAAAACATTCTCTCTTAAGCTTGCTTAAGACACACCAGCTAAATATTAACAGTTGAGAACAAACGACCACATATCATAAAAAATGTTACTGCCATATAATGTTCCATCAGACACAATTCATAGAAGCAGCTAATGACGAGATATCATGGGAGCGCATTGGGGCTTATCATACCATGTGACAGCTGCATCAGCATTTATTCTTTGTTGGGGCAGAGGCTTTGGATGTGTTCGAACAGGAGGAGGCAAGGTTGAGCTGAAAACATTTTACGAGGTATGGGTTGGTTTGCTTACTTCTAGCACGCAAGTTCATATCTAATCGGCTGTCATTGAAAATGGGCTACTATAGCTCGAAGTAACAGGAAGTAAAACATAACAGGTTAAAACAGTAGTTTAGCAGAAATAAAAACTCATCGTTACCAGTCTGTGGGTACCAGAAGCTTTTTTGTTTCTCGGGAGTGTCGTCTGGTAGAGGAGGGTAGGGCACAACATTGCATGACTTGGAAGGATGGGTGGAGTTGGCTGGCAGGCATGTCTGACATTATTTTATGCATGGTATCCTGTGGTCAACAGAATGATTGAGACGGGAGAGGATGTGAGGGGGGTCCTACTTAGTGTGATTTAGATGATTGTGAAGAAAAACATGGAACATTGATTCAGGAACAAAATTTAATTCCTTTAGGCTGTGGGATATTTAGAGTTATAGATTATTTAAACATAATAGCTCTGTGTTCACAGTAAATGAGATAGAATAAATGAATGTTCAGCATGGGAAGTGTACAAATAAGAACTCTTGCTGTGCTTCCAGTATAAGTATGCAATGTTCCTCAGTGCAGCAGTTAGGCAGTTGGCATAGATACTATGTCTTTCCGGCATAAGAATAATGGAGGCTGTAAGTTGGAGAAAGAAGTAGCTAAAAACCCCTTCATTCTCAAGTGTTATGGGCGGGGCTCAAGCACCACATCCCTTCACAGCTTCCAAAGCCCCTGTGCTCAAGCCTCTTTTATTTTTATTTGCATAGCACTTTGTGGGATTAGTAAACAATCCTTAAGTTATGCTCTTTCATCTTGGTTTTGTTTTCCTGAATAATAATTTCAGTGCTGCTGCCGAGTGTGCTTAAAAAGGCAACATTTTCTGTGATTGAATTTCAGGTGATAGCTTGTGCATGTCCCGTCAGTTTTAGTTCTCGACATCTTCCACTGTTTTTTTGGTATTTTGTCTTCATCACTCTGTTTATGTTGTCCAGGTCATTTCTCACATTCATTTTACAGTTAAGCTTTAATGAGGAAAACATTGGGCTTATGTCTGGTTTATTAAAATATTTTCTACTCATGTATTGTCAGTTTTAGTAATTAGGTAGATGTATCCAAAGCTGTTCACACTAATGTTTAGCTTGAGCTCTGTGTTTGGCTGCTTTCATTTACACTAAATGGGAAAATTTTTATAGGGAAGCATTCACGAATAAAAGTGAGATATAGGCCATAGGTAAGAACAGTGCGAAGTAAACACTGACAATAATTCAGCCAAGACCAGCGCTGGCCTTGTTTTTGTTTCTAACTATGAATACATACCAACTGGCTCGCATTAACTCTCTTTTAGTGATGCAGACACTTCTTGTGCTGGTGTTATGGTCAGGATTTTCATTAACATGGTAAAAAAAAGTCGCTTTGATTTCGAAAAAAGATGGTGTATAACCACGCTTATGAGCAATGAAAGCCTGCTTATTTTGTTGTCACAATATTTTTTCACTTACATCAGCTGTGCTGTCTGCATGTGTTTAGTCCACAAATATGTGCGTTTTTGTCAATTCCTTTTTTCTGAAATAAATAATAAATGTTGCAAGCAGCTCCATGCTGGCTTTGTTTGTTTTGTCGACTTAATATTAACGCCAAAGTGAGAATAAATTTTCTGCAGTAAGTTTTCAGAGGAGTAGTTTCTAGTTGGTTGGCTTTGGGTATATTAGGTGTAACTACAAATAATTAAGTTTAATTTTCTAGTCATATTGTTGTTTAGTTAAAAGGAAGCTGAAGCATTAAAAAACAACAACTTTGGAAAGTATAATTTCAGTTTGTTCCCGCCTATATTCTAAAAAAAATGTAAATAACATTTTTTGGCATAGAAGAGTAGCAGCAACCGCAGGGCACCTTGAGACACTGAGCAAATACGGTGATGTCATTTTCACCATGCCGTGTCGTCGGCGAGAGCAGCGCTGCTGAAATGTGGTCTCCGCAGTTAGCCCAGTCAACAGCATGCAGCTGGAACTAGTCATGTAGGCTAAAAAAGGAGATACAAGAGATGCTTGTTCATATTGTGCTCAGCTGTTTGTCGTTATGTCAGGTATCATAATCCAACTGCACAATTTTCATTGTGCCTATAGACCCATTCCATGTTTGTATACATAGGTAGGCCGATGTTGACATTATTGGTAAAATTATAGCAACGTCCTCACGTAACTTCCGTCATAAGCGCTGAGGGCTGTAATGTGCACCAACAAAACGACGTTGTGAGACGCCATAAAGGTTGTGAAAGCCATAAGCGCTGAAGGCTGCGATGTGCGCCAATCAACAAAACTAAGTTGCGAGACACAACACTCATCCAACGGCAATGCAGCTCGTCGGCATACCGTTTTTTTTTTTCTCGTTTCTTGAGTGAGAACACCCAATGCACCATTGAAAACCCAGCAGAAACTGCGGTAGGCAGAGCGTCTTTTGCCTACCAAGACAGCGCCACCACATTTTCATGACGCAAGTCCGGTGGAATTTGTCTATTCTCATATGAACTTCTGGTACATAGACAGTGCTCTCAAAGTTAGTTTGGATCAGTGAGTGGCAAGAGCCTTTCATCATAGTGAAGTGCAGCTCCGCCTATGAAACCGAAGATGACTTGTCTCTGTTATTCATTTCCACACCCACACTTTCAGCTTGTTTGTGTAGGTAGACTCTTCTTTTGCATGTTCTAAAGCTCCTGCTGCAAAAATTGTGGAAAAAATTACATCGTCTGCAATAATATTGGTCCTTGTGAACCACGAAGTTTTATTGAATTCTGAAATGACTTCAGCTTCTCTTTAAAAATATGACTTTGTGCACATACAGTGCAATGTTGACAGCTATGTCAAGAAACAAAAAAAAGCTTGCTTTCAGTTGATATTACCCATCACTAAAACCAGAAGAAATTTTTTTGTGTGTGTACTGCCATGCATCTTTGTATCATTTTTTATAATACTGGGCCAGTATTTTGCTCAATTCTATGCTACTCTAATTATCCACCGCTCATGGCTTGTCACTTTAGTAATTTGGGTGGACCATTGTTATTATCACTAGACAAACTCAAAATGTGTGAGGAATCTTTACCATTAATAAATACATCACTGTTAAATAACAACCTTGGTGATAAAATGTGTTAACTGCATGAAAGAAATGTACTTCAGTGATATTTTAGTAAAGGTTCTTCTATGTGCAACTTTTTCATCTTCAAAACACTGAAGATGAAGACTCACAACAGATAACATCACGGGCATAGCTTGCCGTATTGTCAGTGCAATCCCTTTTGCATACTGTAGCTAAGTGCACTGGTAAATTCATCATAATGCCCCTGCTTGCTAATTTTCAAAGTTGCTCTCAGAATCAAAGTCCGGTGAAAAAGCAGCATCCTCAGACTATATGCTGTTCAGTAAATTGATAAGATCAGCTGAAAACACTGGAATGTCAATATCTGCAATGTTTCGAAGTGCACATACGTGCCACATCTGGTGGCAGTTATGTTTGCTCTCCCCTTGGACAATTGCACAGTTTCCGAGTGCATACGAAAATCAAGGCCACATAGAAGAAAAGCAAAACTACATTGAGCAGAAAACTATAGTTTTCCTTCATGAGAGATGGTACAGTTCGTCCATGAATGCCACTGAATGTCTTGAAAGCAGCAATTCAAAGCATCGATTGTAGGCTATTGATAGATTGTAATATGCAGTTATCCCTGAGGGGCACATCCAATTGACTTCTAAGCATGCAGATAGTTCTATTACAGCTAAATATCTGAAAAACACAGCTCTACAGTTTACTAAGCATCATGTCTACTGTTGAAACATGTCATCTCTGTAAGGCATGCTAGAAGCAAATTTTGCACTTGCTGTTGCATGTACAGCATTGTAATGATATTTCTGCTTTATTTCATAGTCATCATTTGATCATGGCATACAGATGAACATATGAAGTTTCGTCAATTAACCTCCTAAGAGCTCTGCTTTGGACAAGCAGAGCTCCTCCTAGTGGTATAGACACTTCCCCATAGTGTTCAGGACGATAAGCGCTCGTCTATGGCTTAGATTGCGTGTTCTCCTCTAGATGGCAGCATTTACTCGACAATATAGTTTTTTCTTTGCGGCAGGGGCACGGTTTTGGTATAAAAAGATGGCCTGTGGTGGCAGCGACCTATGCATAGCTGGCTCGCCAACATGAAAAAGAAGCTTTCAGTGTTCTTTGTCATCTTGAGTCTTGATGATTCGAATATAGATATTTATCTTGTGTCTGGAAGTGAAGACGGCGATGACTGTGAATTGAGCAGCTCCTCCGGTGATGATGTAGACAGCTCGGAAGGGAACATAGTGAATGGTCACCAGTGAAGTCGTTTCGCATTATTTCGTGTTTTCAAATTTTCCACACAGTCTCGAAGCTTCCAGAGTGAAATAGCCCTAAGGGGCTTAGCCTACACAAGTGGAGAAAAATGTGGTGCCTGCACCTGTTTTCTTTATAAGGTTTATATTTTTATTAGCAGTAGGTTGCTGGTTTCTTATGCATTGTTCAGAGGTAAACTTTATTGTGTTGATTTGGCTAAGTATGTGATATAAGTATTTTTTCAACATTGGCTAACTTCCTTTTAGTAGTACGAGATTCGAAATCGGCAATAAAAAAAAAAAACAAAACATAGGCACTTTTGGTCGGAAAACCAAAAAAAAAATTGAGCACTTAAGGAGTTAATTTTTGTCATTTGTGTCTGCATTTCATTTTTTTTTTACTTACAGCTATTTTCTTACTTAATGCAGCAAGGGTAATTTAGTGTTAAGTTAATCAACTGTACTTTATGATCGACTGCAGTGACTTGAAGGCATGTGATGATTACTCTTCACCTATCTCGGGTTCACGGATATGTAATGGGTCTCTATTGGATAAAGTTGAAAATAGTGTTAAACAAGATGCGGTGACGTTTTCTGCATTCTTTAGACTCGTACAAGCCAGCCTTGGAGCCACAGAGCAGCAAGGTGGTGCGGTTGAGTGGTGCCTCAAATCCGTGTGTTCTCACGGAACGAGCTGGAGCCACAGTGAAAGAGACGCGGCAGCTGAGTGTCACCACCAGCTACTCGGCTATGGGCACAACCTTCACGATACGACCCAGGGGCTCATTGGTTGGTTCAGGGGCCCTGCTAGCACCAGAGCCACCAACACCCAGTATCATGGCAGCCATACCAGGGTTAGCACTTGTGTACATGTACAGTGTATGTTTTTGTAAGAATGTGTTTCCTGCAATGTTTGCACTTTCTGCTGTGTAATTATCTCTACATTGCTGGTGTTCTCATAACTCATTTAGCTGTAACTAGGGCATGGTGATAAAGGACCCCTGACAGTGAAACGTTCGTTTGTGACTTTTTTACTATAATTTTTAGCTTTGCATCTTGTAATGCCAAAATTGAATTATAAATGCTTTAACGCATCATATAATTCATGATAGCATTGATAATTCAGTCATCTTTCATCAGTTTGAAGCACCCACCTACTGGTAGTAGTAATAGACTTTTATTCAGCCACAATTTACAGGCCGAGCATCCAGCTAAAGATCATAAGAAACTAGTGCCTTACAGCGGAGCGCCAAAGACTACGTGCACTCAAGCTTCGATGACTCTGAACAAGATGTTTTAAAATAGGGAGACTCGCGGGCAGTGAAGAATGAGACAATGTGGGTGCTTTGAGCATGTCCCCCTCAGAAAAAAGAAAAGCATTCCTTGTGTAAGCAGAAAAAGCACCTTGTGTAAGCAGAAAAAGCAGCCCGTCAAAAGAGCTAGTGGGGTGACGAAAAATAGTCCTCGCTCGGAGCCAGTCAGGGTATTCTGTGCACCCCGTAAATGTTATCGGGCGTTGACAATACTTGCTTGGCATCTGGTGGGTGCCCCTGTTTACGTCAAACCACAGAAAATATCAATTGGACCTGAATACTTGGGTGAGCATGTACCCCTGTTTTGAAACCAAATTAAGATATCTTGTAAGCAATCTTCTTCAATAACAATCTGTTATAAGTGCCCCCATGCATGACTCTCAAACAACACAAACATCTCGAGTTTCTAAATTTGGTGCCAGGTTAAAAAAAATACTAGCCGAGAGCTAAGTGGTGCTAGTTTTCTATGGGAATTGTTTGTTATTGTGGCGTTTTCCAGATGCTTTGTTTTTTGATGCACCAATGAAATAACTTCACTGTGTTTCTTTGCATGCCTGCCATCGCTCCCAATTTGCCTAGGGGACTCCTAACTTTTGAGAACTGCTCTTGATAGTATGGGCATGGCTATAGTTCTCCCAAAACACACCCCTAACCCCACTGTGAAAAAAAGTAATAAAATAGAGGTACACTTGAGTCCCTCTCACTTCAGTATATGGTGTCTTGCGGAAAAGCGTGCAAAGTTTGAGAAAGAGCTACCTGGTGTCATACAGCACAGCATATTTCATCTCTTAATTACTCATCCGTGCACACACCATATGATAAATAATGAGCATCAATAAGATCGTTGATTGATGCCCCGCCGCGGTGGTCTAGTGGCTAATATACTCGGCTGCTGACCCGCAGGTCGCGGGTTCGATTCCCGGCTGCGGCGGCTGCATTTCCGATGGAGGCGGAAATGTTGTAGGCCCGTGTACTCAAATTTGGGTGCACGTTAAAGAACCCCAGGTGGTCAAAATTTCCGGAGCCCTCCACTACGGCGTCTCTCATAATCAAATGGTGGTTTTGGGACGTTAAACCCCACAAATCAATCAATCAATAAGATCGTTGATGTCTAAGAACTTTTCTAGCCCTCGTGCATCACTGTTTGTGAATTTTCTGCAGCCGTGAAAAACTATTTAAAAAAATGCAGGCCAGTTTTCTTTTGGCAGGTTTGCTTTTGTATGTCTATGACAATATTCTCAAGTTGTTGCTATTTAGTTATGAAAAAAATTAATATTTTTGTTCGGCATGAAAATAGGTTACAATATGTTGTGGGAATATCTCGATGTAAGGGTTATGGTGGTTGTTATAGAAGAGTTGTAGACAAGCTACTTGTGTTGTCTTGTGTCGGCAAAAGCAACATTCAGCACATTCTTTATGTGCTATGTTTGGGAAGGGGCTACCTGGTGTCGTGCAGTCAACATATTTAATCTCTTGATTACTCATACGTATGCACACAATATGATAAATATTGAGCAGCAGTATGATCGCTGATGTCTAAGAACTTTCCCGGCACTTTTATAGGCCAGTCTCATAACTTGCGTGTGAGGAATTTCTTCAGATTTATTTAACCTAGTGTTTGTCTTCAAGGTGTGTTTTCTGAAATTTCGCAGCTACAGCTCCGTTGGAGTAGTGCCCAGCAACATACCTGTACCAGCAAGTGTTCTCCCAAGCAAAGTAACCACTCGTGCTGCCATGCCGACGGGCCCTATCTCGGTCGTTGCAACCAGCTTAGGGAAGCCGATTGAGAAGGCCACTGCCATGGTGCGCACGTCGTCATCACAAGTAAGCTACTTTTTACCCTTGAACACCCTTGTTTTATTTAGGGCTGCTATGCTGTGCTAAATCATGGTATGACCAAGAGTGGCTGCTTTTTTAAATGCTTCGTAACATGCTTGCTAGGAGTCTTGGCAATAGTTCAGCAACTTTCTTCGTTGCAGTTATAAAAACAAACTTTGTAATATGAACTGTCTCATCACGATCAGTGCATAAAAAGGACAAAAAAACACAAGAAAGTGCATGACACAAGCAGTGTTTAACAATGAAACACTGATGAGTATGTTCCAACTAGCCCAATTCCCTACTTTACTTAATGTGAACTGTGTAGTTCAAATTGAATCAAAATTACTGTGAGAAGTGCGAATGAAAATTCTCGACAGAAACAAGGGTGATTTAATCATGTAGTTAACTAGAAGCACATAACACCCTTAGCTGCTGAAGGCTTTGCTTGTTTCCGCTCATGAAGGCAGCATTCATAGGGAAGAAAATCTATCATAGGTGTGGGCAAAGTAGCTACAAATGAATTATATCAGTGTAAGATATCTATAATTTGTCATGTAAATAATGTCTGCTAATGTGTCATGTAAGTCATGTCTGCTGATCTGCATGATTATTTCAGTGGAGGTTTGCAGTTTTCAGGGGTTATAAGGCAAGGTAAGAATGTTTAGTGGAAACTCTCAGAAGATGCTAGATGTCTGAAACTAGTACTTTTTGTCTTGCTCTTTTTCTCCCATTTCTTATTCATTTTCTTTGTGGCTGTGCTGGTCCTTTCCATTACTGCAGAATTTAATGATAAAGTGCTCATGCCTTATGGGGACACTGAATTGAATAAGTGAATCAGTTTAGATTGATGAATTATTCTTCGAAAACAGTAATTTCACTTTCATAAGTGTATTAACTCTTTCGTTACTGTGTTTAAATGGCTATTTTTCAATGTCTCTGGGGTATAGTTTTTGCCAATTTGAAAAGTATTCCGGCACACATTGCAACATTCTAAATTTTGTGCAATGAAATGCTTTTTCCAAAAAATATACGTTGTAGAGCAACAAAAATATTTTGACATGAATAAAAATGTGAAAAGTTTGTAAGTAATTTTTGGTAGCCAGCTGGTAAACAGTGCAGTAAAAACACTATGTATGCAAAAATATTGAAAACAAAGGAATATAAAATGTACATTTTGAAGATAAATTACCCAGAAACAGTATAAAAATAATAAATGTTGTAGGAAATGTTTCTATTCACATAGACAAAAAATCGAAACCAAGGTGCTGCTTCATTGCTCATGCCATGCGGTGAAGCATTTCATGGTTTTTCGTATGACACAAGTGAACTCGTACACTTTTCTCAATAAATTTTCGTGTTTTTTTTTTCTGCGATAAGAGCCTCAAGGTGTTCTAATATAAAATGTATGCCCGTGATGAGAATAATCTCTCTATAAATCAGATGACCTATGAACTTCACTATTTCGTCTAGCGTCGCCTCTCTTCATGAGCCATCTCAGTCCGCATAGGTTGGCGTCCCAATGTATTCATGCAAGCATATTTCTTTGCATTTTTGCACATCATGTAAAAAAAACAATATTGCACGCAGTTCTAAAACGTTTCGTGCTGCTTCGTAGTCAGGGCCAAGATGTTCTCCGGTGGCCTTCTTATGAGCAAAAGCTCTGCAGCCGGCGCCAGCACATCACACCCCAGCAATGTGTGTACCTTGCGCATGACCAGAGTAGCTGTAAGATTGTGCACAAACGTCAGCAGCTATACACTTAAGGTGGAAAAGACAACTTGAGGCCGTAAACAAAAAAAAACCCATGAACGGCTGCGGATGTCTCAGGCTGACGCAAGGCATCGTCGCCATCAAACATGCACCTGGAGTTCCGATTATGAAAACCTCATCTTCACTTAGTTCAGGTGCGGTTGCTAAACAGTTTTGAGCGCCGCATGTTTTTTGCAGCGCAGGTGCACACCCATGCGTGCGTGACGCCGCCACCATAGGAGCGACAAGTGACAATAGAGTCGGCCCTATGTCTGATATAACAATACAAGTGAAACCAAAGCTGCAGGAAACTGACTGAGAACTGAAACTGACTGACACTTTATACATGCGGCAGACCTTCGGAAACATTTTTTGTGCAATAAATTTTCCCTGGCTCCTAACAGCTCTCTATTGAATAGCTGGCATAAATTTCTGGCTATTATTACTGTTTAACATTGTCAGATTGCAAAGCTGACTCCATAATTTGATAATTGACTTGCAAAGGTTCTGTTGATTACAGAACTTTGATGTTACTGTAGCATAACCGCAACGGACATGGACTTCTGTCAAGTTCGCCAGCCAAGTGCATTTTCCCCACAACACACACACACAAGTTCAAATTGATTCTGAAAGTTAAGTGGCTGGACTAATTACTAGAGAGTGTTGGGTGCACGAGAAATGTATTAAACATGCCGAAATCGATGATCCAAAGTGTCGATGTTCGGTGAACAATTTGAATAGGCGTGGTGGTGAAAGAGTTAATGGAAGAAAAAATCAAGGTCTAAAGGTGTGCAAATAGGAAATTTTAGAAATTGAATAGTGATAACACTGAATTCAACACGAATATTAATCTACTATTATTTGAATTGTTTTGTAATGGTTAGGCAACAATTTTTAAAACGGCCCAAAAATTTCACATTTCATTTAAATCAAATATCCACAAGCTTTAAACCAACAGAAATTACCACAATTATTTAAACCGAGCTACAAATAGAGCTTTCAAAATATTTTGCAACTGCAGGTTGAAATGTAGTAGTCACTACAACATTTAAAGTGGTAGTTTATCATCATCTTTTTAAATGAAACGGATACATAAATATTAGGTTTTTTATGGGTTATCTTTATCATGAATGTCTCAGTGAAGATGGTGTATGGCCGACACGGTCACACGGTCGCTTTGGCCACAATGAAGTTTTAATTTTAAGCAAAAAAGTGCCTTCATCCTGCAACCCATATGGTGTCAATAGCGCCGTAAGTACATGGGCTGCATGGATCTGGGTAATTAGACGATGAACACAAGACAAGTTACCCCTCGTTGTTCCAAAGTCTTGTTCCTTCGTTCATTTTTCATCATGCTTATTGTTTGAAAACTGTTGAAAAAATGTTCAGTATTTTGAATCAGCACTATGCGATTCAAGTACTGAATCGAATAATGTTTTGAACATCAAATCATATAGAACACTGTTCAATTCGTTACTCAAAATTTTCTGATATTCTCGTGCTTCTGCAAAGGTCAAAGTTCCATTTTGAACTTTCACGTCTATACCTTTTTCACATGAAGTCATGGATTTTAAGGTGTATTTTTTATAGCTGTGTGAATATCAAAACTTTGGGTGCAAAGGTAATTCGAATATTGAAGCATGAATGTAAATTGAATAGAATATTTTTCAAATAATTCTAAAATATTTCCAGAAAACATTTTGAATATAGTTTGAAGTGAAATTGCGGGAAAAAAAAAAGTTGGAGAGGATTCCTATGCTTATTACGAGGTATAGCAGTATGCAAGTGTTTCTTTTCGCTAGGTTGATGAAGTGCTGGCGGCATGGTATTTCGAAGTTGTCTTATCAAGAATGAGGCAATGCGGGGGCCAAATTGTATTATGTAAATGCCGACAACCCTTCATGTGTGAAAGGCAAAGATGCTATTTCCTCAGCCTCGATAGCCCTGCCGCGGTGGTCTAGTCGCTAAGGTACTCGGCTGCTGACCCGTAGGTCACGGGATCAAATCCCAGCTGTGGCGGCTACATTTCCAATGGAGGCGGAAATGTTGTAGGCGCGTGTGCTCAGATTATGGTGCACGTTAAAGAACCCCAGGTGGTCGAAATTTCCGGAGCCCTCCACTATGGCGTCTTTCATAATCATATGGTGGTTTTGGGACGTTAAACCCCACATATCAATCAATCAATCTCAGCCTCGATATAATGAACGTGGATATTCAAATTATTGGTTATAACGAAACAAATGAAGAATAGTCTGCTCATGGATCTAGTGTTACAATATATATTTTTAATGAATTTTTAAATATGACATAGTTGTTTTCGTGCCAGATTTTCATACCATATGTGACTTAGTTGTAATGAGGTTATAGTTTATATTTATTACATCTAGAGCACCGTAGCCAGATAAACAAAATTGGCAAAAAACAAGTTGTGTCCATGGGTGTGCACACTACACTTTGCGATTATGTTATTTAGTGAAAAATGGGCTCAGCACTGCTAGTCACTACCCTGATTGCTCGTTTTCTTTCATCAAGGTGTTCCAAAACTCATTTGCTATTGCAGGTAGTGGAAAGCAGTTCGACAGTCTCTATAGTGCGCCCTGTCATGAGTGTGCTGCCTGACAGCAAGGAAGCCCTGGCGCCACCTCAGAAAGCGGTTGTTCACCCTGAACAGAAGCAGTCAGTGGATTTTGTTCCTTCACAGAGGGACACTCCAGCAGGCCTGGATCTTGACGAGTTTCTTCCGGTGAGCATTTGCTAGACTTGGCAAACATGAAAACAGTGATGCCTTTGTTCTTTAGACTACTTCACATCATTGAAGAACTGCTCACAGCATATGTATGCGTACTTGAGCTGTTAGGGAAGAATTCAATGAAAGATATGTGTTGACAAAAGAGTAGGTGGTGCATGCTTTTTAACCCTCTCAGCCCTGGTGGTGTCAATTGATGCTATCACACAATATTTTCTCTAGCAATTCAGAAGCAAAATCAGAACTGCCAATTCTTAGGGAAGTATGTCTTCATTGATTCCCACTGTGATTAATGCCACCATTGTGGCATTTTTGCAGAGATAGAAGTCAAAAAGATGATGCCATGTCAGTAACTGGGTGACACTGTGTAATGTAAATTTAGCATATGCACTCTCACTGTTTATTTGTAGTGCTCAAGCTGCATTAGTGTTCTTAATGCTTTTCGAAAGATTCTACCTAATTACTGAACAATTTGCTCTGCATAAGATTGTGTGTTATCTACATGCTGCTTTTTTTTTTCTTTTCGCTGCACTTTTTCACTGCGAAGAGGCGTCACAGCTGTGCTCTCTAGGAGCCTCACTGCTGTGGTACCACACGGGCAGGTGAACATGCGCTGGCACTCCATCACTCGATCTCGCCATGGAATCATTTAGTCCTGCCAGCTAGGCTGTCTATGTGTGTGCTTCAGTGCAAGCAACTGGCCGAGTCCGTTTATTGAGTACATATATCTAGATGACAAAGTGCAAAATTCTTTAGAACAAGCAATGTTGCCTGCCTAAACAGTGGAGCTAAGGCAGACTAGATTAGCACATTTTATACTATTAGCTTACGAAGCACTGATGTGTGCCAAGATCGAAACTGCTGGAGCCACTGCCATCATTCAGCAGTAGAAACAACAACAAGAAGAGGTTTAGTGGAACAGTGTGTGCAGAGACTGAAGTTCCATAGAACCTGGTTGATATATTTCGAAAAAAATGTGGAAGATTATGTGCAATCCAGGAAAATGTATGATCTGAATCCAGCAAAATTCAGGCTGACAAGTATATATAGAAGTGTAAGGGCACAAAAACATTTATTTCTTCAAAAGAAGTAATTTTCTGGTGCTGTCTTTCACCTTTCAGAAGATTAAAGGGTCCCTGAAACACTTTTTCAAGTAACTATGGAATGAATTCACTGGAAGAGCTTATTGCCTTATGAATTCAACGCCGCAAAAATTTTATGAATTAGTCTTATACGAGTGGAGTTACGAAGATTTGTCGCATGCTGCCAACGCATTCTCTCTTCTTTCGTCCCGACCGAAGTGCTGGAAGCTAAGCAGAGAAAGATGAAAGGGGCAAAGATATACGTCATGCGTGCCTCGTGACCTGGAGCACTTTTTTCTTCTTTCTTTTTCTTTGAATGCACGGCTTTTTCAGAGTGTCATCACGCGTGCACATGTGGATATGTTGCGGCCTCCCTCGGCGATCTCTGTTACAACCGAGCGTGCCATGTTCAAATCAGCCAATGGTTGATCGATGGGTCGCTACACGTGATTTTTGAGCATCTTCCATCACTTGTCGACAGAAGAGAAGGCAATTTTCAGCTGACTTTGATAATTTATTGTGAATTCCAGGCTGCATGCTGTGCTATAATATTTGGCTCGCGTGTTGTCGGAAGCTTCTACTACCGATCGGCAGTATTTTCTGAGCATGCTCAAAAAGTGTTGCAGGGTCCCTTTAATGTGTGATCCAGGAAAATTTGCGATTCGAATCCAGCACTAATTGGCGCTGACAAGTCCACATAGATGTGTAAGGGCAAAAAAACATTTATTTCTTAAAAGACATTTTTTCTTAAAACATTTTTTCTTAAAAGATTTATTTCTTATGCTGCTTTCTCTCACCCTTGGACAATAAAAGCTCTTTCTGCACACATTGTAGACCCTTGTCCGCATTTTCATTGTTTTTTCTTCAAAAGAAACTTCATAAAGCTTCCAGTCCAGGAAGGGCTTCAGCAAAGTTAGCTAGTTGGTGCATGCTTTCTTTCTCACCTCTGTCTTCCGGTGTCTCATCCCTCACCTCCTTCGCTGCGTTGTCCCCCACCACCTCCGCGACAATCTCGGTGACACTTTGCCGCTCGCAAGTCAGGACATTGTCGTCTATCGAGATAAACTCAGCGAAGGGTGCATCGGAACTCCTCATCGATGTCGTCATCAATGTCGAGTATGCATGCCACAGTGTTGTCTTTGCCGCGCTCCGTATCTTGTGATGCAAGCTGCCACCGAAGGATATTCAGCTTCTCCTGAATCGACAAGGGCTTGCACTTCCCCGACGCCATGCTTAACGCAACTGTTTGAAATCATGAACTACTGAGTAAGGTGCAGCCTCGCACAGGGCCTGACTTGCATGTCTATAAATTTGTTTTTTTATCTCCTTAAAGTAGCGACAATCACTTAGGCCCCGACAACGACTCTCATTGGGCGGTGCTCGTTTCCTTTGGAGGTTACTCTGCAGAGTTGCAGACACCCTGATAACACAGCAAGGCATGCATCCCCCGCTAATGACTGGAGGATTAGCCGGGGGAGATAGGCACGTCGCGTTGGCATCTTTCTAGCTGAAAGGTGGTGCGTTGGTTAATCTTCTAAAAGAAGAACATGGTGGCAGACTCCAGCTGAGTGTGAGATGGTGTCGGGAAAATAGGCAGATGTAGCAAAAGTGAGAAATCAAGTGATTTAAAGCATTGCTACCACTGTGCGGAACGTTGTGTTAGGGAGGAAGCACGTGCGTCTCGTGCCGAGCCGAAGCGTGGAGAATTTAAGGTGAGCGACAGAGCATCCATACTTTGTTCCGCATTGTTAGCTCCGTAGTGTTCTCGGCTGTTGTAGTGTGGGACAATTGCATTTTCATGCACCGTGCTACGGATGAAGGCTTTGCAGTGATGAGTGAAATCATGCCAAGGTGCCAGCAGAGAAAGAAAGCCACTGTGCTACTGAAAACAAAAAGCATTTTTTGAAAACCGTTGAAGACTTCGACGGCTCAGATGGGTCTGTATGTGGTTCACAGAGAGCTGGGGCACTGATGGAGAGGGCGACCTGGCCTTTCAAGAAGCACGGAGGAGACGATTAAGTATAAATCGGATAAGATGCGGCGGGGGATGGAGGGGAATGACAATTTAGCGCAGCAAAGAAACCGCCGTCGCTGCGCGGCGGTAATCTGCCACTTGGCGCTTCACAAGCACGCGAATGCGATTTGTTTGCACACCTGAATGAGAATTTTGCCCGCAGAAGATATCATGGCCGCAGTTTGCCGCAATACCAAACGTTGCTGCCGAATAATCGTATTTTCCGGGAACATATTAGGCGGAACGTAGTAACACATAGCTCTATGAGGGCATTTCTAGTTTTTGCGATTGTGAGTGTAGGAGCTGAAAAATCGTATTAAGCGGGAACGTATCAACGTTTTGCTGGATACCAAAATTAAAACTACTGGAGCCACCACAGTCGTTCAACAATAGAAACGAGGAGAAGTTTAATGAAACACTGTGTGTGTAGACTGAAGTATGCCAAGGTTGAAACTGCTGGAGCCACCGCAGTCGTTCAGCAAGGGAAACAACAAGGAGAAGAAGTTTACTTTGTGCATAGACTGAAGTACATCAAAATCAAAGCTGCTGGATCGACTGCTTTTGTTCAGCAAAAGAAACAAGAAGTTTAATGAAACACTGTGTGTGTAGACTGAAGTATGCCAAGGTCGAAACTGCTGGAACCACTGCAGTCGTTCAGCTAGAGAAACAACAACAACAAGGAGATGAAGTTTAATGAAACACAGTGAGCATAAGCTGAAGTATACCAAAATCGAAACTGCTGGGGCCACTGCCATCATTGAGCAACAGAAACAACAAGAAAAAAGGTTTACTGAAACACTGTGTGCATACCTAGTCTTTGCAAAACCAAGCCAAGGTCACCTTTCGCTCAGGACAGCTAGGTTCAGAAGAGTTAAACCTCACCCACTGTTTTGTTTTTGTTCTTGCTTCCTCCATCAACATGTATTGTTGCAAAAGTAATGTTGGAAATGCACGTGGCCTTAGGCAGCTAATGAAGGAACAGGACAACGTTTGGAGAGACACGCATGCAGTGTATGGCCTGTGTGGCGTGTGTTTATTATGTGTGAGTAAACTATTTCTTTTCTTACGAGGTCGAAGATAACATTTCAGAAGTGGGATTGCCATCCAATCGCCATGGTGAGAAAATGAGTTGGTTCGGTCTGCGAAGCCTGTAAACGTAAGCCTAATGGAACGCACTGACGAACGAGTCAACCCGATTGGTGGTGGAGACGCGGACTCCAACCATGGAGACAAGATCACAGCTCGTGAACTGCTACAAGCTATTCAAGAAAAGGACCGTCTACTATCGACCCTGCTGGAACGACTGACTGTGCCGGTGCAACCTCAACCAGCGCCAACGTTCCAGGTAATTCCCGACTTGAGCCACAACATAGTCCCTTCAACAGCCCTGAAGATGCTCCTTCGGTGCACGAGTGGATCGAAAATGTTCGTTGAACATCTATCCTTCACGGGTGGCCAGCTGCGTACACCCTGGAAACAGCCAAGGCGCGATTGTTAGGAGCTGCCAAGGACTGGTACGGTTTGAGCAGTTCTCAGATTACGTCAAGGGAGGAATTAGAGACACGCTTCTGTCAGACCTTTGTCAGCCAGACTTGTGTTGCAGAACGGTGGCGCAGGATGCTATAGTGCGTGCAGCAGCGTAATGAGTGCACGGTCGTCTACTTGCACTCTAAGGTGTGTCTTTGCCACGAACTCAGCCTGAACTTCAACGATACGCGAGAGCAAGTTATATTCGAGCTGAGGTCGCGCGAATTCTGCATCATGCTCTTGGGTCGGACGCATCAAGATGATGACGACCTGCTGCACGACATTTTGTAGCTCAAACGCATCGAACTGGAACAACAACGGCTTTTCGGCACACACAACCGAAGCCAAAAATCGCCTTCAGGTTCAGAACACTGCCTGCCCGCTACCACGACAAGAAAATTGACGACCGACGCGAACCAAGGAGCGGAACGGCGCCAACCATTGCTGCCTGTCGACCGACACGCCACACCTGAGTCTGACGTCTACGTGATAGGCCGTCGTCTGGTCTCAACAGGAAGTGCCCCGGCTGAAGCAGACGCCCAGAGTCTACAAGAACTGGAAGTCGTGCCTGATGTGACCCTCAAAGGACTGTTTTTTCCGTTTTTCAAACAAGCCCCGCCACATGTCGAGAATTTCGGAGACAGAAAAGCACCTACAATGAAGGAGGGAGAAGATCTGAAGCCCAAGATGTCTGTCGGAGCAATGGGAAAGCAAAAAGACAAGGGTGAAACCGAAGCTGAGAGCGAAGGAAAGCCAAAAAAGAAGAACGAAGGCGAAGCCCAGGCGAAAGAAAAGCAAATAAACTCGCAACCCAGTGCTGTGAGAACATACAGCGAGGCGGAGAAATTGAAACTAAACCCAACAGCGGAAGAAACCGCACCAAAATACAGCGAAGAAAAGAAAAATGAAGAAGACGAAGAAACAGCCCAGGGACAAAAGGCGACTCGTAAGGAGGAGGGTGAGGTTGCAGAAGACCAAAAATCGGCGCCAACCATTGCTGCCTGTCGATTGACACGCCACACCTGAGTCTGACGTCTACATGATAGGCCGTCGTCTGGTCTCAACAGGAAGTGCCCCGGCTGAAGCAGACGCCCAGAGTCTACAAGAACTGGAAGTCGTGCCTGATGTGACCCTCAAAGGACCGTTTTTTCCGTTTTTCAAACAAGCCCCGCCACATGTCGAGAATTTCGGAGACAGAAAAGCACCTACAATGAAGGAGGGAGAAGATCTGAAGCCCAAGATGTCTGTCGGAGCAATGGGAAAGCAAAAAGACAAGGGTGAAACCGAAGCTGAGAGCGAAGGAAAGCCAAAAAAGAAGAACGAAGGCGAAGCCCAGGCGAAAGAAAAGCTAATAAACTCGCAACCCAGTGCTGTGAGAACATACAGCGAGGCGGAGAAATTGAAAGTAAACCCAACAGCGGAAGAAACCGCACGAAGATACAGCGAAGAAAAGAAAAATGAAGAAGACGAAGAAACAGCCCAGGGACAAAAGGCGACTCGTAAGGAGGAGGGTGAGGTTGCAGAAGACCAAAAATCGGCGCCAACCATTGCTGCCTGTCGATTGACACGCCACACCTGAGTCTGACGTCTACATGATAGGCCGTCGTCTGGTCTCAACAGGAAGTGCCCCGGCTGAAGCAGACGCCCAGAGTCTACAAGAACTGGAAGTCGTGCCTGATGTGACCCTCAAAGGACCGTTTTTTCCGTTTTTCAAACAAGCCCCGCCACATGTCGAGAATTTCGGAGACAGAAAAGCACCTACAATGAAGGAGGGAGAAGATCTGAAGCCCAAGATGTCTGTCGGAGCAATGGGAAAGCAAAAAGACAAGGGTGAAACCGAAGCTGAGAGCGAAGGAAAGCCAAAAAAGAAGAACGAAGGCGAAGCCCAGGCGAAAGAAAAGCAAATAAACTCGCAACCCAGTGCTGTGAGAACATACAGCGAGGCGGAGAAATTGAAAGTAAACCCAACAGCGGAAGAAACCGCACGAAGATACAGCGAAGAAAAGAAAAATGAAGAAGACGAAGAAACAGCCCAGGGACAAAAGGCGACTCGTAAGGAGGAGGGTGAGGTTGCAGAAGACCAAAAATCGAAAAACCAGCCGAGCCAAGACGACAAAACGAAAGACAAACCACTGAAAGAATCGGGAAAAAGTGCCGGAGAGCAGACACAAAGAAAGAGCGAACAGCCCTGGACCAACCCGAACGAAGATAGTGAACCGAAACAGCCGAAGCCAACAGAACCAGACTACACTAAGAACATTGGTGATGCCGGAGCAAATTCGAAGAAAGAACCGCCACAGACTGGCCAACAAAAGTCGATTCCCAAGCCTGACCAAGCTTCAAAGCCGCAGTTTAGATAAGAAGACACTGGCATCGTGCATGTTGTGGCTTTCTTCAAAGTCAAGCCAGTCAAGATGGCCGGAAGTTACGACATTCTCATGAAAGTTTCCCGCCACGAACAGGCGAACTTCTGCGTGCCGTGAAGAACTTAACGCGTCAGTGTATAGGCATAGCTAATTTCTTGTGTTATTGGTTTGTTTCTGTTTATTTTGTTTCTATCGTGTGGGAATCAAAAAGTAGTTTAACAGGATGGCCGAGCATTTGCATAAAAAAAGCACTTGGGTAACTTTGCCAAAAGCACCTGAATGAGGTTGTTAAGCTCTGCAGGATGGCCGAGTGTTGGAAATGCACGTGGCCTGAGGCAGCTAGTGAAGGAAGGGGATGACATGATGACGTTCGGAGAGACACACTTGCAGTGTATGGCCTGTGTGGTGTTTGTAGCCTGTGTGGCGTATCAGTTATAGCCTGTGTGGCGTGTGTTTATTACGTGTGAGTAAATTATTTCTTTTCTTACGAGGTTGAAGGTAACAGTAAGTATTATAGTATTGCCTCGCTTATACATTTCTCACTCATATGTTTGCTTACAAAAAACTTTTCTGTAGTCTGGTTCCAGCAAATAATTACAGACACTTATATATATTCAAATCCATTTTTTCGCACGTCTATCTCGAACTGCCTGGTACACTGAAACATGCTGCTTTGCTAGATTATCTGAGGATGTGCATCAATGAGCTTGGTGATGTGGACTGCTAATAGGCCATCCAAGTGCTCCAGAAAGAATATGGTTCTGGCAGAGCCTGTTGTACTCAAGGTTTACCTCCATGCCACCGCTGACGTCAGTTGTTTAGATGTTAAAGAGGCATCAGACGCAGGCTCCATTTGGTAGCGCTTGACTGAATCTTTGGGTTGAGGAACGGATGCTTGGAAGTTGAGAAAAAGAAAAGGAGCAAGTTTACTGACACCTTTTGTACACTTATTTACATAGTAAAATTGTAAAGATAAAGTGACAAGCGAACTGGATGAACTATTAACCCAGCGCCCAGAGCCTCTTCTTCCACTTTGCATCATCGTTTTAACCCTTCAGGCTGGCTTCTGCTTCTTGATTGAAACTAATCACGCACACGACACCACCCACCATGGCACCAGCCAAGAACACACTGTCAACCGATGGTTCATTGCGCTCACTGATGCAGAGTTCCTGTGACCAATGACACTCACCTGGCATCAACTGGGAAGACAAGTCGGTAGGCAAGTTGCTTCGTCTCTTGCCAGAAGCACAGGAAAGGGTTTATGATGACTTAATTGCTCTTGTCAAGGTATTTGAGACAGGTCGGCACAGTAGCAGGTCCAAACAAGTCAAAACGGTCCATTGTGGAGGTGATGCTAGCTTTGACTACGCTCTGCTGTTCATAGCAGCTCACAAGGTTCTCTTACCTTTGTGGGGCACTTCCCACTGCGTGTAGGCTGTTTCTGATAAGGGCCAAGGCGACTCGAGTTGTGGGAATGCATATCCTGTCCACTTCTCATAGACAACTCGTCGCCAGTGACGGTCAGTCATTGCAGGGCATGAAGGAAACACCAGACTTCTATCAAAAACTTCTTCTGAGCTAAAGTCCGATGCATTAGGTTGGTTTCATCATCTAGCAGCCCTTTTTTTTTTTTTTCAAATTTAAACTGTATATTTGCATTATAAGTTTCCCAACTAATGCCCTTTTTTTTTCATCCTGTAGTCCCATGAAATGTATATTAGAAAAGTTTTGTACTATAATCATTGTTATATTATTAATAATCAGTTGACTCTAGATCATTAAAACTGTAAATACTCAAACAACCAAATGAAGAAAAAGTACTTTTCTTGTAGATCAAGCATTCATCCAGTGCTAGTTGTCCTGTAACTTCGTCTCACAATGAAAGAAAAGCAGTAGAAGTTGTTTCTATACACTTGATCTAGGCAAAACTTTTGAAGTAGCACAATTTTTCTTGATCTCATTTGTCATTAGCCGAGACGAAACCTTGCATAAGCAAAGCTTCAGGCATTTTATTCTTCATAATAATCTACAATTTGACATCTTATGTGGTGTGTCCTCGGAAAGATCTGGATGGCTTGATTGTAGCCTTTCAGACAAGGATAGCAACAATGCACTATTTTTGCCCTAGAGCACCACATTTGAACAAAGTCATGCAAGATTTTTTTAACCTTGTCTGAAAACTATTCAAGCTCCTATAAACGTGGTATCTCAATATTATTGCTCTGCAGACAGTAGGGGATGAATGATTTCCTGTCAAATAGCCAAAATTTCTTCCTCTTTTCTTGGTAAACCACCAAACATATGGGCGTGATATCTATTGGCATACTATCTTAGAGGCTATTTCTCAAGTTGTGTGGGTACCATGGCTTTCCACAGGGTGCCTCCATTTGCCGGCAGTCCACATGTCTGATCTATATGTTGTGGGTAATGCTGTCAAAGAAAAAGAAATAGAAAAAATGCTCAATTCATACTTTCAGCAGTGCCACTTTAGGGTCGGATATTGCCCCTTGCCATCGTCTGCTGTGTTGCTTCCAGCACTCTTGTGGCAATAAAAGGAAAGAGTGGGCATGAATTTCATGAAATAACTTCGGTATGCTTGACAGTAGAAAAATATTGTCTGTCTGTGATAATGGTACCTCGGGGGACATTTCTGAGGTCCCATTTGCCATAATTCCTCATATCTTTTGGGTGCACTTCTTCAAGCTCTAAAGTAAGAGGGAAAGAGCGTGTGAATTCCCTGAGTATGCAGTACTATAGCTTAAAGCATACTTTCCGTTTATGTTCAGATTCAAGTACCTATAGATCATAGGTAAGATAACAAGTAGACACAAGAAAATGCAAATGTGTGGTGTTGTCAGCTAATAGTAGTATGTGAATTTGTTAGTGCGATCATGATGCTACTCGTTATACTCTGCAAGAAATATTCACTGAAGCATGTGAATGTTGTGACATGTGTACATGTTATCTTCACAAATTTTTTTTTAGGTAATGATGTGCAAGAGGCTGCAATGAACTTTCCTCTCTTTATCTTTTTCAGCCGCATTTGCAAGCAAGTTTACACCAAGGCAGTGCTGGCATACCCGAGATGTCAGAGGCTGAAGCATTACGTACGATTGCTGAGCAGCACAAGACCCTGCTGGCAGTGTTGCACCACCGCCAGAGGAATATAAAAATTGTTCTGGCCCAGTGGAGCAAGGATCCAAAGGTACGATTGGGTTGTTAATTGTAGAGAGAAGTTATTTGTAATGCAGGAAGGCATGAAGAAATGTTTACGGTTACTCAACCCTTCGGGTCTTTTTGTATTTTAAGAAATCTCATGAACTGCACTATGTCTCATTAAGAATTCCAATTAATATGCACCTTTGTGATGCTTGCACTCATCACTGACTCTCTTGGAATAAATTCTGGCGATGACTGTCCTTTTCAATGGTAGAAAAAAGCCTAATGGGATGCACAATAGAAGTAGATCTTTAGAGCTGATGCTCTCAAAATCTACTTAGGTGATTGAGAGAAGAGAAAGTGACTGCCCCCCCCCCCCCCCCCAATATAGGGGGCTGGTGCAAAGTCTAGCGCACACATTGACTTAAATCAAGAACCTTTGCCTCCCTCACTTAATGGGAACCCTGCACATGCTTATGCCCACAATTCGCAGGAGGGATGGTCACTTTAATAAATACAGTCGAACCCCGCTACAACGAACGCCACTTCAATAAAATTTCCGCTACAACGAAAAATTCACGGTTCCCCGTTCCCCGTCAGCAGTTCATAGGCGTCAATGCATAAATATTGCCGCCACAACGAACACTTTTTCTTCTGCCGTCCTGCTTCAACGAAATTTCACAATGCAATTTCACGGCGCATGTGGTGGGTAATTTGAAGTGTGCTAACATGACACGAACCACTAAAACGTGATTTTATTTCAAGATAAGCACTTGCTCGACACAAAATAACACTACGAGCTTTCTGAACCGCTATTTCAACGATCAACGTCGACTTAAAAGGGGACATGGGTTTTAGAAGGCCAAAAATTGCAAAAAAATCGACTTCTTGAAGTTGACATTTTCGGAATCTGTACCGATTTTCGCACATATCTGAGAAGTTTCTAGCTTTTTGCGTCATTATTTCTGGCGCAAGATCAATTTATAACATCTCTGTGAGATGAATGTGAGCACAAATTGACGCTAAAATTGCACCTTTTTCGTGCCAAACTGTTGCCGTTACACACGAGCTATCATGTTCATCTTGGTCTCGTTTGGAAGGGTCATTCTTGATATTCAATTTCCTGCCACCACGGGCTCGCCTTGCTCGTTGGTTTTTTAGCAAAAATGCGTCATCTACTAGCGCACACTTCTGTTGGCTGCTTGGGGCACGTGAGAAAACCTAGGCATCCGATTGGCCAAGTGGCGTTTCCGGCGTCTGCTTCACCATTGCCACGCGCGCAGGCATGCGTCATTTTGTCATGGTGCTGCTGTCTGCCTGCGGCTGTAAAGAAGTTCCGTGCTACAGTAATTTGTGAAGCGGGTGTGGCGATTATTCCTTCTCTGTGAACTTCAGAAAAAGTCGCGTTATGGCTCAGGACAACAAGGATAACGAACTCGCCGCGGTCAACGGCAGTCGCCGAGTCATCGGCGTAGGCCTAACTCGGGTACGAGCCCGTTAGTTGCCGACAACACTACTAAGAGCGGCTTTGTTTTGCAGCCTCATCAGTTAGGGGACGGCAAGTAAAAAGCAGAAGTGAAGCTACAAGAGATATCAATGTTTGTAGTGACAGAACAGAAGTGCAGTCTTATCGCTAAACGTGCCGATGCCGCGGTTCCCTCTGCCTGACGAAAGGACCTTGAATCGTGCGACGGGTCGTCTATGTGTAGCACGCCGCTCGTCGACGAACAACCGAAAGTCAATCTGTTCGCGGTGAACGTGCTCGCCGCCCATGCAATGGCGGCTATTGGCAACAAGTAGACTGCTTTTAACGACGCGTTCACAATGTTGTCGCGGTCTCTGCTCGAAAATGCGGCAGTCTCACGTGAAAATAAAACTTAACACCTCGGCACTCGTGTAGCCTCGAAATTGATGAGCGAGGGAACAAGTTTGGTTCGCGACATGTACAGGTAACTAATTCTTGACAAGCCAGAAAAGATCGCCGTGTAATTCAATGGATCGCGGATGACCCGTGCACATTCGTCGCACATCGCCGTCAGTACAGTTGTCGAACTGATAAGCAGCCTTGCGGCAGACGAACACACGGCGACAACTTGCTACATGACTAGAAGAAACGACATGCTCGTGCGAACAATCAGTCCTATTACTTTCCCGGTGCTTATTAACAGTCTAAAAGTATGTGTGCCATGATATTTTCCACTCGGAACGGCGAAATAAAGTTTTAACAGCATTTTTCTCGAAGCACAGATTTTGACCACTTTCTTTTGCATGTTCGGTAGAAGTGGACCTAGGACAGCCAGAGCTGTAATTGTCTTTGCACAGTGTAGCTAAATGTTCACAAAAAACAGTGCTGAAAGCCATTTTTAATGGGCTGCTTTATTATTTTTTTTTCGTTTTAATATAAAAATTTGTTTTTGGTTACATGCAGTGAACTTGTGCTGTAATTCCAGAAGTACTTGTTCAATTTTTGATCAGCTTGCATTGTTGCACTCCTTTGGCTTTCTAGTATCCATATATATGTTAATGATTATGTAATTCCAGGTACATACATTTTTACAGTTAAAAAAAGTTTGAATTTGTTATCTTGATTTTTCTCAAAATGGCAATTTTGTACACCCTGCATGAAAATTCCTGCAATATATCACAAACTATTACAGCTAGCAGAATAACTTTTTTTGAAGCATGAAGCTATATGTTTGGAGCACAGAACCTAGGGAGCATATTTTGATTTCTCTTGATGCAAGTTTTTCAAATTAGTCTTTTGTGTGACCACACAATGGCCACATTCAGAGCTATGAAGCTTAGTGTACTGTAAAGTAAAAAATAATGACCTAATCAAAAAAGTTCTTCCTATGTTGTGTAGTTTATGCTTTTTAGTGTTGATCTCTATGCTATTTGTAAATTTCAGACTGGTGGTTATTTTTCTGTTGTGGTAGGAACAATAGATATTGTTATCCTAATTAAATAATTAACTAATAAAGCTACAGAAAAACTAACCACATTTTTAGAATCTGGAGAACAAACTGAGTAAGCATGCCAACTTTTGTCACATTTGGTTGAAAAATAAATGAGAGAGCCCTAAGACCCATGTCCCCCCTTAATAGTTGCCTTTAGTGTCCCTTCAACTGCACTGGGATTAACTTTTAGTGCAAAAGGTATTATGTGGACACTCCAGTTGCATATTTCTTGACAACTTGAGCTTCTTTGTTATGTGGGATAACATTGCCTTGTGTCTTGTATGTTTCATGTACAAGTGTACAAGTGTAAATGTGTGAGGGCAGCTAGCAAATGTAGCTCAAAAGGAGAGGAAGCATGCTAGCCATCTAATTCACGCGTGTGGTGAAACTGTTACTTCTTTTCTGGTAAATTTTCAGGCATGCCTTACAGTCCTATGCAAGCCAAGGCAAATTTTAAAACATAGTATATTTGTCTATTCATAACTTGCATCCTACGCTGTTAAAATTCTGCTACTGTTCAGATTCACTTTGAAATCATTCAATACTACTTGCTATTTGCTTCAACTTGACTTTTAACCATTAAAGTGATATTCACACAAGCCTATCTTTCAGTGTCAACACAACAGCACTGCCTCAGTTAGTTGCCTATTACTGAAATGCACACACCTGGCCTTCAATGCTAACTTCATTGCCTGCACAGGATGAGCGATAGTTATTGGCCTGAATTCTTGTCATAAATTTATTCAGAATATGCAGTGGCAATGTGTTAACCAAAATGACTGTTATGGGATTATTTGTGGCTAAAATGTGAAGTGAAAATATCAACTAATTTTCATTTCTGACATATTGGTCTTTATATACAATGGTTTTCTGAGCGAGTTGCAGCTGTTCTTCATGACAATCACTTTACCTTGAAAAAAATAAAGTGTTGTTGTTTAGGTATATTTCACTTTAAAGAGCAGTTTTAACATGTACTGCATCTATGTTATCTGAATAAATATGAAAAAAAAAATTCTTGCAGCTGTCAGATAAGGGCTAGGAAACTTTTTTTTACTTGTTTTGAGTCTTTACGTTTCTTTTTTGTGGATCACTTATGTGTTAATAACTGTATGATATTACTTGTTTGTGTAATGTAAGCCAATTGGTTGCTACATTGTTCACATTGCATTGTATTATGTTATTCTTTTACCGTTTCATTTATTGGAATTTATTTTTTTTTCTCTTGCAGGTGGCACTTGAGACAGCAATAAACATGAATGACCAGTCCACGCTAGTAGACATTCTCAATATTGTAGTTTTAAGGCCGTAAGTGAACTTTATGTATTACACTGGACTTACCTTGACTTCACTGTCTGTTGTCTTCACGTGGTTGTGTCTAACGAAAAAATTGACACCTTAATCTATTGTCTCCTCTTTCATTTATTCATATGTTGTACTACAAGGCCGATACAGAGGTTTTCGACGAGAAGGCAGAGCCTAACTTATTTCATTTACGATAGTTATAGCGCGATAGCAGTAGCAGAACGACGACAAAGGGACAAGCGGGAGACTAGCGCTAACTTCCAACTTTACCTTTGTCTAATTTACAGTGACGTTCCCACTAAGGAATCTCGAAATATAAGTGGGTGAAATATCTGTTTTAAATGCTTAGTGTATTTTATTATTAATTACAAGGTTAATTCAGTGCAATAATAATCGATTAATGCTCTTTGGTTGCAGGCAAATATGGACACTAGACATGTGCCAGACGATACTGCCTGCTATTTTCGATCTACTACAAAGTAAATACGAGTCGTAAGTAGAATTTCTTTATTCATTGATATGAGTTCTTTTGTTTTTCTTAGTAATCCTGAGACTGCTGCAGATATAATGATGAACATACTGAGCTATCTTTCTTATTCTTTCATTTTGCATGCTTCCGAGAATGTTTATCTGAGGGTTTTGGATTATTGTGCCAAATATATAAGATATAGGATATTCACGGTGTGATAATAAATGAAAGCTGTAAAGTTAAAGCGGATGTGACACTTGGTAAGAACTTGATTTCTTGACAGATTTTGATGAAAATTAGCACACCCATTGGAAACATTTCTCTTATGCTACTTGAGAATTTTCATGAATATACCTTTGCAACTTCTGATGTACAATGTAATTTTCAATTCTCAACCACCATTTGCAGCATGAAGCTACAATGAAAACCATACAGATTTGTCAGAAAAAAAAAAAGCTTCTTTGTTTACAATTCGTCCTGGTCTGGACATAACATATGGGCCAGTGCCTCACCTGGGCTGCTGCTCTAGTCTACCAGTTGAGCTAACCAGAAAGCTAGCAGCTGGTAGTGCGAGTGTTAATTAATTGACTACTTGAAGTGCGTGAACACATGAACACACATTTTCCCTGGGTAGGTGTAGTATTCACGGTATAGCACCCTGCCACTGCAGTGAAAGCACTGTTACAGAGAGGTCACTTACAGGCTTACTATACATCTATTTGTTCTTTTCAAATATTGTGAAATGTTTGATAATTTAAATTCAAATCGAAGTCAATTGCAGCATTGTAATCTTTGTTCGAATATTCGAAGTGCTCGAATATTTGCACAAGCCAAAACACAACGAGTGGATTTTAAATCAAGTTCCCTGTATAAGTGGTGTAATGGTTTAATTTAGTACTGTGGTGCTAGGACACATGCAAAAATGATGCAGAAAAAAACACAGATATGAAGAGGACAAGTGTGGATAGACTTCACAGAAAAGAAAATATTGTATTCAGATAAGGCCAGTCACTGTGATAATTTGTCAGCTTTCTTATATTCATTCTCTCATGTGCGTGATGAATAATCTTGCTTTTGATATCAATTAATCAGTGAATCATTTATATTGGATGCTAATAGTTTGGCTGTCACCATAACAGCCCATGCCTCCATCCAAAACAGCAGGTTTATGGCCAGGACAGTGCTGGCACGGGAATTATTGAGCAATTTATTGAATATTAACACAAGTTGGGCATATAAGAATTTGACACCCTACTTTATACAAGTTAAATACTCATCGTTGCCTCTTATAAGAGTTCATCGTTCACCCAGTCATGTAGATGGTAGCTTGTTGGGACTTCATTTCCCGTACTCCCTAACCCTAGTGCAGCGTAGCATACCATATCCTAGCATCTGGTTAACCACCCTGCCTTCCTTTTTTCTCTTTTCATGAAAGCTAGTGGCAATACTACGCACAGCTCCGGGAGGTTGTATCGCAAATTTGATGGTCAGTGGTGTGCCTGAAAAGGTTTTCTTGAAGTTAGGTAATTGCTTATACAGTTGTACCCCTTTATAAGAGGCATGCTCTGGACGGCGATTCTCGTCTCTTATATGAGATGTCTCTTATAAGCACGGTACCTCGTATGCATTATCCTATTAACTCGTATTTTATTGTAGGCACACTGGTGTCTCTTATGCCCATTTGTCTCTTATATCAGCGACTCTTATAAAGGGGTTCGACATAAAGGGGTTCGACAGTACTACAAAATTATCCAATGATTTGCATAATTTAAGCAAGGCACCTGATGCCGAGGGAACTATCGGAAACTATACGTTACCCTCCTCCCTATCAATGTTTCTCCTCAACTTCTTTGCAAAGAGGTCAGGTCCACTATAGACTAGTGTTAGAAGTTGAGCTTTGCCTTTCGCTTTGATCTTCTGATGCTTTGAAGATTGTGGAAGCTATTCGGCAAGTTTGCCTGGTGGAGCTTGACACCACCAGGTGTGACCAAAAAACTGGCCTCTGATTGCTCTAGGCTGCTGACACTTTTTCCTTAGTCAACTAGAGGATCTGCAAGTGTCAAAAAGTTTGCAGAATTGCCATAACTCTGACAACAATCACCAGTAAATGCCAATATGCAGAAAATTGCAGAGTCATGTTACCTGGAACTATTTCCATCAGTGGCACAGATGTGGTGCTGCTGTCGCAACAGGATTTACTCACTCCAGTCTCTTCCATTGGTGGTAAATGTAGCAGCGTGCTGGTTTCCGTGTAGGCTACTTTCTGCAAGAACATCTTTGCACTTTGCGCGCCCTGTTGTGCCCTGTTAGGGCTACGTGTCTTCTCTGTGCCGAAATGTTGTGTTCCAGGCTGTACGAGTTGCTACAGCCAAAAATCTGAAATCAAATTTGAACCACCACAACATTTTTTTTTTGCTTTTCGCAATCCTGATCAGTAAGTGACATGAGATCACACCATTCCCCATGCAGACAAGAAACTGTCCAATGCATCACATGTGTGTAATATGCACTTTCATGAGGAAGACATTCTGAAAACTTTCACTCACGTCATCACTGTTAGAAGTTATAAATCACCAGAGGAAAGTGGAGCCTCATTGGAAGATGCATCCCAAACATATTCCTGTACTTTCCCGCTTACCTGTCGAAATTCACGACAAAGAAGTGGAAGCTGCCTAATAAGGGCGGGACTCTTTCCGGTATATCATCGCCGAAAAAGGATACAGCATCTCCAAACACTGTGTCTGAAACGAGTGAAGCAAGTCGCAACATGCCCTCAATGACTGGCGTCCTTTCGGTTCAAGACAGAAAATGTTTAATTTCTATGTCTTGAAGTCTCGGAACGTACATCCCATATCACGGTATTATTGAAAGACATTGTAGTGGGTAGCTAGAAAATGTTTAATTTCTATGTCTTGAAGTCTCGGAACGTTCATCCCATATTACGATATTATTGAAAGACATGGTAGTGGATAGCTCCGAAAATTTCATTCACCTGGATTTCTTTTACGTGCATCTAAATCTAAGCAAACGGGCCTCAAGAATTTTAGCCTCCATCAAAAATGCAGCCACTGTGGCTGGGATTCGATCTTGTGGTTTGAGGTTCAGTAGTAGAGCTGAAAAGCTGAAAGCGTTCAGGTTGTCCCAATTTGTCTACAGACAGCCTAATGAGCAATTGCTGTGAAGTGCTCATGGATATCCCTAAGTGTGACAACTGCTCGAAGCTTTAGATTAAACTGTGTGAAGAGCTGGAAGTCTTCAGAAAAAGTTGAGGAGAGGCAGAAGGAGAGAAAAGACATGCTCATGAAAAGGACCACATGGGCAGCTGTTCCACAGTCTAAACTGCTAAAGAATGGGGCCTACATGAAGAAAAAGCCGACTACATAATCAGATAAATGTTTTCAGGAGGCTTTTTAAGTGTACTCCAGGCTATTCAACAAGTGGCAGTCAAATCATCGCTAAAGCAGGCTACGGCAAAAGCACTGGGAATGTGCTACAGCAGCGCTTAGACTATGAACTGCCTCCTCTTGAGAATCGCCAGCCCAAAGGCTTACCAGGTCGATGAAACTCCTTGCATTGCCAACGTGCAACAGGCTAAACCAAATACTATCAGGAATGCCATGCCAATGTAGATTCAACGCGATTGCTTTGCAAACAATCAAACCGTACTTTTAAGGAAAAGGAGAGTACAGTAACTGTGGCACGCTGCTGGTTGACAAAATCAAGCTGAGACAATCAGTCGAGTTCAACCCATTAACATACAATTTCGGCGGGTTTGTTGATTTTGCTGGCACTGCTCCTAATGAAAATAGAAAGCAAACAGATTATGCACTTGTCATGTTTGCACCACTTTTCAAATGTACAGCATCGGGTGTTGTACTCGCGGTGAGCAAATAAATGTGGCTAGGAAAAAAGTCCTGACTTTTGTGAATAGCTTGCCATTCATAAAGTCACATGCTGTAAATATTTCTGCAATATATTAAAGCAAATTTTAAAAAAATTGGCAGATCGCACATACCTTGGGAATCGTTATGCGAAGCATGCGGAGGGTAATGTATACGTGACGATTTTACCACTCTTCTATTGCAAGTAATGAGAGCCATGAAATAGAATAAAAGCTCCTTATTTCAAAGAAGTGAAAGTTAAAAATTATACCGTGGGAATGCACCACACGGTTAATTTCTTATAGCGTGATAGACAGTCGTTATGCTATCAAGCATCATTTATTGAGGACAGTCTAGAAAGCCATAGTTATACTGTCTTAGCTTTACCATTTCTACATGTTACCCAGTTTTACATTGCTACAGCAGTGCAACAAAAAAAATCTCAATAATGTAAAGCCGGCTAAGCCCTTTCTGAATGGCTGCTCCGCCCTCTTGCCACATCAACTACGCGTTTTCATCTGCCAGCAGAAGCTTGTTGCACTGCCAGCGCCACCAAACCAGAAGTTGCTCCGGTGTCACGTGATGGGTTAGGTCATGCAGGGAGTTTTGCAATTTACCTGGTTCTATTAACGTTGCCACAGGCACATGTCACTGGTTACCTTGCACAGACACGCAATGTCTCAGCTTTACATGTTGCCACTTGCTAAGTTTTCAGCCAATAATGCAGCAAGTGCAATAAATAGTCTTGCAGAAAAAGAGCCTTTGGAGCAACATTTGTCGCACACTTCAGGTAAACATACATCACACTGTAATACAGTCAGACAACACTGGCTATTTGCTAAGTTCTTATAATAGTGGTAAAGCTGAACATGGATGAGAAATCTGTTTTAACGTAATAGCCTTAAAGAGCTCATTTCACAGCAATTCTGGTGTAAGTGTCAGCGTGGACGTCGTTGGTTGCGAGGGAAAAATCGTCATCTTGTATCTGACTGAAAAATCGAGAAAGCTGCATATAAAACAAATAATGAAAAATTCTATGTCCGAGTAAGGCTCGAACCCAGGTCATTTGCGTGGCAAGCCGTGTTCTACCAAAGAGTCATGCTTCTGCTTTGAAATTCAGTGAAAATAAGCTTCTCTGCTTGGAAAAGCAGTGAAAATAAATCCTGTGTTACTAACACACGCGTTCTGTGTACAGGCACGACAATACGACAGATATTACCATAATATTGTGCGGTACATGGCTACTTTGTGGGGTAGGGGGAAGGGGTCAGTCGAGAAACAACTGTGAACTTTGATTTTATGAGCGCAGTTGTGATTCCGGGCGTGTGCTCTATCTCGGCTGCATCAGCGAATGGCTCGTATACCTTTCTACGTGCTGCATGCTCAACACGAAGAGGCTGCATGAAAACCGCAGCTCTCCCTGCAGCGGCCCTATTTTCTGAACACGAACGTTTTGTAAAGTTAAATGCAACTGGATCAAAAAGAGAGCTGGGAGTCTTACCTTGTATAATATTGTCGCATGCATTGCTTCGTCCTTGCTGTGAATTTGTTTTTTTTTTTTAAGTCAGCTAGAAATCATTCCTTCTTCTTTCTATGATGCCACATACCAGAATGATCACGCCATATACCCATATTCATGGGAACTGGCTGATTTAAGCATCGTGAGTGGCATAGTTACTACGGCCACCGCGAGACACCATCACATCCCGCACACGATCACACTGAAAGTATGTCACACATTCGAGGAAAAAGTAAAGGGCCCATGTCATGGCTTGCACGTGACATAACTTCTTTCGCTCTTGCCACCCTCCACACACCCCTGCTTAGCTCCCAGTGCATTCGTCAGGATAAGAAAAAGAAAGAGAGCAATCACACCGTGCGACAAATCTTCGTAACTCCACTCGTACTTGACAGATTCTAAAAATTTTTGCAGTCTGTGTAGGTTGATTAGTGTAGCACCATTCGACCGTTACTTACAGCGAGTTTTATTGATGGAACAGGAGTAGAGGTGTAGTGCAGTGAGAAGTGGGAGGCAGAGCATCGAGAGGAGGGTCACTCGATCTGCCATAGGAATGCGGCACGCTCCCGGAAAGCAGGTGAGGGGGTGACAAGCGGAGAGACCATATGATTGAAACATTGCGAACCCCAGCATTTTCTGTGGGGCAGCGAGAAAATGTGTGGGAAATCGGTCAGTCACGTGTTCTTCATTATTCTAATACATAGTATGTTTGTGCCACGAAGCCTTTGGAAGACGTCCAAGCTATCATTGTCATCACCAATATGTAAAAAACAGCAGTGTCAAACTACACATGGTTGCTACCATTGCCGCCGCACTCTCCAACTGAAGAAAAAAAAATTTCGGAGACTGACGTTTGGAAGGTCACATGTCTCTCGTTGACTGCGTCTACTCAGCTTTTCAGGTGAGAGCACTACAAAGTGCTCCTGGCTGCTGTCAGTGCAGCAAAAGTGCTCTCGCTCTACCAATGGATGACAATGCTCTTACTACTGTTCGACCACTGAAGCATTCCGGCTCTGGAGGAAGCACTTTCAGTGTGCTTTTGAGTGTTCCTGCTCTCCCAATGAAATTGGCCATTAAAATACTATTGCAGGGCTCCATTAAAGGGGCCCACAACTGTCAGAACATGAAATGAAATGAATGCATAGGTGGCAAGATTGTCGTTCATAGCGACTCCGACCAACCCTGTTTTTCTTGTGAGAAGTGCAGTTATATATTTATTTCTTTATTGAAAACCATGAAAAATGGCATGTAGCACTACCTGGTGGCAAAAACTTCAATTATTCTATGCACCCTGTCACATGACCATAGACTAGTGTACGTGGCCAACAATTTTTTTGTAAGTATTGAAATATTATTTGCTTTTTAAAGTGAAAGATATTACTTCATAAAAATGTACATATAGGCTGGCGTTTGTACGCATTAAAGTGGCACTATCGAATATGGGATCATTACATCATGTGAAGACAGCGCATGACGTACCGTATTTTCGCGCGTATAACCCGCACCAAAAACCCAAAAATTTCAGTGGCAAAGTGGAGGTGCGGATAATACGCGGGGTTTTTTCTATAATGCTGCTTCACAGCAATGCGTGTTGTGCTGTGAAGCCCCTTAACAGTGTAGCGAAGGCTACGGAGGCGGTTTCCGCAAATTCGTGTTGCTCCGCAAGTAGCACGCCAGCTTGCGACCGATTTTGGTTTCGCTTCTTGCATCCTTGAAGCGTTTAGAAAAACATTTGGGGAGAGACAATTCGATTGTTCAGTGTAAAATCTCACTGTCGCACCACAAGTATATTTTTTGGACGTTCGCAGCCGCTCAGTGACCCTCCACATGTCCCTACGTCACGGACACCATGTTTACTTTTGGAAAGGGCTTGCCGAAAAGGTGGTGCTGTCTAAGAAAGTTCTATAATAAATGAAGTAAGTTCCCTAATAAATAAAGCAGTATTTATTTTAGCAAGGCAAATGAGATATTATAGTGCCTATAGAGATATTATCGGTAAATTAATGTACTACCTTTTGACGCGGTAGCAGGCATGCATTTCAGTTCTGCTGTTTCCAGGGTGCTGTTACAGTGTACTAGAAGGGGTAGTGCTGTCAAGTTGTCACCGAGTGTGAGCGCTCTTTACCTCGCTGATACCGCTAGTTCTCCACATCTCGACCCGTTCGCCAAGCCTAAGTCGATCTGTTCTGTCACCATGAGTAGCTTACGGCGGCAGGCCTTCACGGCACAGCAAAAGCTTAAGATCATCGCCGATGCCGAGGAATTTGGAAATCGTGAAGCGGGAAGACTGCACGATGTGGACGAGTCCTGCGTGCGACTGTGGAGAAAGAAGAAAGAGAGCCTACAAGCCGGGCACCGCGACCGTAGGTCATTTTGTGGCCCCAAGACCGGTGCCTACTCTGAGCTGGAGGCGGAGCTAGTAAAGTTCATCGAAGATGTGAGGAGCAGGGGTCACGCCGTGTTGACCGAGATGGCCCAAGTGGAAGCGCGGCGACTTTCGAGGGAGCTAGGCCTACCTCACGAGTTCCGTGCGAGCTGCGAATGGCTGCACCGCTTTATGAAGCGACAAAGGCTCTCAATCAGATGGCGGACTACAATATGTCAACGCTTGCCGGCTTCTTATGAGGAGAAGTTGCTCAAGTACCAGAGATATGTAATTGGCCTGCGAAAGCAGCACAATTACATTTTCTCGCAAATCAGCAATGCGGATAAAACACCTCTTTATTTTGAAATGCTGTTGGACACAACGATTGAGAAGACGGGCAGCAGTTCGGTGAGCGTGCTGACCGGCGGGAACACGAAACTGCGTATCACAGTCTTGCTTTGTGCCCTCGCCGACGGCACGCAACTGCGGCCGTACGTCATCTTGAAAAGGAAAACTCTACCAAAGGTTCATTTGCCTGCCGGTGTGGTGGTGCGCGCACACGAGAAGGCGTGGATGAACAGTGACTTGTTCGTAGACTGGATCAAGACGGTATGGGAGAAGAGGCCCGGTGCGATGCTCGCAAAGAGGTCCATGCTCGTTCTTGACTCGTTCCGCGGCCACACAACTAAGAAAGTGAAGGACCGCCTTTCACGCAACGGCACCGACTTAGTTGTTATACCTGGTGGAATGACGTCAATGTTGCAGCCTCTAGATGTGTCGCTTAACAAGCCCTTCAAAGCGTATGTCAAGCGCTATTACGCGGAGTGGATGGCCGAAGGCTGCTACGACTTGACGCCGACAGGACGAGTCCGAAGGCCTGATATTGCCCTATTCTGCAAGTGGATTGTCGAGGCATGGAAGACCATTCCAGGTGAGATGGTGCGAAAGTGTTTCAAGAAATGCTGCATCACAAACAACATGGATGGAACCGAAGATGACTTTGTGCATAATAGTGAGGACTGCGGCTCAAGTGATAGCTCTAGCGAGAGCAGCGACAGTGAGTGAATTGTGACTGGCCTTGCAGACAGCGTATTCTGCTTGCTAAATAAAACTTTTTCTGTATACATATGTGCTATGTTGCTTGACCTGTAGCTTTTGTACAGCCTTTCCTGTATATCAAATGTGCGAGCAATACGCGCAGATTTTTTTTTTCTTTCTCGGTGAGCTGAAAGTGGGGGTGCGGATTATATGCAGGGGCGGGTACGGTAATGATTCCATGCTTGTCAGCGAGTCTTGAGCAACTTTTCTGCTTGCTCATGAAACCGTGCATGTAGTTTCCAGGTTGCTAAAATTTTGGAGCGACTTGGTCTTTCGACGTACACTTTGTCTCAGAAATGACGTGTACTGCTACTCCGCACAGCCGCACATATGTGCAGTGACGTTTTCGGTGAATTGGTTTGGCTTGTTTGGGGAGAGATCAATGATGACAGGGCTAGCCATCCACGACACAGGCGCATCAACCTTGGGCACAGGAGCACGCAACATGATACAAATACAGGGAAGCTATTTAAAGCCACATTATCTCATTGTAATGGCTTATTTTCAAATAGTTGCAAAGCTCAGAACAAATGTGGTTAAGCATGGTTACAGGAACTCCTGCGAAAGCAGAACAATGACAGCATGCACAAGTCACTAAAAGGGCTACCGGAATCACTATGAATTCTCAGCGTTTCTGAACGAAAAAAAAGGGCATCCACGTTCAGAGCCTTTCAGATCGGAAAGTACTGCTTATAAAATAACTACGTGCTTTTGGGATTAGCTTTTGCAGCTATTAACACTACGAAGGGTAAGCTTCCTGTCGCGCCGAAAAAACTGAGTCAAACAAAGTCATTTGCAAGAACCCTTTAATGGGAAACTTGGTAGAAAATTAATTTTACTTGCATTATGCAATTACCCTTTCACAATACCAAAATTGCCACTCGCGCACTGCCTTGATGAGGCGCTTCATAAGTCGGAAATGTGTATAAACAAACTTCGGGTGCAGGCTTCTTGAACATTCGTCACAGACTCGCTGTGGCATAATAGACACAGCATCAGCAATGTCTCTCTACTTCTTTATTGGTGAAAGTTAATTGCATTGTGTATTAGTGGGACTGCATATTCAACATGGGAAGTTTCAAGAAATTTCGTTGAGCAATTGGAGCTAATAATTACAGAAATCGGTTTTCACAATGCAAAGGTTGTGGTCTTGTCTTTCGTAGGTTACAAGTTTCTTGTCTTTTTTAATTATTTTTCCCTTCATCTCATAGTTAACATACTTAAAGCCCCGCCGGGGTGGTGTAGTGGCTAAGGTACTCGGCTGCTGACCCGCAGGTCGCGAGATCAAATCCCGGCTGCGGCGGCTGCATTTCCGATGGAGGTGGAAATATTGTAGGCCCGTGTGCTCAGATTTGGGTGCTCGTTAAAGAACCCCAGGTGGTCGAAATTTCCAGAGCCCTTCACTACGGTGTCTCTCATAATCATATGGTGGTTTTGGGACGTTAAATCCCACATATCAATCAATCAACATACTTCAATAAAGAAACAGACAGCATCGCCTATTGCTTTCTGTTGCTTCATTATTTGTTGGCTCATTCCACAAAATAAAATCCCCATGTGAGGTGAAGTTGATATTCAGATGGCTTTTTGTACGAAATCCAAATAATAATAATAATAATAATAGTAATAGTAATAATAATAATAATAATATGATGGATGTTTTTACAATTATCTCTCGCAAAGCAGTTTTTTTTCTGCTGTTTGTACGACCAATAACGTGCTTCTACAAATAGGGAGAGCAGACTAAATTGAAGATTGCATAAGAGTAACTATGTTTACACGAAACGGGAGGCTACACATACCTGAAGAACAACGTATTTGGATGCTCGTTATAGACCTAACCTTGAGTTTTGTAGGCCATTTAACCTTGTACTAAATGTGAAACTTGCAGCAGTCAATTATAGCCTCCCTTGGCAGGGACACCCGGCCGCCCAAAAAATGCCTCAAGTTTTTTCTAGAAGACCTGGGGGAGAGAAAGAGTTCTGTCTCTACATTCACCCCACCCCTCAAAAACAAATGATATGCAGTTAGAGCTTGATCTAACAGAACCCGATTTTACGAATTCCCCGATGTAATGAAGAAATTTCTATTTCCAGCAGGTCAGGTCGTGGGGCGGTGGCTGCACTTACTGAGGAGGCGAAAACATGACCGTCTATTTAGGTTTAGGTTCCCATTGCAGAACCCCAGGTGGTCGAATTTTCTGGAGCCCTCCACCACAGCGTTTATCATGATCGTATAGTGGTTTTGGGACATTAAACCCCAATTAATATTATTATTATTTTATTATTACAGTTGATCCTGGATATATCGAACTCAAAGAAGATCACGAAATAGTTCGATTTATCGAGAATTCGAAATGCCAAATATGCATATTTAAGGCCTAAATTGAAGAATTTCAGGCCTTAAATAATTTGAAGAATTGAAGAAAATTGAAGAAATTGAAGAATTGAAGAAAATTGAAGAAAAAAAAATTGAAGAATTTCAGGCCTGACAAGGTAGCACATCTCGCAGGCCGTGCTTTTCAGGCTTGGATGCCATTGTGGGCTGACAACCAGGAAGGGAATGCGAACCACATGCGAACATTGCACTGAGATCACCGAGTCACTTCCCATTCTTATTTCGGTGCCCTCGGCAATCGGTCTTTTGGAAAACATTATGACCGTGCACTAAGACTTGCAGATGGCGTATCAAACGTACAGATGTAGCAAGTGCCGCGCAACGAACCAGATCATCGCGATGGAATAACACCCGTTTTTTTTTCGTCACCTGCGCGAAAAAGAGTCCAAACTTTTTAGAACCTATTTGCTAGGAAAAATGCACTTTCTGGGCTTGAGGCGACGCAGCGTTCGATATAGCGGATGTCCCGCTGTGTGGGAGTTCGATATACGTGTGCACCGGTCATATACTTTCGCATGAGAAGTTCAAGGGGATTTTTCAACTGTTCGATATAGCCAATAATTTGATATATCCGAGTTTGATATGTCCAGGATTGACTGTATTATTATTATTCTCATAGAGTACTTATTCGGCACAATGTTGCAATTAATCAGATTTAACTATGTTTTTTCTGAAAAAATCGAGGAAGAAAAGGTGACTTTTTATTTGACAAAGACTAGTTTCTCATCGTGTGTGTGCTCTAATGCTATTGCGTTAGTACATCTAGGCACCCTAGTAGCCTTAATTTGATGAGGCTGGACCGGCTCCCGTGCAAAGAATGATGGACCTGCAGTCTGTAGTGCTCCTATGTACCAAATGGTAGTGCTTTCATTAATTCATACCCCCCCCCCCACCCAACCTTCTCCAAATTTTTCTATTTTGTCTGTGTTTATATACGTGCACACGAATAAACGTAAAGGTTGGTTCAACCCCCTCTCAAAAAGATGTCTTTCTACGTCTCTGCTAGTATTATACCACTTTCAGTTTTTGGATTCCCTAAACTCGCATGCACTGCTGAATGTGTCCAAATGTGCTCAAAGAGCAATACCAGCCACTTGTAGCTGGAATGAAAATTCCCCTAATTTTTCTCATTTCGTTGTACACGTAGTTTGGTACTTCAAAGTCACTGGATATTGTTGCCAGAAGAGATCACAGTTTTTCTAGGTTATATTTATGCTATGAGTTGTAATTGCCGCCTAAAGGATACGCACAAAAAAGGTACAGAAAAAGCACACAATGACACAGGCAACGTGGCGAGGCTGGGCTGTAAATAAGTGATTCGCCGCGAACTCCTGCTTTCGGGTGTGGTATCTATAGTGTACACCATTGGAAAAGTGAACTGATTGTCAGTGTGAAGTGCATTTGCTCACTCATACCATTGGCCAGTAATCGGTTCCCGTTTAGGAGGAAGGTCGAAGGTCGAACGAGTTGCTTGTGCGAAACCTCCCGGGCTTCTGATTTCAGCTCGCTCGTGGGGTCTCGTTGCGCAATATTTGGAGGCAAATGGAACATATGCGTTGCTTAGGATAGGATCGCATGTCGAATGTCCAGAGCTGTAGAGTTTTTATTTACTCGATTGTTCTTGATTATTTGTTGTACTCTGTGCTAAAAACTTCTATGACTGGAATTTCTCCGGTGCTTGGAGTTAATGCCTGTTGACGTTAGGGTGTGTTTGTGGGAGTTATCTGATGCTGCTAGAGCGTTTGACCTAGCAACGGGTAGTCATGACAGTGGGAAATCAGTTTGGTTATTTCAGCAGCGTTTACACAGAAAAAGTTGGGGATGCTGACATGTATGGTATAGCTACGTAGAGGCGATTGTTCTAAGGGGCTTTATGAATATATATACAAAGCTACTATTACCTGGCATTTCAGTGGACGCCGTTGTTTTCTGTAATTTCTCGGGCATCAGCAAGGTGAAACGTTACTTGCGATGGTGCTAAACACACAAGTTTCCTCAACCAGTTTTTTAAAATACTTGAACACATTTATGGCTGTTTCTTATCTACTGAGCTGGAGTTGCCTTGCGTGCTTCATTGCGCCAACATGACACATCCGTGCAAAACACTGCCCGATGACTTCACTCGCAACGCTCAACAAATTATCGCCGTGAACGCATTGCCTTTGACTGTAAATTCAAGCGAAAAACAACACTACGCCAGTAATAATGGTTCATTTTTCTGAAGAACCAGAAGGGACTGTGACGAAAAGCGGCTTTTCAGATGCAAGCGACTTCGTTGGGGCGGTCGCGTCGATCGAGCGGCACTGCGACGCCCCCGCAACGCCCGAGCGACACCGCGACGATAAAGATGCAGCTTCGGTTCACACATGCCGCTTTGGTGCTACGTGACATTTGTCGCTGCGATGCACAGTCTTGCTTGCGAAAATCGCGGTTCCCGTTCCTCCATATCCGCCCAACGACACTACTCGCATGTTGTCCACCATTGGTCAGACGCTCTGGATCTTTCTCCAGAGCAGGGTAGCATACCATCTCGGCCTTTCCTCTTTCTCTATGTTTTTTCTTCCTTACAATTTCTAATGGAGTGGCACTCGCCACTTGCGATGCAGCCTCCGTGCGGGAGAACTCGTGATAATGTGAAGCAGGCTTCACTTGCAGTCAGGCTTGCTACATACTTAGTTAAAACAGGCACTTGCGAAGAACAAATGATTTTCTAGTGGTCCACACGCAGTGTAAATCATGCCACGCTATGCTCTCTCATGAAAAAAATCTGTAAACAGGGGTTGTATGGAGATTTCGACAAGGCTATAGAACAGAACTGTTCTGTTCTAGCTTTGAGGAAGACAAGTACACCTGTTGAAATGTTGGCTCAATACAACCCCTGTTCACAGATTTTTTCATCGCAAGTTTCCATGTTCCCCTTCCTGCCGTTTTTATACTCTTTCATGTTACATTGTCTCATTCATGTTAATGCATAAAAATTTTGTTTTTATTTTTATGAAGAGTTATTCACTTTAGTTTGCGCATTGTAGATGCCTCATCAGTGAACCTGCGTTGACTGCGAATGTGGAAGGTGCTTCTACATTTCCGCAAGCAAGATATCATTGCTGCCTTTCACTCAATCTTCCACACTTGAGGCTTGTTTTCTAACCAAGAAGAGACTAATGTCACATGCAATATTTGTGCACAATCCATCGTATCCGGGAAATGTTGTTCAATTTCAAGAAAAACCTAGAGTTTTGTTTCGTACATTGTTCACGTTCCTCTAAAACTGTAAAGATCTCGTTCCACGTTCCTTCCCAATTTTGGATAGAGTTTTCGTTACAAGTTCCTTAAGTGCAAAAGGAACTCGTTACAGTTAAACAAAGTGAGCAACTTAAAGCTTGCATCTAGCTACATATATTTTTACAAGTTTAACATTGCTGCCAGCATATTATACGTACATAAAAAAATCTAAATAAATTCTGCTAGACGAAGTTTTTAGAGAGTACCATTCTTACTGCATTCCTTGTGCTCATATATTTCAAGTCCAACACATGTGGCTTATCCCACTTTGTTCTTCAATGGTGCAGTCAAGATACTGTGCTTCAGATATTGAATTAGAAATGTCCACTAAATTCACCAATATAAAGAAAATTTTTGCATAGGAAATCCAATGGAAAGGGACAATGCTTAGGTGTTTGATCAGTGCTGATTCTATATTTCAGGTCGATATAAAGATAATGTCCGTGATATACATTTGCAACGTTTTCCCCTGTTTTCTCTGTTTTCAGTAGGCGAACATATTTCTGTGCATTTCTTTCTCTGTCTGCCTTTTTTCTATTTATTCTCTTTCTTTTTTTTAGTTTTCTTTTTTTTCTTTATATAACTTTCTTATTCTGTTTTTTTATACGCATCCTCCCCTCCTCCTAACTCTCGCTTCCTTCTCCCACCCTCATGCTATAATTTACTATACAAGGTTATGCTGCAACTCTCCTAGCGTGCGCGAATGTTGCAGAGAAACACAATTCCCTCAGCATCCCAATTCATATTAGGATAGTTATTTAGGTAATGCATATATACGAGCAAATCGAAAGTCAGCCATAATTTTATTTGCATTGGTGAGGTGTTTCTCCTTACCGCCGTTGTAGTGTATAATTACATTGACCATTATTTCATCAGTGACTTCAAATTCTTTACTGTGGTGTGTTTGTCGTTGGGTTGCGATATGAGCACATTATGAACACATTAGTTCTCTATGTAATGAATTGCTGTAAACTGCCATGCCTCTGTTAAATAAATCACCGCGAAAGGAAACAAAAAGTGGATAGCCAAGTGGTAAGGACTGACTGTCGCCTTCGTATCGTGGGTATACAATCTCGAATGTCACGTTGTCAAACTTTGTTTTTCGCCAAGAATTTCTGTTGTGTCAAAGATATATGTGCGCTTTGGGAGCAAAGCAAAAGAGGAAGATGTTGAAGAGAGTGTGGGCTAGTTCATGATATTTTTTCTACGACGTGCGGTAAACCTTGCGCATAATTGTTTTGTTGTATAAAATCAACTGTTTCTCTAGCACCTGGTCAGTCTCAGCAGGGGCGTAGCCAGGGGGTGGCACACCAGGCGCGTGGCTCCCCCTGAAATGTTTTAGCGCAATAGCATAGAGAGTAAAAAAATGGCCATTTCAAGGGGGTGCCCTTCCCCAAATCAAGGTGTTGCCCCCCCCCCCCCCCCCTCCTGAAAGAAATTGCTGGCTACACACCCGAGTCTCAGTGTCTTTCGCTACCCTGCAGCTACAGCGTGCACCTTAACGTAAAAACAATTAAGGATGCATCGCATAGTTCTGTGATAGGCGAGTGGTACATTTTCGCACCTCACCCGGTTGTCCATCTGCCATGTTCTGCATGATGGGCTGGGTTTGCCTGTTGAATGCCGTGGAATGTTTGCAAAAGGAACACCGTTCCCTCTACTGTTCTCTCGTAAACTTAACGAATTACCCCTACAGTTCTACCTATCCTGAATGCATAGAACGGTGGCGTTCCTTCGTTCCTCCAAAAAGAAACTAGTTCTTGGAACATCGTTCCTTGGAACGCCGTTCCGTACGACACTGTTTTGGCATCTTAAGGTACGCCGCGGACAAGAGCATTGTTCGGATGCAGAAATGGTAAAGTTGGGGTTTCTATGTGTACCGTATACTGTTGCACAGTTTCTCGCCACTACATATCTTGTATATTGGTGTGACTATTTTTCTGTTACTTTTTTCTGACAATTATAAACTATAATCGCCTTCTCGCTATCAGATGCGAATGAGATGGGCGCATGTAGTCACATGAGTACACCGCACCTTTCGAGCATTTGTTCTTCGCGTGTTTCCACACCAAATTAAGCGGAGAAGAAAGGCCGGCCACCTTCTCGGAACCGTGGCTTCCAGTGAGTGATGTACTGGATTCGATTCGCCGTGCTGCCAGGCACTCGCTGGTCCGTCTATAATAAGAAGAGGTTGGTGTTGTTCGTATTTATTTCTTGAGTAGGTGCTCTCTCATTTCCTTTATCTTCTTTCACTCTCTTTTCTCCTACCCATGACAGTGTGGAGACGCATGCTCGGGTTGCAGAAATGGTCGCCTTATCAATTAAGGTGCTATAAAAAGAAATGTTAGTTTGAACTTGATCGAAAGTTTAGACTTGCGTGTGTAATAACCAGTTCACCGTATTTATAGTGAGAACGAACCATTTGTAAGCAATGGTAATTGATAAATTTGATTGGCACCGCCTACACCCTCAGTAGTGCTCGGTTGGTACTTCAATAAATGGCATCAGATCATGTATTTTGATTACTCAACGTCTTTTGGAAGAAAATGAATTACATAAATTTTGACAACAATCAAACGTGCACTAAAGCCAGAGTTGTTGCATATTGCGACAGTGGAGTTCTCGCACACCCACTGACTCTGAAATCGGCAGCATATAGGTGGTGTTGTCAAGTCCTCCATTTGGCGTGGGGCATTTAACAGTGGCACAAGGAACTACTCGTATCATACTTGTATGGTCGACGCCAAATATTCGTTTACTGGCATGCAAAAAGCAGTGATACACTCCAACGCTGGTAAAAAAATGAATCTAACCATCCTGATATTTTTTTTCTTTAAACGGACATTGAAGAGCAAAACGATTTTTCTCGTATTGGCAAATTACTGTTACCCAATCTATAAAATGCCACATTTACCGTGAGACGACGCTTGGTAAGCGAGAGAACGTGCAGGGTGAGACGCCACCTCGAGATTCCCGCACCAAACACCATGACGTCACAGATTCTGAAGGCGTCTACTGGGTCCTGCACAGCTTCTAATCTAAATAATTTAACTACATAGTCATCTGTGGGTGCCATTAACCTAGCATACGAAGTTTTATAAAATTTCATCGAGCCTATCTCTCGAAAACACTAAATATATATATAAATTTTGAAAATGTTTTACGTAACGCATATATGGATTTCGGCGCGAAATTTAAAAATGGAACTTTATACTTTTCCCCGCTAATAATGAACTCATGATAGTGAGACTTGTGACATTAGAATTATCAGAGGGCAGTTTATAAATTTAAACCAAGTCATTGTTACTCTTTAGTGTCTCTTTAAGGTCCCTTTAAATTATATGTGGCGTTTAACGTGCTGAGACCACCATATGATTATGAGAGACGCCGTAGTGGAGGGCTCCGGAAATTTATACCATTTGGGGTTCTTTAACGTGCACCCAAATCTGAGCACATGGGCCTACAGCATTTTCGCCTCCATCGAAAATGCAGCGGCCGCAGCCGGGACTCGATCCTGCGACCTGCCAGTCAGCAGCCGAGTACCTTAGCCGCTAGACCACCGCGTCGGGGTTTAACACACGGGGTTTAAAACCGCGTCGGGGTTTTAAACACAGTGGCAGCCGTGCTCCCAGTATACAGTTAGGAAGCGCGCCCTCTTTCATGAAACTCCTTGCCCGCACTACTGAGCCTTAGGTCGGGTGCCTGTCTGCCCATTAAAGAAAAAAAAAAAAACTGAAGTGTGTGCCCGGCAGCACTATTACACTGTAGCACTTATAGTCGACCTTTGTACATGCATGCTACATTGAAGAAGGCGAATGCCCTATAGAAGGTGTTTTTTTTTTTAAGCAATACAGATATTTCTTTAAAAAACTATAACGGGTAGGCACTTATCGTCTTCGCAGCCAATTGCGTTTTCGCAGTGCCGGAGGAACCGAAACTAGCGCACGGAGTGCGTTATAGTTTCGTTTCTCCAGCCCCGCGGTCTGGAAATTCGGTGATGGATCTCTAAAACCACGCGTAATATTTTCAATTTGAAAAACTAGGCTCGCCATATTTTGTGACTTAGAACAACTTCGTTATATAAACAACCACCCAAAAATTAATAAATTCAAATATATTTTTATCAATTAATAATTCCTAAGTGGGAAGTTCTTTTTGCCTCGGCCTAGAAATTAGCCGCGAAGACGAGAAGTGCCTACCTATTATACTTCTTTAAGGGAAATTTTGTAAAATGTCCTGTATATGGCTACACTCTGCCGAAGCCCGACGATGGAAACGTTTCGTGTGTGTGCGTTATGGGAGAAGGGGCACGCCCGCATGGCTTAAATCATAATAAGCTTGCATGGTGTCCCATAATGAACTGAGTCGAGGTAATGAGAAATTGTCATACGGCGACCATGGCCTTATCAGGTTTTTCTACATCTTTCGCACGCAGTCTATTCATTATCCCTTAAAGTCTATGTCTCGGTATTTCGAGTGTTTTCATAGCTCTACAAGATGAATACCCCTCATTCTCCTTGATACCACCTTCGTCCTTCAAACTGACACTGTTCTCTGGCTCTCTCACAATGTTTGCTTATACCAATCCTAACTGCACTTTTTTATACTTTTTGTATACTCCACTTTTTTGTATACACCTGCCATCCCCCCTCCTGAAGCCTTCTGTGGCGCGTGGTGGAGCAAGGCGGGTGAATCACCTCGTACGCCGTTTTGGCTATGTCACCGCTGCGTTAATGCTCCGGCGCCCAGGTTACCGATTGGCCTACACATTGAGTGTCGTATACAAAGGTCGAGACTGTTTGATGTCCTTCGGTGCAGCGTTTTTCCTAGGTATACTGATTTATTGCGCGGAAAAAAGGCGTATCAGGAGCTCTGGTTGAATAAACGCGATATCAGACTTGCGTGGGCAACGCGTAGGCACACACATTTCTGTCGCACCTCTTAAGTAATGTGGAGCATTGCTCGAGCAGTCTCGAATCGGGAAACCAGTGAAGAACTCGGGTTGGCACCTCTTCTGTCAACGCGCAGATTCTTCGGACTACGTCCGTCCGGCTGTCCTTCTCCGCAGTGCGCCATTGTTTTTTCCCTGTTGTGCGGCGGGCGCAGCTGGGGCGTCGTCTTGCGAGACGACCCCGCTGTACGGGGGCGCGACGACAAGGATGTCGACGCCGCCCTCGGCATTGAGCGTGCGTTATTTATCACGCTCGAGCCACCGTTTTCTGGCCGTCCGATGGCTCCTTTTTCGCTGCACTGTTTATTTCCCGGGAGAAAGGATGCTCCTCCTGGCGTGTGTAGGCCCCCTTCATTGTGCGCGGACTGGGTGGCGGGCGCCTAGATTTATGGTCTCGGAGCCCTATAAAGTCCGCCTTTTCACGGGGCGCCCGGCACTCGTCGTGTTCGGCAGCTTTATTTCCTGGATGGTATTTGCGTTTATCGCGCCGAGCGGAAGGCCGATTAACAGCGCACCCGAGCGGTGCTTAGCGAGGGGGGTGGTGGCGACGCGCGGACACAAAGCCAGGGGGCCGGGGTTGTTTGCATGCGTCCGCACCTGCAGGCGTCCCCTCCTCCCGGGCGCGCTGGGTGGCGCGCGGAATGCCTCCCCGCACCTTTGGCGCTTTGTCCGCCGCTCTGGGCGCCTCCGGGGCCCCGCGCGATTGTGCGGCCCGGGGCCGCGCGACTTTCTCGAGTACGTTTACGTGAGTCATGGTTTCACAGTCGGAATTGGGCGCTTTGTCCGGTTTTGTGCGCGTCTGCTGGGGCGTGCGCTGTTGTTGGGCATTTCGGATACCTGGAGGAGCTGCGCTTTCTTCGCGGGTATGTTTTTAAACAGCTTTGACGGCTGGGACCAATGTGTACCCCTCGTGAAAAGCCGCCACTGCGCATTCCTCGAGTGCAGTCGTGACGACCCGTGCGTAATTGATTTGCTCGAGTGGCAGACTTCTGTCACCAAATCGGAACTAGATGAAAGCGAGACGCTGCAGTGAGCAACGCGCCACGGGTGGTCGTTTTGTTTTTTTTTTCTTCTATTTCGATCGTTGCATTTTTTCGATGTAGCGCATGAAGACAACGGTAAGCTTGTAATGGTTGTCTTGCTGGTTTTTTTTTTGTTTGATTATCGTCATTAATCATCTACCGTAATAGAAAGTAGGTAAGGGAAGAAATATATATATATATATATGGGTGCGCAAAGCAGGGTATGTGGATTTCACTAGCAGTGGTCTTCGTCATGTGCTGGGCGTAATAGTTGGATGGAGACCGTAATAGGAGAGCCCGCCACTATCAAGCAAGAACGAAAAAGAACAGCCCCATCTTTGACGTTCGTTGTGAAATCTCGCTGCATGTTCTATACGTCTAGCGGTATGCGAAAAATTCCAGAGGAGAGCTTCGGCATACACGTCGATGATAGTCAACACACCTATCGAAAGTTTTACTTTGCGTGTAATCAAATGTGTCTAGGTTACAGAGTTCTCAAATTCGAAGTTCGACACCCAAAGCTTTTGAGTCGCTTCAACTGCGTACTTGTCCGTCGTGGTGGCGTAGCGGTCTCAGTGCTCGGCTTCCACGCGAGGGTCCGCGGTTCGATTCCGGCCGTGATGGTCGTATTTGTAATAATAATAATAATAATAATAATAATAATAATAATAATAATAATAATATCTGGGGTCCAATGTCTAAAAACCACGACGTGATAATGAGAGACACCGTAGTGGAGGGCTCCGGAAATTTCGACCAGCTGGGGTTCTTTAACGTGTACTTCTAAGAACACGGGCCTCAAAAGTTTTCGCCTCAGTCGAAAATGCAGCCGCCGCAGCCGAGATTCGATCCCGCGACCTTCGCGTTAGAGGTCCACAACCACTAGACCACCGCGGCTGAGTGCATTTCGATGGAGGCAAAGTGTTAGAAGCCCGTGTATTGTGCGATGTCAGGGCTCGTCGAAAAACACCAGGTTGTCAAAATTTCCGGATCCCTCCACTGTTGCGTGTCTCACAACCATATCGCGGTCTGAGCACGTAAGACCTTAGATATTATTAGGGAGTTTTATAATAGCGCACCGCGAGCACTTGCGATGCGGTCGCTGCCACTGCGCATGCGTCGTACGCGAGCCCCGCTGTTCGCGGACCGCACGCAAAAAATCCGATATAGCGGGTGGCGTGTGCGGCCCAAGAACGCTGGTGTCGAGGCTATGTGTAGTTTTCGTGCATTTCAGTTTGCGGGGCAGCTAAAGTCCCTAGATTGCGCCCTAGGAGGGAGCAAACCTTATTCTAAAGCTCATATGATGCCCGCAGCGCCTGCAAACGTTATTCTAAAGCTCCCTATTGTCATCATCAGCTGCTGCGGTATACTTCTTTTAATGTCGATAAATTGCAGTGATCAACACACGCGTTACTGCACAATGGAGGTGCACATCTATTTTTGTGTCCTCTCGTTACACTCCTACTTGACGCTCTCAGTCATTTTGATAAGTACTGAGAACGCCTGCGGGGATCTCCGCGTGAGGTGCGCGCCGACCTCGCATGGGCAACAAACGAGGATGACTCAGTGCCGTGCTATGGCTGGCGCCTCTTTCGCGGCCAGCCGTTTTTTATCGACACGGTGTGCACTGTCGCTCTTTCATTGGTGCTGCGTGCTGAAGTAGCTGTTTGTAAAGGGCGCCTTGGCATGGGTTATCTTGGATGAGCGCAACGAAGTCTTGTCTCGTGGATTACAGGAGAGGAGCTTCTGTACTTTTATGCGAAGTACAGTTCGATTTGGCGCACGTTTTCGTATCGCTGTGAAAAGCAAAGAATGGGTTGAATAACCTTTTCATACATTTTGCTCAGTCGTTCTGCTTAGATATATGTGTAGGGAAAGTTCGTCACGAGTTTTCTTTGGCGAGTATATAGACGGAAGAGCCATAGGGTCACGGAAGATCACCTGAAGTGGCCGACGCAATTGCGCCTTTCAGGTACGCGTAAAACGTCCGACAGTCTCGCATGTGCAAAAACGCGAAGTGATAATGCATGAAGAAAACAAATATGATTATCTCACGTGCGTGCTACGTCTTCTTTCAAATGTCGTCATGTAGACAGAAAACTGACGTTTTTTTTTTTTCTTTTGGTTTCTAATGTGAAAGACACATATGAAATCGTGGGACTATGGGCACTACATTTATAGTGGCAGCATTCGCTTTATTGCGAAGACAATTGATCGTGCATTTTGTGTGTGCTCCTTTGCGAGCGTCTTTTCTCTTCTTTAACGCGCGTACGACTGTTGAAGCTAGAGCCCCGGACGGAACACTGCCACCGCTGCTTTTCACACACCAGAACGGGGCCTAGACTATACACGGTGGTACGCATTGTGGCGTGCCTCTCGTTTTCTGCTTGGTCACGGTTCGTCCGACGTCGACAGGCGAGCGAGCCATTCGTTCCGCGAGTCGACCGATGAAGACGTCAGGCGCCCCGCCACGAGAGGAGGAGCGGCCTTGCGACCGCGGTGACGCCAGTCACTCCCGCCGCCCAGGCTGACACCCATCCGCCGCAGCACTACGTGTGGAAACGCCGTGCGACTCTGCCGACGTGTCATTTTCAGGGGCCCTTGAGCGAAACTATATTTTAATCGAATGTAATTCTGGATCAGTTGCCCTGCAGTAACTTGTCGAGTCACAAGAATGAGAAAAGTTCCGTGCAATTTTTTGTCACTAACTTGGCTTACTTCCAGCAGCTTGCTGTTGCTAGCGCGTACTCAATCCACCCTTGATTTCTATCCTTCACAGCTTATATGATAATCGTTTGCTGTGTGTGCTAGTAATGCGTTTTGTCTGCAGAAAACGAGTGAGCCTCAAGTTCACTTATTCATTTGGTGGGCGACATTTTTTTGGTCGCTGCACTAATTTTCTTGTGCGGGACGCATTCTGCGCGGAATAAGAAAATGGCTAATCATTGTAGCAGCTTTGGATGCAGATGGGGGGATTCGAGTGCCCGCTGCTTTGGCAGATTTCGCAGCCAAGTTGAACGGGTTTGTGCCTCGAATGTTTTCCTTGTCGGGGACATCTTTATCGGAGAGAAAGAGTCCTCGGCACGGTGCTTCGACAGTGCGCTGCTGACAAAGAAGTGTTCGTGCGTGTGACATCAACTGTCGGCGTCCGCCTCCCGACATTTTTTTTTCCCCAGCGCGTGCATCGGCCGCCCGGTGCGCCGCCCGATCGCTGTGGAGCGCGCGGTCCGTTCAAAGGGTGCCATTGTGACTTTCTTCGGGACGAACGATCGATGCTATCGGCCGCTTTCCGAGCGTCCTTTCTTTTTTCCCTCGCGCACCCTCTTCTCTTTTTTTGTGGGGAGTCTGCCTCCCCGGTGGCGGCCAGCGCGACCTGGCTCCTTGTTTTGTGACGGCTGTCTCTGCGCGCCGCCCTTTTTGGGAAACGCGATCTGATGGTTATCGTTGGGTGTCTGAAATGGAGCCGATTTGTTATCGCGCCTCCTTTGACCTCGCTGGAAGCCGCATCTGCCGATAGCTGGCTGCCGTTGGTAGCGCGCCCTATTTGCCTCGGGCACTTCCTCTGGGCAGTTCGTTCCGGCCACTCAGCTCCATTGGAAAGCAGCTCTCTAAACGGGGCTACGCTCTCTTTTTCTGACATTTGTACCCTCGATTAGTTGTTAACGTCGGGACCGGCTATAGCAGCGGCGTCCTCGTCCCGCGAAAAGTTCTCTCTGCCGCTCCTTGTTCGCTACTCGCGACGCACGGTTTCGCCTTTCGTGCAGCGCAGCGCGGCAGCTCCGTTTTTCTTTTCTGGTATATCGATGTGCTTGGCTCGCCATTCTGTATCTCTCTCTTCGAACCTACCGGTGCGCGCGTGCATTTCTCGCGTCCCACTGCTGCTGTCGTCCTCACTTTCTTCGCGCGGCAGAGTGAGCGGTGATTATACACTTACCTGTTGCCGCGCGCGACCGAATGGCGGAGGACGCATCGCTTTCGGACCGTGCGAGCCGATTGTGTAATTGGAACCGCGTCTCCCGACTCAGTTTTGCCAGCTTTCGGGGAAGGTCTCGGGTCGGGCTTCGTGCGCTCATCTCAAAGGTCAACAACTTGATGGCTCCGGAGGGGCGGGGCGGCTCGTTTTGCGATCGGACTCGCTCTCCGCCGCTTCGGTGCCATTCGGCGTCCGGATCGCGCGTGTACACAGGCCGGCCTGGCCGCTCGTTACAAAGCAAATTACCCCCTCCCCTTCTTCACGAAATACCATTTTCTCGGTGGCCTGGCAAACCCGTTGGCCATAATTCATCTCAATCAAAGGAAAACGACTCGAGTGGGATCCGAGTCTCCTCCCTGCAATTACATTTGCAGTTCGAATGCGCCCCCTTCATATATGCGATTTCTGGGCGCGAGCCGTGTTGGAACGGAGGCCTCCGCGCTCCGAATGTCACGCGGTGGACCCTTCTCGGGCTCCCGTCCGCGAGTGCGTTCGCGGAGCTCCTTCTTCCTTGGTTGTGTGCCGGCGCAGACGGACGCGGCATATGCAAGCAGGGTTTCGCCATGTGCTTGCTTTCTGAACTCCGCGGAATGGCTCTCGCTAATAACAGTACCATGATTAGACGGAGTTTTTACAGATTGTTCTATAGGCAATTTCTGCGACGGGACAAAAACCGCTTTGGGACTGTTAGCATGGGTTCGTCGCAATATTAAAAATATGGTAGCCCGACTTGTATTTTTATCTTCTATGGGGATTCATATCTTAACTTCGAAAGTGGATTATTGAAAGAATTCGTTAATATAAACTGGTATAGTTCTTTTTTATCTGAAGTTTTCTGGGGTTCAATATGATCCAACATCTTGGTATAGTGCTGTAGAAAAGACGTCCGTTTGCAATTTCACGTTTACAGGGCATCAGTATCTATATGGAATTTTTTTTTTTGTGATATGAACGTTTTCGAAACTCCTTTCAAATGCTGTAGGGATGAACTTACCCTGCAATTTACGCTGTGCATGCGTATACATGTGAATCCCTGAACGCTGGGTCTAGCCACATGTGCCATTCAAATCACGTGTCGGCAAACTCAAAGCTGCGCTGTTTAGATTTGTACGAAGATCTTGCATTGCGAACTCTTGTCAAAGAAAAAGAAACACGTGTCACATATAGCATCAGTGTAGTCGTTTTTCCCTGTGGCCCACAGCGTTGGTTTCGTGGAGCAGACGCGAATATAGCTTTACAAAAATTACCTTCGTATAAGTATAGCAGAAAGCGCAAGACTCATAGCTGGCTCGGCCGGGTGTGCTTTCGCCGTTCCCCGTGGTATACACAGAGAGGAGTACATCCTCGGTGCCCATTCTCTGCGTGTACGTGCAGAGCTGACCACCTGTGATCTGGCGCGAGATTTCTCGAACTGCATGGCTTCACCGAAGCTCGAGCCCACCCACTTGTGCGTCCGCGAGTCACGCCATCGTTTTCGCACTGCCGCGCCTGTATACGCAGCCGTGGGTGCGACCGCGTAAGCCACCAACGACAACTTATGCACTCTTACCCACTTCTGCGAGCCTGGGATTGACGGGGGGGGGGGGGGGGGTAATCTTCACTACCGTGGTCGTTTGGCTATGACTTGTTGGTTAGATTGCTGGCGACGGGTGCCCCCTCGAGCAAGCATTGTTTGTCGGTGCACCCGCATCCAGTGGCATGTGTACGCAGTAATATCTCACGTTCTCTTTACTGTGCACCGATTCTTCATATTTGCATAACAGCTCATTTGCGAAATTAATTGCACGCATAGTCGAACACGAACGTAACCAAGATGTTATTTCTGGGTGGCAGGAGATGGGGCGTGTTCGACTACCCTATATATGTGCGTCTGTGTAAATACATGCAAACTGAAATATTTTGGTGGGCAGGAAGTTGAACCTCTCAACACCCATCTCTGGCGAAGTCTGTGTTGTGGTATGGGAGTATACGGCTTCTTTTGTTTCCACTTGAACGCAGTCGAAGTCCAAGAATGTGTTTCGTGTTGAGCGGTTTCATGCACATTTATTTATGAGCGCTCGGAGTTGGCTGCATTGCAGTGTTCCGCCGTGATCCCTGTTCGTTGACGCTCTGTGTTTGCAGCATGCCCACTGTTGTCGAAGGGGTGCATTTCTTTCGTTGTGCATGTGGTCTGCAAGGTGCTCGCACTTCGCGCCTTCTTCGTACCAAGCTCTGCGGCGTTTGTTACACGTCGCGTACCTCAGCTTCGTGCACAGCCCTCGTGGCCGCGGTGGTCGAACCGTCGTTGCATGCGCCGGGCCTTCGCTCAGAGTGCGGCTCCAGATTATGGCCCCGAGCACTTCTGCATCATTAATTACCTTCGTTAGCCGAAGCGTGCGATCGCTCCGTGGTTCGGGAGCGGTGGCGTGCCGAAGGTGTGGCTCCCGTGCAGTATGCGCCGGGGCCCGCCAATATATTCGGGCTGCCGTTCATTAAGGCAGCCGATGCGGCCCCGCCGGGAATGCGAGGAATGCACCCGATTGACCCGGTGCCGCATCGAAAATGGCCGAAGCTCACACCCTCTTATGTAAATAGTCGCCAAGGCATGCAACGGGCCGGTGTCATCTCCATGCCCGGAGAAAGTTGCTCTTCGGCCGGTGTACGTCCTCTGAAGCGCGGGTTGGGTGGAGCGCCAGGTGTTGTACACTCTATGATGCAGCATTGCTTCGTGGCGGGCCTATCGCTCGGTTCATTGATTTATTCGGGTCGCTGACTGCACGCTCGCGCCGATACCCAACTCGGGAATGGCAAAGCCGAATCGGCCGGGCCTTCGTGTCGCCTCTTCCTTACTTTTCATTTATCTTAAAAACACTACCAGTCGCTGGATTTTTTTCTTTGCTTTATTTATGGTGGGGGTCAACTTTTTACGGGGCGGATTTGCCGATACACTTACACATGTGGCGAAGTGAACGCATTGTGCGCCTCGCGAGTGGCTGGTATGCAGTTGACGGCCTCTTTAAATAATGCAGCGTGTTTTCCTGCTCCCTGCGCAGGTACATGTCAACCGGTTGTGCCTGTCTTCGCATCCTGCTCAAGAACTTCGCCTCAATCATCAAGACGAACATAACAGCACCGCCCGGTGTGGGAGTGGACATCTCCAGGGAAGAAAGGTGAGAGCTGCGGTGACCAAAACAGCGAATGAAACGCGCCACTGCGTAGTCGATTCGTTCGCACCGCGTCGTATAGTAGTAGTTTGCGCGGACGAAGCGACCGGCTTCGACCCCGGAGCTTCGGCGGCCGGTATAACGAGGCGACAGCGCGTGCGGGGAGAGGGGCGGCGACTGCGTGCGTGCAGGCCGAGTGCCGTGAAATCTCTGTCTGGGAGGGGCAAGAAACGCCGTAATTGTCCGACTGTAATACTGGGCGTGTACGTAATATATCGTGCAGTGCGCCAGAGGAGTGGCTCGCGGGAGTTCCGGCGCGCCGTCTCTGAGAGAGAGCGAGGGGGGCAGCTGTGAAATTCATGAAGGAGAACGAAACGGAAACCAGATACAAACTGGAGATGTATGGCCTGCGCCGCGAGGCTCGAATTTGTTATCATTAGTTTGGGGGCCAACCAGGGGGAGGGGTGCCGTGGACGGCGTCTGTAGGGAGGCGAAAAACGGCGCCCAGTGAGAAAGGAGAAGAAAACAAAGCAAACTCCCGTCGTCCCTTGCCATTTTAATTGCGATTGCGATCGCGCCGCCGACCACTCGCCCTGACGGCCGCCGTTTCTCGCGGCCCTCCTGTGAGGTACAATTAGGCGGAGGATTCAAGTCCTGCGGGGACGCATAAGCTCCCCAAACACACCCAGGTTACCCAACAGACGGACAGCGGTCATTACTAGGCTGCGAGCTGCACCGCACTGGTTCCCCGCCCCGCGCTTCCTCTGCCGGGCCGCGCGTTTTCCAGCGCCTGTCGCCCCCTCGCGCGCGCTCCTTCTGTTTCGCGTCCAACAGGCTTCACCTGCTCGACGCGACGCGGCGGTAGCCATGGCGGCATAGGCGCTACTTCGGCTCCGTGAACGGGCCCTGGGCACGGGTTGGCACGGCCCCCGAACATTTCCTTGTCCCTTATGACAGACTGTTGTCGACTATTTCGCTGAAACTTCTGATGAGATTTCAGGCGAGTACGTGCTTAAAAGCGCGCACAGGCGCGCGCGGCTGACCAAACAGTGTTGGCAGCAAGAAAAGAGCAACGCACATTTAAACGTACAGCGCCCGTGGCTGTCTTGTCTCATGCGTGTTAATCTCGGTTGTAATTTATGGCCGCCTGCCAACATTCCCAGCTGATTTTTCTGTGCTATTTTTGTTGTCCATCGAAGCCACAAAATGGGAAAGCTTTACACTGGCTCATCTTTACTGCCGGCATTTGCGATCATCGCTTTTTACTGTGCAGTGAAGCATCACGCGAACGCTTCTCTTCTCGTTCCGACAGGTACAACAAGTGCATGAGCTGCTACAACCAGCTGCTCTCCATCCGGTCGTTTCTGCTCAAGCGCCAAACGATGCAGGGCAAGCTGGGCCACCTTTTTCGCGAGATGCACATCCTCATGCAGGGCCTCGAGTGAGCTCGCCGGCGGGTCCGTCAACACTCAAGCATCCACCACCGACAGTGCCATTGTGTGAATACTTCTCCACTCGCAGACGGGCAACCGCTGATGCCTTGAGACGCTGGATAGTCTCCCTTCTCGTCTTCTTCGCCAACGAGAGAGAGCTCATCGGAAAGCGCGCGCCTTCTTTCGCTTTGCGATGCTGGCTTCGATCCGTGCCCTTTCGGGCCTGCCGGGGGGGAAGCGAGTGCAAGAGCTGATGAAGTGGCCTGTCGATGGCGTATGTCTGCCCCCGAGTCGAGGCTATAGATGCGCCTGGCCGACACCTTGCCGGCCACAAATTCCCTTCGGCCGTGCGCATCTCACGGCGGTGCCTTTTGTGACGACAGTTTTGACAGGAACGCCGCTCTGTGATAGAAAAGCCATGTTATTGCGAGGTCTTTGTGTATGCCATTGTACAGTACTTTTAGCGTTTCTGTCGTGGGTTTTTCTTTTTTTGCCGTTATTCGTTTTTTTTCTTTGAATGTTTTTTGTATGGGTGATACACAGCGCATCCTTCACTGTGTGTAGATGAGCGTGTCGTTTATCATCTGTATTTTTTTTTTTGGAGTCGCTGATACTAAATATTTATGTTATTGCCATTTGTGTCTTGCGCTAGTACGCGCGTAAAAAGAGTTACTTTTGTATCGCGTAACACCAGCTGAAGTCGATTTGGAAAGGATCCCGGAATGAAACTGTAGTATACACACATTACAATTGTCAGCTACTCACCAGTTTTCCTCGTGGTGACTTGAAAACAACGACGCCGAATGTGTGGGAAGCGTATACATGGCTCGTGTCTGTGTGGATGTATCTTGCACATTTCGTTGGGTTGCCATTTTATCGCGATTGCGTTGAGCGCTTCGCCCGTTACTGTTTCATATTAAAGTGCTACTAGGTGGTGCCTTGGTATCGTTTTGCATTGCCGTTGTTGCGCCAAATCAACAAATACTAAAAATTAATGGGCTGTGGATTAACGTTCAGCAACGTTTGCGTCACTATATGGTGAGTGGCGCCGCGGGTTCCAGTTCGCCATTCATGACGTTTGCGAGTCGATAATGTAGACCTGTTGTGCGTCTGCTTTGAGGCACGCAGTGTTCAGGTCAAGTTCAGAATTTCAGTGCAGTTTCTTGGACATTATTGTACGGTCTTATTGATTGTAATGGAATACAGTGGGATTTCTGGTACCACGAAGGATTGCGATATTGGTTGAAATTGAAACAAAAAAGCTACTAAACATATTGACCTTTCCAAATAGTCTTTACTTGGCAGCTGGCAAAATCATTAAGGTGCGGTGCTTAGCTGTGTGTTGTGTGGTTTTGTTTCTCTCGCGTTCTTGTTCGCACGTCTTGCCTTCTGTCACGGTGAATCCCTTACAATTATCCCACTTTTCTGTTGTACTTAGCTTCTTCTTGGCTGGAAACCTTGCGTAATTGAAATAATCTGAATTTCTGGTGCGTATTTTGTCAATCGATACTGTGGAGTAAAAACGTGTATTTTTCGGGTGACATAGGGTTCATTGGCGATGCTGAGAAGACCTTTTTTCTTTACGTCGTTCTTCAATGAAAGCAGCATTTGAATATCCTACTTGCGTAATTAAATTATGGAAAAAATACTGCCCGATGTCTTAGTGCTTGGTGATCCCGCCTATCGATACCCACACGCGCTGTTCATCACTGTTTGCGGCACGTGCTGCATGTGCGACTTCATCGGTGCAGCAGATCGAAAAATTAATAAATTAATATTTCATGGTGCTTAACGTGTTACCATTTCGAGATAGCCTTTCCATTGCACAAAAGAAAACTTGCCGTTAAAAATGTTGGCAGTCTTTCGAAGGAAACCAAGTGTGTGATTCATTGAATGTTTTGCAGGAAAAAAAAAAAAACTTTGTGTGGGGAGAGGCCAAAATGAGCGATGGGATCAACTAACTCCGCTCGGTACGGATCATAGTCTGCATCCTTGGTAAACGTATGGCTGGAAACAATGGCGCTTGACGCGCTGTAATTCCTTTTCTTTTTAATATTGGCTGCCGCTGATTTAAAAAAAAAAAAAGCGTTCCGGACAATTTAGGTAAGAGCGCTCGAGAGATAGAATAATCTCGAGCGATACTTTCGTTTGATAAAATTCAAAGGGCACCGACCATGGAAAAGTGTACAAGTAGACGTTTCGGCTCCCTTGACGGAAGCCTTGTTCAAAAAAAAAAGTTTTCGTCGTGAACTATAGGCGCCCTTCAGAGGAGCCGAAACGTCTTTTTCGTACTATTTTTTATGGTTGGCGTCCTTTTAACTTTCTTTTAATTATATCATGCCACTTCCCTACCAGACGGGTCCGCGTCGAAACCTCAGTTTCAATGCTTTCGTTTATTCGCGCACCATATACCATTTGGTATGTAAAAGTGGGCTGGGTAAAGTGTCTAGTTATATGTAAATTTGGTCGTAAATCATCACCACTTTACTTAACTCGTTACGTAATAAAAAAGGGGAGTGGTGGAAGTAGCGCAGGACAACACTTATCCATGCTTTGTAGTGCTCTTGGAACACGTGGCATATATTTGCTGCGCAATCATTCGATTATTACACCGAGGATCCCATCCATAATATACTGGATTGTGAACGTTAATTTGTAAAGTGTATACTGGTGGATCTATAAAACTACCAATAAATTTACAAAGGTACTGAACCTTCGTCTCTTCAACGATCCGTATACTGCTCAAGGAACTCCGTAGTGGTTTAATTAACAAGCGACAGTAGAGCTGTCTTTGGTATGAACCATTTATACAGAACAAATAATAATAATAATAATATCCCCGGCTGCGGCGGCTGCATTTTAGATGGAGGTGAAAATGTTTGAGGCCCGTGTGCTTAGATGAGGTGCATGTTCAATTAAAGAACCCCAGGTGGTCGAAATTTCCGGAGCCCTCCACTACGGCGTCCCTCATAATCAAGTCGCGGTTTCGGGATGTTAAACCCCACATATTATTAATAATAGTAACGTCGGGGGTTTTATGTCTCAGAACACGTTATGATTATGAGGGACGCCGTAATGGAATGCTCTGAAAATTTCGCCCATGTGTTCTTTAATGTGCACCGACTGACATCGGCCTGGGAATTTTGACCGTCTGGTGTTAACTAACGTGTACCGATTGACATCGCAGAGTACAAGAACCTCTATCATTTCGCTACCGTAGAAATTCAACCCCCGCGACCGAAAGCATTCTAACCACTACTCTCAGCATTCTAACCACTACTCCAACGAGGCCGACGGAACGAACAAAAGAAGGGAATTTCGAGGGCTGGTCTATTTGTTTGACACGGCTGTTATGAAAACCAGCTTCATTATCAGCAGGTTTTCATTGAGAACGTAGGCGGAACGTGTGTCATGCTTTTCTGTTCTTTCTTAAGTTTTCTTTATTAATAATACTTATTTAAGAGTTTTTACAGAAAATATTTGTTCTCAGCCATGCGTTTACCGTGGTTGGATCCGTACAACCGTTTGATAACGCGTTTCGCTGACGCGAAACTCGGCTCTAATGTCTCCTGTCTCGCTTGCGCGTTGTTTTCGGCGTTCCAAGTATTCAACCTCAGTGCGAAGTAAATTAGAGTACGTGAATTAGCCGCTCCCCATTGTGCTCCTACGTCCGTACATTCATTGCAACTGCATTTTCGATGGGCTCGAATATTCGGTCGCACAGCTTTTTCGTCTCTATTTACTATGGTCATTATGTGAATGCTCGTGTAGCCATTTCGAGAACGCACTTGCAAGGTGCTCTCTCGGTTTCGCGAGTGCCAGCCCTGTACTTTTTCCACACGAACTTCATTAATATATTGCTCACGTTGGCATGACGGTGCTTCAGTGTTAGGCGACTCCTCAAAAGACTCAGCCTGAGAAAACAGTTGACTTGTTAGCGCAAGAAACGTTGTTGCAGGCTCAAGTATATATGTATATGCATATTGTTATTTAAATTTTTAGGTGAATGTTTTCTTGTATAGTAACAATTCGAACGCTCTGAACTTTTGCGAGAAATATTTGTCTACACTTCAAATATAGGAGGTACACCATTGTTGCCCAAAAATACGGGCTCCGGCAAGGCTATATTCGTTTGTATCTGTGCAAGTAGCCATCGCAGACACATCACAGCGTCTTACATTTCAAGCGTTTTCCAGCATCTGTCGCACATCGGCCACACTCGAGATTGAACATGAGATTTGAATAAACTAATTAATCTTATGAAATGACTGAAACTGGAAATACGGCTTTGTAAAATACGTTCCCGCTAGCTAAGTGTTGAGAATGTTTATAGACACCGGAGTGATGGTTTAAATCGTTTGCTGACAGCCATTTATAACCATTTACCACAGTTCACGAGTTACTTGTGCCTTTTAAAAACCGAATTGTAGTATCCTTCCGAGGCAAATCAGTATCTTCCTTTTATTTATTGGCTTCTGATAGGTCTTTCGTTAGTCACTGAACTGGTATGCGACCGTCGGTATTTCCTTTTTTTTTTTTTAAGTTCACTTGCGCATTCTTTGGCTTCATCACGGCAATCTTTGGGGCACCGCAGTGGGACAGAAATGTGAACGGCGTGTTCAAATCTTGTCATCATGAGTGCGTGAAGGCTAATACTGAGCTTTAATAATATGCTCCTTTTTTTTTCGTTGCGAGTGCGAGAGTGCGTGGTTAAGTTAACGTGTGTTGTGTAGATGCAGTGCTTGCGGACTCACAAATCCCCATATCACTTCAACCGCAAAAGACTGTTCAAAACGCCGCTTCATTTGGCCGATCTACGGTCGGCACCCGTGCCTTTCGTTATGCGTCGAGAAGGCGCGAAAGCTTGTGGCCGCGATGTGTAGGTAAAAAAAAAAAAGTGCTCTGCGTTAGAAAGCGCACATTGACGCGCAGTATACATTCCAAGTGGAGGCTTGCGATGCGCAGCGCTCTCACAGAGATGATGAAACGTTCCAAACAACGAAATGGTATGAGGGTGTGAAGGATGGCAAAAGCGCAGCCGCTCGACTTTCGCGCGATTCCTGGCGTTTTGCATCTTGTATATTTGTCGCTTTCGGGTTCGCTTGCATACCTCTTGCTCGAATTAGCGCCTACCACCCGCACATTATAGACGTAAGGGGCAAAAACTCTCGACAGTGTTGCGGATCATCGTCGTTTTTCTTTACCTTGCACATCTCTTGTGTTCATTGTAAACAATCTGGTGTCCTGACCGGCGCACCATTTTCTAGAGTGTTTTATTTGTCGTCTCATTTTTTGCGTTACCTTTCGACCCCCTCCCCCCCCCTTTTTTTTTTCAGCGCAGCCACGTGCAAGACAGACGTACTGCCATTTCGGTTAATAAAGACACAGTCTAACATGTGTATCATTATATGGCCTATTATTGTTTAATTTCATTATACGCCCCTTTGAGTTCTCTGGCGTGATGTTTAGACATGGTAAAGTCTTCGAGTTGCGAGGAATGATTGTACTTTAGTCGACAGATTCTTTGACAAAAAAAAAAAAAGGGCAACTGGTGTTGAAGATGTGTTCTGGAAGCGATCTTTGTTCTGTTTCTCTGGCTTGTTGAAGTGTCGTCTAATGAGCTGCTAGAGCACTTCTTGTTACTGAGATAATTATTTGACTTAATCTGTTGTTCAGCCAGTTATTGAGTCTCCTTGACCGCTGCCTTTGGCGTAACGAGTTAATGGTTTGTTCCATTCTATAGTGCACTGTTGTTCATGGTGGGAAAATGCCTCGGGCATGGTTTTCGTTCGAATGGGAATAGCTGAACGACCGTTTCGTCTCATCGCAGATCAACTCACTCCTCGTCCTGTCCGCCTACATGAGCGAGCGATGCTCCCGCACTGCGTGGCGCAGGGAATATGTGTGGTTTTGCATTTGTTCAAAAAAGAGTGTTCACCTAGAATGTGGTTTTTGTATGTCGCCTTCTGTGACCTCTGTGAGGTCGTTAGGGACGTTAGCATAGCCATTTTCCGATTCGTAGGGCCAACTTAGTCGCTACTGGCTGTTCATCAGAAACACATAATTTAACCATTTCACTTTTAAATGAAGCGTTGTGCTCGCTGTTGGCGCACTTCGGCTCACCCCCTAACGATGATCATAACCATTCCTTTGTAAACTCACCTAGTGTTTATTGCTTTTCATTTTGTATGATTGACACTGTGCACGGTATGCCGCCAGCTGTTTTTAATCTGGTGACGCTGCCTTTTCATTGTGGAAAAAAATGAAAATAAATGCGTTGTGACAGCAAATTATTTGTCTTGGTTGCTTCTAAATGCGATTCTACGAATTAAAAGTCAACCTGGTATGACTAATGGTTGTGGTGAGGCCTGGGGGAACTTATCAAGCACCCACCTATACGTAGGCAACTTCCGACACCACCGCGGCATACTCAGTCGTAACGGACGTGGCGTACGCGGCACGGTATGCAACTATCGATGAATGGATACTATATATATATATATATATATATATATATATATATATATATATATATATATATATATATATATATATATATATATATATATATATATATATATATATAAATTGTATGTAAATTACGTAACTATCTAATAGCCGTAAAACGTGAGTGAAACGATGCTTTTTGCGACATGCCGCGAACTGAAGAGGCACCTCTGAGCCAGGATCGCGTGTTGTAGCCATTTTAGTCTATACTGCGTGAATTTCACCCGAAGAAATTCGTTCACGCATGCATGGTTAAACCTCTTTTTCTTTTTTCATATGTTGTACCCTACAAATCAGTCCCGCCGTGGTGGTCAGTGGCTAAGGTACTCGGCTGCTGACCCGCAGGTCGCGGGATTAAATCCCGGCTGCGGCGGCTGCATTTCCGATGGAGGCGAAAATATTGTAGGCCCGTGTGCTCAGATTTGGGCGCGCACGTTAAAGAACCCCAGGTGGTCAAAATTTCCGGAACCATCCACTACGGCGTCTCTCATAATGATATGGTGATTTTGAGACGTTACACCCCACATATCAATCAATCATTACCCCACAAATCGACCGGACCTTGACGTAATTGGATGTCTTGAGTACCCGTCTATTACCCTTGTCGTATGGTAGTCTAACTGGAGTAACGTTTGATGGCAGGTATAAGGTTAATTGCAGTTGTCGTTCGTGTTCCTTTATGGACTGTCAGTTTGCGCTGCGTGGAAAATTGAAAATGGCATGCTCATGTTTTGAATGCCAAATTCACGGTATGTTTAAAGGTATACGTGCGTGAATTCTCGATTACTTTTGACCAGCTGCGTTTCTTTAACGTGTACCTAAATCTAATACGGATGATGTTCCATATCGCCCTGCCGAAATGACGTCGCCGTAGCCAGCAATCTAACCCGCGACCTTGAACTTAGCAGAACGACACGTCAGCCTGCTAAGTTACCATTGCGGTTGCGCTCTTTCCGTACGCATGTCCATAATTTGTCATCGTGTACAGATTTACCGGCATCTTGTTAGATGCTTAGATTAGAGTTAGTTTATCTAATCGCTGTCATGTGCCGAAAATCTGCGTTTTCCTATACACATCTTTTTTACTTCTGTTTGAGGTACTTCATTGTTTGCAGCTAAGTAATCGTCATTCCGCAGTTTTTGCAGCTGTCGTTGTCATCCACCTAGATGGCTAGGGCTGTACCTTCCAGTGATGGTCCAACTGCGGCATTTCGCTGTACAGTTTGACCTCTGTGCGCCTAACTGTGCCTCTATGCAAGCGTATCCTGCGCCAACTGCGCCAAAGTTCATATTTCGCCAGCTTCAACATCATTGTGGCAGTTATGGCTCAAAACATTCTTAGCTTGGCACCAAATTCACATAGCTTTTGCATGCTGCCGCACAACTCACTTTTCCTCTTTCCTTCGATGTGTGTTGCCTCTTTATACCTGACCAAATATGTGCGTGTGATCTCCGTTATTTACGGCTCACCATTTTGTCGATATCAATTCTGGAATCTCGTCGCTCTTATTGAGTAGCAGTCGATAAAGTGTAGAAAAACTATGTTTTAAGTGAGCCTTGTTATCGGACATGCGGGCCATGCGGCTGTATTGTATTAGACACCGCGCTCTGTAACCGCGGGTTCTACACGCATAATGATTTTTGACGTTTTGCGTGTCAAGACCACGAGGCGTATTCTCGCAAATGATAGTGGTTAGATATTTTGCAAAATTGTTTGTCAATATCGGGGTGCGAGGTTCTTCGCCATTTCGATTGTAACTCAAAGCATGAATGCGTGGACTGTTTCCTACCCACTTCTTACAGATGCTCGCGAGTGCTCAGTGGGGCCTGCATATTTCCGCCAATCGGACCATATATAGGGCGCATCGACGAATCTGTAGCGTCGCTAGCGCCTGAGTATCTCCATGTTCGCAGACTGCGGAAGTGTGGTTTCTGCTTGCGGGGGTTTCGTAATTAATTTAAAGGACAATACAAGTTAGTTTCTATGAATAATCGTGTAAATTGGTGGGAAATAAACTGCATGAGTCTAGTTACAGCTCTCAACACTTGCAGGACACTAAATATACTTTAGCGGAATCCAGTTATAAAACTGCCAGTGGCGGATGCAAGAGGTCATAAAATTGTTAAGAGGAAAGGGGGGGAGGGCGTCTTCAGCGGCGATGACTCCGTTCCCCTCTCGCTAAGTGCGCGACGTCTCATGTTCATGCGCCATGACCAGTAACGTTCTGGGCAGGGCTTGTGCGCGTGTTTACTCTCGCTCGAAGCGCAGCTTTCTCGAAAAGGAGGGCGTGCGTTTTTCTTTTCGATTTTTTCGAAGGTTTTACTGCACAAACTCCTCGTAATTTCCAGGCGCGATCACACACCACCTAACACCCGCGCCGCGCTTTCTGCTTTGTAAAGCGCAATCTTGCATGGCGAGGGACGTCCTTATCATGAAATCCTACATGTCTCATCTCCTCCGAGTGTCCGATATGTGGTTACACTGGCATTCCTTAGGGGCTGCATTGTCGTCCACAGCGTGGCTTATAATATTATTAACTTCTCTCAACTTGGAATTAGGTGGTCTACCCTCGGGTTACCCTGTCTTTGCAGTAAATGCTTCGGTAATTTTTTCTCCGAACTCTTATACCCGTGACACACGGGCAAAAGTAAAGTACTTTGAAGTAAACCCCTTTTGTCGCCTAAGGGGACCATTTGCAGAAAGGAGTGGCACTGATGACACACGGCACCGGACTACTGCTTTAGGTGGTGCCTCAGAAGAACGCTGCAGAAAAAATGGCGCTGTTTGTGGAAGCAGCAAGAGTGGAAATATTAAAAAGAATCTGCGCATGTACATCACATTCAGTGACGCCGGAGCATAAAACCGTTTTTTTATTGTCTGGTGGCTTATAATGCGCATACCTGTAATTTTCTTTCGCTTTTTTGCGTTTTTAGAAGCAACCTAAGTTCGTCTGGCAACTATGAACAGTCGGTGTTTTGCTGTTTTTGTTTTTGTTCCTCAATATGCGAGGTGCCCGTGCATGTCAGGTTTTACAGGCCTGATCTTAACACACACTAAACAAGCAAGCGGGACGCGTGCGACAACGCGTAGCGTGAGTGACCGTCTTATCTGAATGTCTGTGTCAAGTTGTCAATTTTGCTGTGAACTTGCGCCCGTGTACGCGGGATACCGGCGTCGGTGATGCTCTCAGCAATCGCCTGGTACACTCCACCGTTTTGCTTTTGCCCTCGCAAGGCGTCCAACTGGTCCTCCCATAGCTTTGTCAGCGCCCAGGTCTCCTTTTCAGTTCACTGGACGCGCGGTTTATTCTTCACCGACTGAGCAGACTCTATTGTTACAAGATACTACGTCGCCGACACAGCAACTGCCGCTGCCAACCCTGACATGATCGCGCTAGTGACGTAATTCAGGCGTTTGAGAGTATGGACAGACTATAGGCCTTCATTTTTCAACAAATCGCACTGCTGCTGAAAATGAAAACATTTTCTCAGCGCAAAAAAAATACTGACAGGGCACCGCAGTGTTGCGACACGTTTTCTTCTATTGATAAATTATGCACACTGTATGCGAGAGTACTCCCTTCCTGCCAGAAAAGTAGATGCGGGATCTGCTTTTGCGAAAAGGATCTTTGCCGGAAAGGAGTTACTCCTTTGTCGTGTGTCACTGCGCCCGAACGCCTTTCCGAAAGATGTCCCCTTGTCTAAAGGACTTCAGGGTGCCCGTGTGTCAGGGGCATTAGATACTCTCACGCTCTCTTGGCCCTTGAAGTGGTAGATCGCCATTATGGTCCTTTGCGTGGTCATCGTGTATTTGTGCTTGATTAGTGTCCTTCGCAGGCCAAGGCTTTTATCCGCGCTGCTACCTCGCTGTGCGCATTTTTGTTTTTAAACATACGAATGCATTTCTTAGTCGGGGCATGTCAGGCGTCTGTTGGTGTCCACACGACGGCAGGTGTTATCTATCCGCTCTCACTCCCTCTCTCATAGCAACAGCTGCAGGTGCGTGCGCTTATCCTCGCCCCTAGCAAGCGGATCAAGTGGTGCGGGTGGAGTAGCGGAGAGTGAGTGGAGAAGATGAGTGCGCTCTGGCTTGTGAGGGCGCTCGCATCGCGGGAGCTCGGCGGAGCTCCCGCGTGTGTGGAGGGAGTGTCGGAAAGTGTGGGTGCAGTGCTTCACCGCTCATTCTCTCGCCGTTTTCTCTCTCACCTCCCTGCATCCCACTTTCCCGTCCGCTCGCTCGTACATATATATAAATGGAATCAAACGCTCGCCTCACTCTCGACCGTTCGCTGGCTTGATGAATATGTTAATAAATGGTTATGGTACAAATCCTCATCTCGTCATTAATTTGCGTCATTAAAATTACCACGCAGTGTACTCTCGGCGCAAGAAACGCATTCGTATTTCTGCACGATTCGCTTCGGGGAGGGGGCAATTTTTTTACAGTTGTTTTTACGTGGCTTTCCTTTTTTTTCTCGTACCGCTTACTTCACGCCGCCACGAAGTTTCTTTATCTTCCTAAGACTTGCCAGAAATTCTATTGTAGGCACCTCCTTTCCGATGTTCTTTCCTTCCCTCACAGTCGTTGACTTCCAAGTTTCTAACGACGATGTGGATCAGTGTTGCGGAGTTGCCACTCCGGAATTGAAATGACTTCGAAATAATTCCACATTTTTGCGACGCCGGAATGTAATGAGGGCAGTGTTTAGAGGAATTGAGTGGGAATGAAATCAAGCACAGTTTGCCCGGAATAGAATAAATTAAGCCTTTTTTTAAAGAAAATAGAGCACGTTTCAGTGTGCGAGCTGTTTTTCAAACTCCGAACATTAGCAAGTCAGAGTCTCGAACTTAACAATAATGCAGTATATTTAAAATGGCTTGGCTGATTACAAGTACGGTAATTTATAAGCAACGTGCTCACTATAATTCTATCGTTCTATAGACAGTGTTGCTCAAAAGTGTATCTCTATTCTTCACGTAAACATTGCTCTATTGGTATCGGTCGTGGGGAACTGCGGCGCAGGTACACCCTCCCGTCCGCCTTGGGATTTTTTCCCTCAGCGGTAGCCGCCTGCTGTCTCCCCACCCTTCACTTTGTTTTTGCTTTTGGTTCACCTTTCGTTAGCCAGAGCAAATAATAAGCATAGTAAAAAAAGTGTGAATGATCTGGCGAGTTGTAAAAGAGAAACCGAAGCATTGGTTAGTGTACGAACAAATACATTACCTCATGAGATACTGAAGGGAGAAATAAATTATCCCTGTGTGTTGGTTGTCATTGATACCCCAACACGAAAGTGGCAATACTTTATTCACAGCCTGATCTTTATCTCGCGAGCAGTTTAGGACCTGACACACGTAAATAATCTATGTGAGAAGGAAAACATCGCATGCCTGCGCACGGGCGAACACAAAGTTCTCTGCACCAATCGCATGCTGGCCAGGTGCACTTCACAAGCGCCAGTGCAGAAGAGTAGGGTGGCCCATGTCCCGTATTCGAATATCTAGCACAAGGTGCCCAAGCGATGCACTGTTCCAAGTAATGCCAGCACATGTAGAGGTTTTTGATCCCCATTATTCAAATCTCAATAATCATGACAGCTCTAGACGCGTGTAAAATCTGCTTATATAGCAGGCAACAGCGTGGATACACGGGGCAAAAAAAAAAAAAAAAAAAGACTGATAGGACTATGGCGCTGGCTAACAACATGAGCGTTTATTCACTAATTTCTACGCTTTTTGGTAAACGGAAGCCACAAAAGGAGGGGGGAAAGAGAGCTCAACGTATGTGTTCAACTGTTCTATAACGATGCAATGATCACGTGCGGACATGCTTAATTTCTTTGTCGGTTTTCACAATAGATGGTGTGCTGGCACATGATGACCCAATAGAATGAATTACAAGTGCTTCGTACATTTCGTGGGCGTGGTTACCACGATATCTTGCAAAAGATATCGTGATAGGCCAAGCTCAAGTTTATACCTTTTGAATGCTGAGGCTTATTTAGAACTAATTTTGTCAACATAAAAATACGTTGTGCCCTCATTTTAGCATTGACACATTTCAGCTTGAACAAAAACAAAACATCACCATTCGTTCAAACATGCTGGCCATACTGCCCATGGAAATTAGTAGGGTGGTTAAACTGCATGAGATATGTCGCCAAAAGATCTCTCGACCTTGATAACGCGTTTTGTGCACTTTTGTAGTTCCTAATGGATCTGATGCCATTAGCTACACGGGCGTTCATTCTGGACCCGATAAAACTATCAAGACTGCCTTTCCGCTGAAGAATCACAGGAATGTAATTGAACCGCCTGGCCTTTCGCGGAGTGCATGGGAATGGGCTATAAGGTTGTTTTTTTTTTCATTCCGAAGAATTGAAAGGAATGAAATTGCGGCATGCTCTCATTCCCCGGAATGGAATTGGAATGGAATTGAGGTGCCCGTTCCGCAACACTGCACAATGTGGAGCGATCGGTGTTAACCTACTGTTATATGTTTCTCCGGTAATAAAGATTATAGTCCGTGCACATGAGCTGTTGTTGAGCTATGAAAATTCTTGAGTGCCTCGTCGTCGGACCTTGACTTCTGTTATTAGAGGCAGTACCGTATGATCAGTTTATATATGCCCACACATATATAAATGCATGCGTGTACATACATTACGTATAGATTGAACACCTTCTCGGCCCCCAGGGGCGTAGCCAGAAATATTTTCGGGGGGGGGGGGGTGTCACACAGGCCTAACTAGGGAGGGGGGGGGGGCACAGGCATCAGCTTTTCTATGTGATGTGACAATCGGTGGTAGTTTGGGCAGATAGTGTACATGTATATCAGTCACTCCCCCCATCCCCCTGCGTATGCCTGTGACGAGAGTAAGTAAAAGTAAAGTAATCGCAGTAAAATACAGTAAACGACAGGTATACAGTGACCGTTAGGAGCAATGGCCTCTCGTCGCACCATTAAATGGACTAGTCTTCGAAAATGCATCATTGCGACTACCGGCGCGATCGGAGAAGACATCGTTAATCACTCTTAAGCGTAGATGGCGTCCTCGTCGGGGTGATGTGAGTTTCACACGGTAAGGACGGCTCTGCTTACAACCTGGAATGAGATTTCTACGCAGCATGCTTTTGTGCATTCATTTCATAATTACATTTCGGTTTTGCTTACTTTGCTGTGCGAATTTCTTGCTGTCGATGTTTGTGAGTGCATGCCTATGTAAAAAATTTTTATGTTAAGCTCTATATGTCGAGCAGCCCTGACGCAGTGATAGCTTTTAGTCAACAGCTTTTACTTTACTGCGCCCATCCAAGTATGCTTGCGATACGCAATAAGTATTTTTTTCGTAAGTTATGCTGCTCGTTGGCAACACAATTTCGCACGCGTTATTTTTCAGGCAGACTTCCTTGAAAACCTTGGTTGACATTACACTTGCACTGTGACTTTTGATAGCAATGAAGTACTCCAATAATAGAGGTTTTATTGTGCAATCTGCGAGGGCAAGGTAATCATTGTTGAGAAAAGTTTGCTTGGTCTCAATCGAAAAAGCACCTGGGATCACACTATACCTACTCACATAAAAATAGCGTTTATGCGCTAGAAAACCTAAATACACGCAAAAACGCGTAATGTCATCTTTTTTTTTTTTTTCATGGCTTCAATTCGTCGCTCTGCTCCATGAAACGATTGCGTTGCGGCAAAGTGTCTTCCGTTGTTTGTAAGCGTGCAGCCGTAATTTCTGTCAAATGTTTCAGAACTGTACAGAATATTTCACCGCGCAGCATCGATATGCCATGTGTACACTGTTCTAATTAGTACGTGCACTCATGTGTGCAGCACTTACGGCGGTGCGATCAGAAGCAGCCTCGTCCACACAAAATCTCGAGTTATCGGCTCACTAGTGATGAAGAAATGAACTCCGATCTTGTTCAGAACATAGTGCACCGTAATCAATTTCTCAGAACGCGTAAACTCCGGCGAGAACTGCCAGCGCATGCAACACGAGTTTACTTACGCTCTACTGTGCACCATCTGCGCCTGTCGGTTGTCTGTTTCGGACATTCTGATTCGAGTCGCTGGAATTTCACTGTTTGCATCAACTCCTTCGCGTTCATTCACATTTATGGTATGGGATCACAACGTTCAAAAACTACCAGCCTTCATTAGGGGCGCAATCACAAACGCGAGACGCTTCGTGCGCAGAGTGTGATACTGGGCGAGCGCAACTTCACCGACACCTGAAGGGAAGCGGAGGAAACGTATGCCCGCGAATCTTTGCGCCAGGGGAGAAACTATAGCGCTATAGCGTTTGATTGATTGATATGTGGGGTTTAACGTCCCAAAACCACTATATGATTATGAGAGACGCCGTAGTGGAGGGCTCCGGATATTTCAACCACCTGGGGTTCTTGAACGTGCACCCAAATCTGAGCACACGGGCCTACAACATTTTCGCCTCCATCGGAAATGCAGCCGCCGCAGCCGGGATTCGAACCCGCGCCCTGCGGGTCAGCAGCCGAGTACCTTAGCCACTAGACCACCGCGGCGGGGCGCGCTATAGCGTTTAAGGCGGAACTTTACCAGTCGGCATGTATCGTTTCTAAAGTTTTCGTTTCTCGCATTCAGCGTCACTGACCGAACTTTGCTGAGCGCGTTGCTTCCCACCAACGCGAAGTCACTCCTTTAAATACGCTGCCTACACGTATTGCTGGGTAGTTCGTGTTCTGTGCCATTCAGTGCCTTCCTATGAGACTCGATGGCCGCGTCGAAACGCCGTATAAGGTAACGCTTGATGGTTATTTCTTGAAAGACGACGCTGCTCCCAGTAAGCACTCGACAACTGGCGAAAAAAAATTACAGCAGCAAAAAAAAAAAGGCTATCTCCATCCCCAGCTATAGTTCTGCATTGCCTGAAGACGACTCTTATGCCGAAACAACTCTCGAAAATCAATCGCAGCATGATGCATGCACGGAAACCACGATTCCTGACAATGATATTGGTCTTTACGTGTTTAATGGACCATGACGCCAGAAGTTGCAGGATCACGACACTATATATATATATATATATATATATATATATATATATATATATATATATATATATATATATATATATAATATATAGTGTCGTGTATAAAGAGAGAGAGAGACGACGACGTTTACAAATGATACCATGGAAACCAGGCGCTAACTACAGCTTTCCCTCAGTAAGCGCAAACTGAAGTTCCAACCTCACTGACAAGAAATGTTTTTCTGGCTGGTGTATTCCAATTATCAGGAGAGAGCTCTCTGCAAGGCATGTGTGCGTTTTGGAAAATAAAGTTCAGGCAAGGTATACTCGCCAAGTTCTTGGTGTTTTGGTCCTCCCTCCGTTCACACGTTGGAAGAACGACCTCGATAACTGCAAAAGCCCCAACGAGTGTGCCTGCCACAAGACCACGCTGCTCTATACGCGACAAATTTTTTATAGAAGCACTCAAGGGCGAGTCAATCGCTTAAAAGATGGAGTCGTCAGCGCAAGCACAAAAGGAATTGAACAGGAAAAAAAAAACTGATCTCCATCATAGACACTGTGATCTGCGGGCGAGAAGGTATGTATACCTCTGAGGCAACATCGAGACGTCGGACTTCTTTCCTTTGAAATGCCCGCTGCAAATGACGGCATGTGTACCCATGTTTGTTTGTTTTCATTCTGTGCATTTCTTGTTGTACGTTATGTCGCTGGTTGCATTAGTGGGCTCTTCTTGTCATGTCAATCTAAAGGGACGAACAGATAAAGGCGATTCAATATATATATATATATATATATATATATATATATATATATATATATATATATATATATATATATATATATATATATATATATATATATATATATATTCACCTTTACGTTCTTTATTCTTGCGACATACTGCTCAACAATAAACTTGTGTTCACTACAGCTGCCCACACTGCATTTCTCATTCTCATTACGCTGCTTTATGATTTTGGCCACCACATTTTTATTTTCAGCTTAAGTTATTGATGAGTATATTAGGTAGTAGGCCTTTCTAAGGTTGTGATTTGCCTGCACGTTTGCCTGTGTTGCACCTTCGTCACTTGATAACACTTCGAAGTGCCTTTAGCCGTTAGGGCATAGTAAAGATATCTATGATTATATTGTATGTACACTTGCATACAAGCGAAATTCGGTAAATTAACCCAAGATCCTGTCGCGCGCGTGCGTGCGTGTGTGTGTGTGTGTGTGTGTGTGTGTGTGTGTGTGTGTGTGTGTGTCTGTGTGTGTGTGTGTGTGTGTGTGTGTGTGTGTGTGTGTGTGTGTGTGTGTGTGTGTGTGTGTTTAGCAGAACGTGCGAAGGTTCAATAGAAATGTCTCTGGCTTGAGTATATCTTAGCACACGTACGAAGAGTCACACTGTAATATGCTTGAACGCGGCCTACGAGACCTTGGAACTGTGGCTGGCTCTTACCATTAAAGCGAACGTCTGTCTAGTGAAAATTATCGCAGTGATTGACTCCGGCCAAATCTGTTCCGCCGGGCACAAGTATGACCACTGCTGCAGCATTAAAACCGTCGCCGAGCCAACTTAAAATGCTCGCGGCTGAGTTTCCTGCCCAAAATCTCACAGTGCCAGAGCCTTCACAAACACCGCGTCACGTTTTTCCGTATGCAGAAATTATTCACTGTAAAAGCGCCCAGGAACGATATTGTGATAGTAGCACCGCTTAGTTTCTAAATCATAGCAGCGCGAAGCGACGCAAAAAAAGTGGGTAAGTGGTGAGGGGCGTTGCACAAAAAATTTGGGGGGGGGGGTGAACCCCCAATCCTCCTCTAACTACGCCACTGCCCCCCCCCCCGCCCCCCAAACAAAAAATATTTTGTGTACGCCAGTGATGACGATGGTCCGTTGCTTCAAAGAAGCTTCGCCAGGGTCGGTGACAAAATTTGAAATTAGGCACTCTGAAGCAAGGCCATGGGTCAAAGAAACTGCGCAATGCATGGTTTGATGGACCTGTTATGTATAGGGCTCTGTTCTTTTGCCCAACTTGCTCATGTTGCCGTCTCACTGCTGTTATCTTGGTTAAGACAGTATGAACTATTTGCAGTATTCATTAAATGTTAATGTTTGACATTATATTATGATACTTACCTTCTAGTCAAATTTAAATAAAGGCGCATCTGAACCATGATAATCTCCATGGCACAGTACTAAATTCGATCACATGCTATTTATCAAAATACACCGAATTTCGAGAGCGCCTGCATTTATTCAAAATATGGACCGTTGCACGCTCAACATGAATCGATAATGTTCTGCACTCCCTGCGACACTGAGTCCGTCTATACACAAAACTGCGATCAGATCTGCTGCGTTCGGAAGTTGTGCTCTGCTTTTTGCGGCACTAAACTGCCGTGCATGGCGACTCCGGATAGTGTTGTACGGCACATGGTTGCAGATGCATGCGCCGGGTAGCACACCCACGTGTAGGGATATACGAAAAGTGGGTTCTGCGCAGCTCAGCTTTGTGAGTTCCGGTGTGAACAGATCGCGCTGGAAGAGCGTGCAGGCAACCCAACAGAAAGCAGTCGCTGCGCATCACGGACGCAAGCCCGACAGCGGGTGGCATCCAGGCCCTGTATGCAGAACCGTTGCAGTGACGGACACGATTAACGGGACCAATTACCATTGTCGTGGCCGACGTTTTGACAAAAGCGCGTCGAAGCGGAACGCTGGCCCCTGCCGGGGAGCGTGACTCCTGCCCGGCGGCGCGCCCTCTGCTGCCGAAGCGCGCGTGCACGCGGGCCTCGCGTTCTGTCCCACCGAGTCTGAAAGGCCGGGGGCGGTTCCCCTTGCGTCGCGTGCGCCTCTCCCGGTGTTCGATGTTTGCGCGCACGGCTAATCGCGCTCTGATGCGCTCGGAAGCCGACTCGCATGACGCTGCAAGACGCGCTTTGGCGCCTCACACGGCTCTACGCTGCCGTTGCGCTTGAACAGAGATCGCGGAGCGCCCGTCCGATTCATCGACCTCTTTCGCATTCGGACTCACCTTTGTTGTGCGTCACACGCCGACTTACTGTTCAATCGTCGATGATAGATAGCTCAGATCGTTTGACCTTTCTCCACGGGTCGCCGAGACGTTAACCGAGCAAGGCCTGGACAAAGGCTTGCGAAATTAACTTGGCCCTTGGCTGCAATTGGCCCGCGCATGGCGCCGGTACAGTTCTTCGCTTGGCCCGGAACCGATTTTTTTTTTTTTTTACCTCCGCGTAGGACGTTGCTCATACAGAGACTGACATGGCCGTTGCGCATTCCCACCATCTTTGTGCGTTTTCGTAAAGGGGCGGCCGTACTGCTGTTTGGAAGACAAATATTTCTTGTTGAAAGACATTTATCAATCACTTCTCGTTCAGATCGGAACACAAAAGGAGAGCGGTGCCTTTTAAAGGCACAAGTGTTCGGCAGCATAGAATCGCCCGTGCGTTTCGTTCAAGTATATGAACATGGACTGTGTGCTTCACGAGGTGCCTTTGTATATAGGCGTCTTATTATGGCACGTTTCTTGAAACCAATGTAATATTGTCAAGTTCTACCCCAAGCAACCTCAACGCACGAAAAAGAAAAGGCTGCATGTCATTACATATGTGCCTATTAGAATACAACATATATAAACGTATGGTTCAGAGATCGAACAATACACACATGAAAACCCCGCGAGAAACCGAGACAAGCTAAATGAGTGTGGGGAATATTTGGTATCTGCTGTTATGACCATGGCATTGTCTTTCATTCAGTCTTAATACAGTGACCTAGATTTTGTATCGCAATTATTCTTCGTGGCGTAGGCAGAGAGAGAGAGAGAGAGAGTTAACATTAATAACCAGGTTCATTCAATGGCCGAAGCAGGATGGGGTTCGCAGAATGAATGAAACAAAGAAATATTCAAACGTAAAAGATCATAACCTTCCAGATTAATGATTCCTTCCTCTCGCACATAAAGAGCTTATATAGTTGTCAATGCAAATCGGCTTTATGGGGTGGTGTGGCACATGCCTGGACATGCATTTATGCAATGCCCGCCCCTCGCAATTCTATCGCATTTACTATCTCGAGAACGATACAGTCCATGAAATTGTGCTTGATCATTGCAATGAAATGGCGCCGGGTGTGGCACTTGGTGCGTACCACTGGCGTTGCTTGCACAATGGCATTTGATTATTCGATGCCGAGACATTTGCTTTGATAGTTAGTTACCGTCTTGGAGCATCGTATACACGTGCCACTTATAGCCAGGACTTCTTCGGCGATGGCTGCGTGCGTCCTGGCCTTGTACAGCAGCCCGTAGACGCCACTTGGATGAGGCATTGTGAGGTATACCTTCACACCGTCAGCTCGCATTGGGCTTGCACATTAGTAGTTCGCGTTCCTGCTACGGGGCCCGGATGTATACGTGTCCCGTAATCTCATCTATGAACATCAGCATGTCACAATAAAAATTGTGCGAACTTCAAACACTTAGGACATGAAATCTTTCCGAATGCTATATGCACCCACTGCGTGGCATTAATAGGCGCCGTAATGTGTGTGCCTTTCGTAGCGGGTTACAGACTTTAAATCATGAAGTCATTAGGATACTCGCATGTTCTGTCGCCCGATGGCAATGTACGCTTGTATCACGTATTAATATGGCAATATCTCATGGTGTATTGTGAAGCATGTATATAGAGGGCGCGTATGTTTGTAAAGCATGCATGAAAGTTACTTGCGGTGCACTTCCAAGCAGATGAAGTTATTTTGACCGTAGTTCTAAGCAGACACGTGGCTCAGTGGTAGAATATCCGTTTTCAATGCAAACGACCCGGGTTTGATCCCCATTCAAGCCCCGGGAATTTTTTTTATTTATTCTATATGCATCGTTCTCGATTTTTGGTCACGCATGAGATGCTGATTTTTTGAGCGCAGCAAACGACGCCGACGCAGACACCAATGCCGGAAATTATGCGAAACGATCTCTTTGACGCTATCGCTTTTAGTTTAGCGCGCGCAACGTGTGAGAGGGAGCAAAAGTGCGCGTGCACAGAACCTAAGAGAGATTCGTGCTTACGTCGCGCCCACTACGGCCGTTGCGTACCTTACAGACGGCTCTCGCGAGATCTCGGACAAGCGAGACCAAAACAGACAAGATGACTGCGACCGACAACGATGTAGTCCGTGTGAATTTCGGTACATTTTGACCTTAATTAAGTAACCTGATGAGGGAGCAGGTGCAGTCGATTGGGATCGCTGCTATATAGCTAAGCTGGAGCGCAGTGTTGGACGACTGGACAACGTCATTATACAAAAAAGCAGGAACACGATGTTGACGTGAAGCACCGCGACAAATTTGTGAGTTGTGTACGGGGTGTCGTGTGTGTTATCCCTTTGAACTATGGTGGTTGCTGCGTGTATCTAACCAGAAAGCGGCTGAATTATGGCCTCAAAAGCATTCAAAGTGTAGAAAGTCAAGGTTAGTTCTGGTCATCCACCTATAGAGTGCATGTGGATGCACGTCTGTGTTTTGCGAAGCTCAGGTGATTTTTTCTCGCATGCAGTGCCCTCATCTATGTGAAAGCAGCTATCACGACGTGAAAAATGACACGTGAAGACGCCGCCGCCAATGGGGACATTTTTGTGTTTAGCGTTGAACAACCCCAGTTTGGTTCTTTTTTTGTTTTGTCTCGTGATCTTAGAAAACGTCTGTAGAAAACAATAAATGTTAAATTGGCAGTAAGCGATCGTCTTCACCGTCTCTGTCCCTCATGCTGCTAGTTCACCTAGCCTCAACACCAAAAACCGATACTCGTCTTCGAAAAAGATCGCCTTGTCCCATGCTCTGATTTGTGTGTTGCGTCGACTATTAACAACTTCTTGCCTCTCCACGAGATGGCGTGAAGCAACGCTCAAAATTAGAGTTACTGTATATGCTAAGCATATACAGTAACTCCATATACTTTGTTAACTCTACTCAAAGTCAGACATGTTGACGCTCAGGTGCAGTGCACGTTTCAGATGTTGCGCATGGTAAACTATAATGGACGCAGCCTTTAACGTATACGCAGTGTGCAGCACGTTGCGGAGGTACAGCCTTGCGTACACTAAACTAAAATTCTCTAATCTAGAGGAATGGTGTTGCGCAAGCGACGTTGATTACGCCATTAGTTTATGTTGAACTCTTCGTACATGGCCCGTGTGCTCAGATTTGGGTGCACGTTAAAGAACCCCAGGTGGTCTAAATTTCCGGAGCCCTCCACTACGGCGTCTCTCATAATCATATAGTGGTTTTGGGACGTTAAACCCCACATATCAATCATCATCTTCGTACATGTCCCCGTCAGAGCCTTTCGGTGCCCAAGAAGGGGGTGGATTTACTGCCTGCCCTTTGCCTATTTTGTCTTTCGGGCGTTTTTTTTTTTGCCCTTCTGTCGAAAATTATATCGCATATATGTCATCCTGCATTTAGTAAACGAATGTCAAAAAGGAACATTAACTACAGACCATGGCGTTGCGTTCAAGTGTATATCCTCTTGCTGGTATTAATGGATTGAAGCATCTGCCAACTGCCAGCGCCGCTTGGGTGAATCCCTGGGCGCTTGTCATTTTTCTGAAAATTGTGGACGCAATCCGGTGGTCTTCTTAAGATAATAGAATAAGCAACTATGGCTAGTACAGGTGAGGCGTTTAGGCAAAAATTCACTGTTGAAGCATGACTGAGTCTACACTCTTAAGCTGAACAGTGGCTTTGGTGACCAGCGCAAGAATCGCCGCCGGCTTTCGGGCCATGCGACTAGACAGGAAGTATCGCTTACGTGCTCCTCGTAGAACTGCTTCGCATTCGCTGCAGATAAATCGACCCGGCAACTCGGCATGCGTCGGACACGTGCCCTTTGCACTAGCAAGATTAGGTCTGGCCTCCGGCAATAAAAAATGGGTTGATTGATTTGATATGTGGGGTTTAACGTCCCAAAACCACCATATGATTATGAGAGACGCCGTAGTGGAGGGCTCCGGAAATTTCGACCACCTGGGGTTCTTTAACGTGCGCCCAAATCTGAGCACACGGGCCTCCACCATTTCCGCCTCCATCGGAAATGCAGCCGCCGCAGCCGGGATTCGAACCCGCGACCTGCGGGTCAGCAGCCGCGTACCTTAGCCACTAGACCACCGCGGCGGGGCAATAAAAAATGGGTGAAAGAACCAAAGAAAACTATTAATTCACTTTAAAATTCAATTCTTTTGAGGACTGTGGCCCTGTGATGATGCTTATGACGTTGGCAGGAACAGCATAGCACGTGTGCACGATCATGAATAGCATCGGGTGTCATGTGCTTGTTCTTCTGTATTCTTGTCTTGCTATTTTTCTCCCTGATTATACTGAATATGTAAAGTGTGCACGGAACCCGAACGAGTACTACTACACTGCAGTTTTAAACTATTAATTTGGGAGTTTATGGTCGATAATAATACCAACGTTTTCGCTGCTGGAGTGGCTCTTTCCACCATCTGCATGGCTGCACTCCCTACGCACATGTAAGTATACAGTGTACTATAGAAGAGTACACTGTAATGAAAGCACCTCAGTTTATTTGTCTTGCAAATGTGGCACGACCGTGCACGCGCAAACGGCGAACTCTTCGCGACGCGCAACGTCTAACACTCAACGCAAATCCGTCTCGTGATGGCACTGCAGCTGAAGCTTTAGCATGTGGAAAAGGTGGCATTCGACTTATATATAATATAATCCCTAAAATTTATAGGCACCATGACACTGTTGTTGGCTGCCATGAAGGTGACTCCGATCAATTTTGTCTGCTTCTCTTTCTCGCCCTTGGGCAACATTTCGCGGTACTCTCCGCCCAAAAAGCAAACTTTCCTTCTTCGAAAGCATACCAGACATCGAGAAGTCAAGTTCAGCTCCATTAGGTGGGCGTCGAACAGCAGTCATTCTTGGCCCGGACATGTCCGACTCATCCAGCTGAAACCGTGCCTATACAAACAAGTCGTCCGTAATCCGCACATTTTGTAAGCGGGCGCAGCAAGTAGCATTCCGCAACCTCTGTCTTGTGGTTCCTACCGTGACGTCAGAGCAGCCGGGCCACCAGTGTCCGTGCGGCCGTATTTGGACAAAGCCGTCAAGATGGCACAATGCAGCGCCGCTTTCGGGGGGCGCGAGAAAAGAGCCAGCGCCTCCCTCTTCACACCTATTCACGTCCTTGGTCCGATTGAGTTGTTTAGGGCAGGGCAGCCTCCCGAAGGGGCCAGCAGTCGGGGACGCAAAGAAATGTCCCTGAATAGGGGCTGCCCGAACGTTTATCCTCCAAAAGCTCGTCTTGCCAACAGTTCTCCGGAGCACGGGTGCGCTGATCGAGTGCCGTGACAACAATGTCTCGCTGAACCGGGAGGGGTGACTTCGGAGGGAGGCTCGTTTTGCAGCTACACTGGCGTCGCCGCGTGAGGCCTATAAACCGCCGCATATCGGTGCGGCCATCGCGGTCCGGGCCTCGCGGGGCGCCCGGGCCCAAACGCCGTTTCAGTAGGCGCCGATCATGACCTGCCGCACTGGAGTGGAAATGAAGAGTAAAAAGGTCAGCTCTTTTTCAGCCGTCATTCAGCCCCACGGGCGCCTGCAAGGGGATCCCGCTACTCACGGACCGAATCGTGGTCAACGTCTTGACACGAGTGCTGGCACAGGCACGGTTCCTTATCTGATTCTGTGCACGTTTGCTTTGAAAACGACAAGCGCACTTGAGAATCATGGCTTAAGCGTATCAGTAATATTCATTTATAGTTGGCGCATGTGAACTTGCACTTCGACCTCATGGTTGCCCCTCCCCCGATATGTGTTTCAAGAAACGACAAACGCTACACACGAAGACAAACTTTATTTGGCAGTAGCCATGAGCGAATGCAGAAATGTTCTGAAAGGGGTTCACTTTATGGGACGTTTGGTACCTAAAGCTGAGTGCGGGGCGTCATCAGCCAAAGAAATTGGCGTGTGCTTTAAGATGTGACAGGTTGCTCGACGCTAATATTCAATGGTCACTGATAATTAGGTCCTGGCAGTTCCTCTTCTTAGAGATATATATTCAAAAATTAGGCGAAGAGGGGGGGGGGGTGACAAGTAGGTCCAGAGGGATAGTGGAAGGGAAGTCAGGACAACCGGGCTTCTCTCCCCCCCCCCCCCCCCCCCTCTGGCACTGCCCGTGGCAATGACTTATAACGTCTGTCGTGGCAACTGCTTAACTTGAGTGTGTTATCAACCTTACGTCGGCGCACGTCTATACCCACGTCTACTCACGCATACTTCAACGCACTAGCGTTTTTGTACGCCAGCTCATCATTTATTGATCAGAAGAGGCGCTAGTGACCGGGGGGAGTTGCTTTGACCTCCCCCTGCGAACTCTGTCACGGGAAGTTCTTGATTAAAACATCTGGTCTAAGTTCTCAGTTAAAAAAATGCTTACTAGATTGCAACCACCGTTAACTACTACTGGAAAATACGAGATCAAAAGACGCCAAGTATGGAGCTATGGGTATTCGAGACGTGTGTGTTGAGGAGCGTTGCTTGTTAAGGAGCCTCACTTGTCGCCAGAACCAACCGCGTCTGCACAACGCCGAGTAGCAGGGCTGCTGTACAGCAAGTGCACCGAGATATCTCTGCATTGGGGCTCCCTATAAGTCAATGTTGAACTCGGTGGAACATCAGCTGTCTCAGCTGCCAAGCCCTGACCGTGTGTTCCCAAGGAAACGTGCGGTTATATCGTTCGTGCCTGGTGCGGACAGGGTCTGGCCCGCGTTCTACGCCATTACGACATCCAAGTAGCTCATGTTCCTGCTCAAAAATTGTGTCATCGACTGGTAAATGTGAGACAAGCTTCGAAAAGAAACGTTTCTTGGCGTATTTTATCAGATTTCGTGTAGACTGATTGTGTATATATCGGCGAGACAAGAAATATTGAACAGCGGGTCTAACAGCCTGTGTTAATGACGTAAACAAAAAAAAAGTGTCTTTAAATGCCTTAGCACAGCCAATGCCACCCTGAAAATTTCAGGCGTGCTCACTGCTTCAGCTGCGGGCTCTGACGTCACTCTGTTTAGACCGCCGTGTTTCGCTGCACAGACGTGCCGACGTTTGCTCTCGTCGCTCGACAGACATATATGGATTGCCAAGCCTGACGAATGTTTTCACGCCGTGCTGGTGTGCTTGTTGGCGACTCGAGAAAACAGTGTTTTTCTGTGCCCGTGAACTGCCGTGGGGATATGTGATGCGCTTTGTGCACTGGATATTCGCAATGTGTACCGCTGCAAATCTGAATGGTTGGGGGATGCTGCGTGGTGAATTGTCACTGCGAATGAACTGAAGTTGCGATTGAGGACAACCGAAGAACGAAATGGGAGCGTGCAGTTCGTCGAGCTGACGTCGGCACCCGTTTTCTTTGTGACCCGAAGGCACGTGTGTCCGTACTACATATTTCGAAGTCGTTCCGGTGGCACCATCATGTTCACCACCATGTTCCGTTCTTGCTCTAAAGTAAAGGTATGGTGTGTGCTTCGCACTTGTTAGCGTGAGCCCCGGCGTTAAAATAATAAACGTGCGGGGCAGTGTACATTTTCAGAACAGGTGTTCTTCCTTCAGCGTCGGTAAACATTCTGCTATTGGCGATTATCTCCGCGTACTTCTTGCATTACATTTGTTTACTTGGTTGGTAAAAAAGGAAGAAATGCTGTTGCATTACTTAGTGCATCGGTTTTGTGCATAGTATTTTTTTGCCGGTGTTCCAACCACTTTCTTGAGTTATAACTTTGCGCCAGTCTCGCCAGCGCACCTTCACCTAATATGTTTCCTTGAAATTTACTTTACACTTACTCTTTACAGCTTACTCTATCTTTAAAGCTCTTTACACTTACTGTAAACAGCTTTCTTAAATAGTTTTAAGGTGTGTGAGCTACTTCAAGCTACAATATTTAAGAATTACTACCATACATACCGACCAAAAACCGGCAGTGCAGTATAGAATTAAGCGCCCACGGGGGCTTTAATATAGACCCAGTACTAGCATTTTTCCCAAGCCCTAAGTTGAGCGACTACGCACCAATGCGAGGGTGGCAGAGCAAATAAGGAAACGCCGCCTTTTGTGCCGGCCACAAGAGATTTTTGTGTAACGAAAGATTTTGTTTTATCTTGCAATGACACCCTGATATTGTGCTGAACAACATACTTCAGGCAGCAACACACACTTATTTCTATAACTATATACGTGCCTATGAAAACAGGCCCCGCCGCGTTGGTCTAGTGCATGGCTACTCGTCTGCTGACCCGCAGGTCGCGGGATCGAATGCCGGCTGCGGCGGCTGCATTTTCGATGGAAGCGAAAATGCTGTAGGCCCATGTGCTCGGGTTTGGGTGCACGTTAAAGAACCCTAGGTGGTCGAAATTTCCGGAGTCCTCCACTACGGCTTCTCATAATCATATGGTGGTTTTGGCACGTTAAACCCCACATATCAATCAATCTATGAATATATATATTCAAAAGAGTACAAAAAAACTGCATAAACTTTGAAAATGAGAAGGAACTGTTTTTTGGCATGTTTTATAGGTGTGTGTGCGTGCATGTATGTGTCCGTGTGTAAATAAAGAAAGCGTGAATAAAGTTTACCTTATTCGATTTCTCACTTTGTTGGGCCATCAAATTTTGTCCTTACAGATCGACCACACGTTCGATAGCACACGATCTTTTTTACTTTTCCGTGGAAGAAATGGCTCGCAGATAAATCTCCAAACGCTTTCAAGCGTAACTTAAATCCACTCCTTGACACGAAATGCAGAATAAAGCTGTTAAGCATGTAAAACTCGCTGCGAACACTTTACATTTTTTTTTACCGTGGCTGGTTTTGGGACGTTAAAACCCCACATATCATTTTTTTTAACGCGGGAGGCAAGCCCCGCCGCGGTGGTCTAGTGGCTAAGGTACTCGGCTGCTGACCCGCAGGTCGCGGGTTCAAATCCCGGCTGCGGCGGCTGCATTTCCGATGGAGGCGGAAATGTTGTAGGCCCGTGTGCTCAGATTTGGGTGCACGTTAAAGAACCCCAGGTGGTCAAAATTTCTGGAGCCCTCCACTACGGCGTCTCTCATAATGATATGGTGGTTTTGGGACGTTAAACCCCACAAATTAATTAATCAACGCGGGAGGCAATGGTGGCAATGGATTTACAGCCTACCGTATACGTATGGTCGATTGGGAAAAACGAGTGACGTCACGGCAGCAGGGACGAGGCTTGAAAATATATATCTAGGTGGCATTGGCAGAGCACGCTGAACACTTGAGCCATCAAATCGATTGTGATAACGCAGTTATCTTAGAAAAATATAAAAAAAATGATTTTGGGCAAGCCTTCACTTAAAATCCATCCTGATTCAAACGATGGATAAGACATTGAACCGAAATGATGGAACCCTCGCTCTTAGATACGCCTTAACCTTACCTCACATTTTAAAGCCTTCATAAGCATCACGTCACTCGTCTTCGCTTTCAGTGTGAACAGGGCTACTGGAGCCAAAACGCCTTCTTCGTACTCGTTTTTATGGTTGGTGGCCGCCTTTAATTGTATCATGCTGCTTCCCGACCAGACGGGCTTCTGTCAAAACCTATAGACTTCAAAGAGCATTGGAATTTGGAACCATGGTCGAAAAAGGTAATTATACGATGGCTCATGAATTGACTTCCCAGACTCGCTCGTACTAATCGAGTCGTGAGCCCAAGTGAGTCCGTTTAGGTGAATATTGGTTGAGTGTGATTACGATTTATTGATATGTAGGGTTTAACGCCCCAAAACCACCTAATGATTATGAGAGATGCCATAGGAGAGGGCTTCGCAAATTTAGACTGGGGTTCTTTAACGTGCACCCAAATTTGATCCCACGACCTACGGGTCAACAGCCGAGTATTTTACTTACTATAGACCACCGCGGCGGGGCAAGAGTGTGATTACGAGTGAGGTCTAAAGTCAAAATATATTTCGTGAGTGAGTTTGAGTGAGCTCCACATTTATTGGCGACCTATGGTCGCAGGATCGGGTCCCGGCAGCGGGGACCGGATTTCGATAGTGGTAAAATGCTTGAGGCCCCTGTGCTGAGATTTAGGAGCACAGTGAGGACCTCCAAATTGTCGGAATTTTTGGAGCCTTCCACTTTACGGTGTAACTCATCAGCATATCGTAGATCTGGGATGTAAAACGGCAACAATTATCATTAATGGCTTCTAATCTTGAAAGGTCTCCCTTGAATGCCATTTCGCTGCTTTCTTCAGTCTGTGGCTTATAAATTCGCCTTTATAGTTATCTCAAAAAAAGTTATACAAACCATTCATAAGTGTTGACGGCGCAGTTGTGATCGTTTCATCACTCGCTGCATCATGTTCGTGGAGAGCAAGCGGGACGCTACTCTATTCGCCACAAGGAACGTAACAACAGACAGTGCGGCGTCGGCTACTGACACAACGTAAACCCTATATAGCTATACATTGCTAATCGTATGATGGCAATTTCTTCAGGAGCAAATTTCTATCCGAGTGTTGGGCGCTTGCACGCTATACGCAACATGCTCTCGCCTATTTGTATTGTCTATGTGTGTTTGACAAATATACTGTTCACACGAGTGTGTGCTGTTAAGCGGCGCACATGTGTGCGCAGTATATTTGCATTTTTAGATATAAGTTTTTCTGGACGTCTTGCGCAGCAGCTGAAGAGGGTCATGGACGACCCTGTCGTCAGAACAGATTGAATAAATTTACTGATGAAGATGGACACAGTATATATATATATATATATATATATATATATATATATATATATATATATATATATATATATATATATATATATATATATATATATATAGGCAGGTATGGTGGTTGAGTGGCCGTAGCGTTGCATATAGTCTAGTAGATCCTCCGTGAGCGGTCACAACGTGGTTTATTTCGACGTTTCGGCCTAGAGTCTGGCCTTCATCAGGAATTCCATTCCTGATGAAGGCCAGACTCTAGGCCGAAACGTCGAAATAAACCACGTTGTGACCGCTCACGGAGGATCTACTAGACTATATATATATATATATATATATATATAGATATACGAATAGGATAATGTAAGCACTATAGCTGATGTCGAGGTTGAAAGAATTCCGAACCAATTGCATCAACATTGGTCCTATCCCGATTATCAATTGTTGCTATGTGTTACCATGTGATTGCGATGCTGTGCTTACAAATCATAGTATTGTTCCATTCGTTTTAGTTGTTTCACTAATTAACGCTCGAGCATTAAAGAGTTCGTTCCGCGGAAATTCTGGCGTCGGTGCTGGCGCTAGTTGTGACCGAAAAGTCATCATCTTGTGCGTGACCAAAACATCGAGAATAGTGCACATAAAATAAATAATAAAAATTTTCTGTTTGAGTGAGAATCGAACCTATAAACCGTATGCGTGGCAGTCAGTTGTTTCACCAATATAGAGCCACACCAGTGCTTACGACTGCATTGGAAAAGAATAACGGCATATCCACGAAACGGAGGATGATGAGTGGGCGAAGAAGTATATAGGATTGTTCGGTGTTACCGTAAATCACCCGTGACATTGACCACTCACACGTGCAAACGAGTCACAAAGCAGTGTACAGTTATATACCAGGCTTATTGGTCATACATGACGTGTCGTGTTTAGTTGTGAATTCTGCTTAGCCTTCATTATTGCTGCTTTTTGGTAAGGAATCTATCCATGAAGTTGGCAAAGATGAGGTCTGTGCACGTTCTCCCGCCATCTCCTGACGCCGTGGAGCTCTCGCTGAGTGGTTCCCCGAGCCTCGGACTCCTGCGACCGTGTCCATTTTTCCGATCTTCTCCTTATTTCTGTATGTGGGTCTCTCTGTCCCTGTCCCGATCTCTATCCCTATCCCTTTTAATACTCCCTATATCTTTTTATCCCTCCTTACCCCATCCTTTGTGAGCCACTGTTGAGGTGTCGCACATGATGCAGACAGTTACGGGGCTCACATTTATTTTCTCTTCTCTCTTTTATGAATCACTTACAATGTACACGGATCCACTGGTGGTCGTTGGTTCTTGTTCCTATAGTCATACGAAATGCATCGTAGAGTGTATCGAGGCGTCACATACTGCCCAAGCCAGTCGTTGTCCGTGATCATCTTCATCGTCATTGCGTATACTGGTTACCTTGCATGTGCTGTGCCGTGATGGCAGAAAGATAATGTGTGGTCTGGAACGCGCTTGTTCTTCGTCATCAGCATCAGATGATCGTCAGCGGTGGCTACGGCGAACGTCAACGCCGCCAACGAACAAGCCTGCTTTGTCCCTAAAACACTATATAAATACATATCTTGCAATGACGTCACGCCTAGGAATCCTGGTATACCATTCCGGCATGCAGGTGCAGCGGGCTATAGCGGTCGCGGTGGTGCAGTGTGAAGGTTGGCGGAACGTTCGACGCGTCGCGATGGCTATCTGCGCTGCATGTTGGCTGTTCCGACCGCACTTGTTGGGCCAAATCAACGAACACTAACTTTTTCCGTCTCCCAAAGACCATCTGCCGTCACTGTGACCGTACGAAAGAGTTAAGCGCGAAACTATATGGGGATTGTGACTGGCCCGTATAAAACGCGCTGATATGGACACTGATATATGAAAGACATACGTGTTTGTGGCGCCCACTTGGTTAAAGGTAAGCTTCTTGCACACGCACATTGTTTATTTAGGTGCGCGATGTACAACCACAACGGGACAATTTATGTCTAAGCTATAGTTTGCGTTACGTTTGTAGACAGATCATCAAAACTGTGGTATAGGAGGGAAACCCGGGCTCCGACGCTTGTGCTCAGCTACAGCTCCTGTCATGCATGAGACTTAAAAAAAAAAAAAAAAAGAGAGACTCGTGATGGCACTTTGAAATCGAGTGATAGGAAATAGCCGAGTAGATTGTCACACTAAATAACTTGTGCATTGATTAAACGTTATTTATTTCTGAAAATAAGATTTAAAAAAAACTTTCAACTGACCTCACCAAGGAGAGGCACCTTGTCATCTTGCAACTGTTTAGCCGACAGACTCTCGACCCAATAGCTTGTAAAATAATTATGCGCCTAGGTTGACTTGAATGCCTTCATTTGCTCGAGGATCAAATAATTAGCGGGAAAACGAGATAATTGGCGATGTCTCCGTAAGGAATGCCCGGAATTATGTTCACTTGAAGTGCCGTTACAGGTCGCAGTGTGAAGCTACGGGTCGATGCTATCGCATATTTACAGTTTCTCGGCATGTTGAAGGCGTTCAGGCCCCGTAAGATCCGAATAATAAGTCGGGTCTAAGGGCTGCTTACTGAAAAGAGTCGGGCGTCGCACATGAAAAGCGCCACAATTATTCAAGAAACAAGCGCGGACTGGTCTACGCACAGCGACGGCTCCGCACTTATATACTGCACCAGCATGGCCACCGTTGCGCGTGCCGCTGAGCGTGCCGTCACGTGAAAACCATGCATACAGGCCATGTGGTGCAAGTTTCTTTAACGCATGTAGTATTGCGTGCTTGAAACGTAGAATCGCGACAGGTGTCAAAACATGCATGTGAATTACGCAACGAGTGGGTCTTTTAAAGGCCCGCCCATCACAAAGCGCTCAGACACACGAAAATCACCGTTAGCTGCAAAAGCATGAACATAGCGAGGAACTGAGTAGACTTGCGTGTTATTTTACGGAAGCGTATTGGGCCCTTCGCTGATTCGCAAGAGGAGAATCATGGCGTATACTTGCAGTATAGGCACAATGTCGGCATTCTAGGACAGTTCGAAACCACCATGTTATACGTGCAAAGTCGTCGTTAATTTCCTTACAGCATGGCTAAGGTGGGCACTGAAAGCCGAAGTAGGCCAGCAGTTGAGAAGGCTATGCGAGGCCCGATTATGCTCTGGCGTTTTACTCTTGAAGTCGAAGCTCAAGCTAGCTCCAAGAAAATCTAGGTTGTTATAATAAACGTTGCTCTTGTTCGCCATCGTCATGAAACATCGCTACTTCGTGCTTTCTCGGACTTGCATATCACTTTTTGTGGTGTACTCTGTACTGAGCTTGCAGTCACGGTGTTCAAATTTGATGTGGTTAATTTGATTTTTTAAATGCAGTAGGCATCATTGCGACAAAACTACACACTTGAATAATTTTGTTAATCAACTATTTAGTAATACTTCGACCCAGAGGGGACAGAAGAGTGGTACTGCAACATTCCAAATTTTTCGCTCCGAAAATCAGTCTCATGACACACGAGTAAGGTATACTCGAGTCGGACTCGCGAATGAATGCGGCCTCCATGGCATTCGACTTTTCTTTTAGTGCAGTTTCACAGCACTTTAGGTACGTGCATACATGTGTGAGAGAGAATATGTGTATGTGCCTTCGATTGTATGCATATGTACTCAACTTGATCTTGTTGGCATGGCTTCGCCATAAAAAAAGTCGTGGACAAACAAAGATGGACGGGCAGCGTATGTCTCTCTTTCTTGTCCCGTTTGCCCACGCTGTTTATGTACTTGCGTGCACGTATTTGCGTGCACGTATGCTTCCGTGTGCGCGCGTATCCAAACATTCACTGACCGTCAATCCACAAACAACATCAACAAAGGCGTGGTGCACTGACAAAGTTGTGCTTTCGGCTTTCAACTGTATGCGCCGTGCACGCCGACACGCGGGGGAGGGCGTGCAGGTTCGCCTGGCGGCAATCGGGGATCCCGGCTTACAGCATGTTAAGTCGGCAGATCGCCATAGCTCGGACTTGCGTCTAAACAGGCGCAAAGTCGCATTGTGACGCCAACGATGGTCGCGCTCGCGATGTGTTTTTGTCGCAGAAAATGCAGCTTAAAAGGCGTGCTCGATGGCACGGCGGTTGTTTACGTGATCCATCACGTGCACGCCAACGCCTTGCTTGGTGAGCAGTCGCCGTTGTTGCTCGCGCACGAGGCGCGAGTCCCGCGGCGCGACCAGAGCTTGATGGATTGCGCGTCTTGTGTTTCTCGCTTAACTGACCGTGTGGCGGCGGCAGTTGTGAATGCGTTACCCGCATGCTTCACGTGTCGCGATGGCACTGAACGCTATACTGCATGCGGCCAGCATTATCTGCATGCCTGCGTGAATTTATTCTCTTTCTTCTTTTAACGAAAAAAAATAAACAAGCTGTTTTTTTTTCGACTTCTTTTTATACGTTCGTACAGATTTAATCCATAGGTGTCTGTGCTATTCGAGCAACACTCCATCCTATCTCTCTTTCCTTCTAGTATAAGACGTTTCAATTTGGAGCACAGGTGCCAAGGGAGTGAGCACGTCAACTGCATTCATTCGCCATTTGTTATTTTAGGGGAAAACGACCTGAAAGAGGAATTGAGAGCATTCCTTCTATACACTATGTATATTATAGTGTTGTAGCAAAGTCCGACATATAAAATAATTTTTAAACTAATAAAAAGTTTTATAACACTATATCGTGAAAGAGTATAGGTATGATCAATATAAATGTTATTCTTGGTTTATGAACGCCGCAATTATTGGTCGTTACGAGAACAATTTCTCAATATTTTTGCTTATTGTCCACAAAATTGTCGTAAAAGAGCGTATTTATTTATTTATTTAGATACCTACAGCACCTGATGGGCGTTACATTGTAGGGAAGAAAACAAACATAAGGGAATACATTACAGGTAGAGTTATATAACATCAAGAGCAACAACATCAAGGTGAATAATATGGTTAAGATAATAGATAACATAGCATATCTACTCCCTGAACAAAACATAATACTCCAAAGTTTATAACAAGGCGGAAGCCATGATCAGTGTATCTCCACATTACTATAAAGATGAAAAAGAACCAAAAAATATAAATTACAGAGGGATAGACAAGCGTTGAATGCTGCATAAAGCTCGATCGATATCTATTCAAACAATAATGTAGCAAAGACATAGACAAATAAATTGATGACAAGACAACATCCTCCGGTAAAACATGTCTAATCATGGCATGTTATGGGAAAAAACGAATGCCTAAATTCGTAAGCACGGCAACCATTTATTTTCGTGTTTAGAAGTCGACTACGGACACAGCGCACGCTCTTATACACTCCCGGTCTATCATCCAAAAGAGTGTAGCAACGCCGAATGGATGCATACTCCATACATTGCCTTGTGTCGGATATATGGTGATGATACCGTAGTTTAGTAAAAGAAATATCCTATACAAGGCCTCTCAGCTGGGTATATATTTGTTAACTGTGATCGTACGTTTGATGTTACATTTATAAAACACATAATCAAGAGTTCGATGATAGTTCGTCGGGTCATGCATGAGTTAATTAGTGAATAGTCATCATCATCATCATCATCATCATCAGCCTGACTACGTCCACTGCAGGACAAAGGCCTCTCCCATGTTCCGCCAGTTAACCCAGTCCTGTGCTTGCTGCTGCCAATTTATACCCGTAAACTTCTTAATCTCATCTGCCCACCTAACCTTCTGTCTCCCCCTAACTCTCATGCCTTCTCTGGGAATCCAGTTAGTTACCCTTAACGACCAGCAATTGTCCTGTCTATGCACTACATGCCCGGCCCATGTCCATTTCCTCTTTTTTATTTCAACTATGATATCCTTAACCCCCGTTTGTCCCCTAATCCACTCTGCTCTCTTCTTGTCTCTTAAGGTTACACCTACCATTTCAAGCGGAATAGTGATAGTGAATAGTCGTCACTTATCAAATCTCCATGGAGAAGAAATAGAAAAGGGCGTTTCGGATCAATTATCCTCTTCAGTCAAACACACGTATTCCAGCCGGCGAAAACACGCGTGTCAGCAGCCAGTGATGGCGCTGCTACAACGCATCGATAAATCGTTTAGGAGAAATACAGAACAATAATAGCTGGAGTGGTTTACGTGGTCAAAATGAGGATATAATTATGAAGCGCATTGTCACGAAGGTGTTAATCTTCAACACCGGAAGCTTCTTAACGTGCACGATGCAGTTAGTGTTCAGATACCGTAACACCTCCCTGCACGCACACTCCAGCTATCGTGCATTAAGTATAGTTTCCCTTCGCGTTACTCTATTTTCCGGAAAAAGTAACCACTCAATGTGAACACAACCTGCAACAGCTTATTTTAACGCAATAAATAGTTCGTTTGGGGGAAATTCCGGCGTCTGTGTCGGCGTCAACGTCTGTGTCGTTATCGGCAGTTGTGAGCAAAAAAATAATTCTATGACTGAAAATCGAGAAAAATGCAAATAAAATCAACAATAAAAAATTCCGAGTCTGAGTAAGGAACGAGCCCATGCCGCTAGCGTGGCAAAGGCCTAGGTTCGATGGAAATACCTCCCTCTGCTTGTAAATGCAGTGAAAGTAACCATCGTGCTTTACAAACACACGCTTACATACTGCAGGCTTCACAGTACAACACGTAATATTGCAGTAATATCACGTGGTACAAGCGTATACCTTGCCATCAAACGTCAGACAAGGTGATTATCGTAACAATTTGTGGTTTAAAGCCGGCCACCTATTACAAAAGGCACACGTTATCGCGCGTATTCCCTTGATACCACGTATAGTGCATAGGAAGTTCCTTCAAGCGGCTCGTCGACGCCACCTGCGGCGTGCGGCACTCCAGCACACCAAGCCGTCTGACTTGCAGCAATGGATTTACGGTCCAAACCACGTGGTCCATCTTCGACTTCATGGAGTAAGAAAAGCTGCATAATTTTGTTTTATATGTATTGATGCCGTAGGGCAAGCTTACGCAATAAAAAAAAGGGGTTCGAAAAGATTGCACGTGCATAATTGGTCATACTTTAAAGCATGTTACTCATAATACAGAATACAACCATATGCGAAAACTTCACTTGCACAAGCCACTTTCAACTTTATCAATTACATTGTAGTAATTCACTATTTGAAGTTCTCGAGTAACTTCATATAGTAAAACGTATGTACTGAGTGGTTGAAGGGTGAACTGTATTGAAGAGCGAACAGAATATCGCTATCACATTTATTTTTTTAGCGTGCCTTACGAATTTCTACGGCTGAAAAAGTGAACCTTAACTAATGAAAAATGGTTAGAAAGCTATCGATAATCAGTTTTCCTAAATAATTAAATGTCAGGGTTATAACAAATTCTGTCAGCAAGACATATAAAAGTGCAGGTGTTATTATTCAGGCAAAATTATCAGCTTTTTAACTTCATTTTTTTAAATTGTGTGCATGATGAATAGTTCGGGCACCTTCCTTAAAAGCCTACTTGTTCTGACGGTAATTAGGTCACCCATAAAACAAAGCGGAATGTAATCGAAATAATATGATTGGTCAAGCTTGTCAACGTTTTTTTCATGCTTTGAATGCGTAAGCGAAGTAATCACGATATCGATATTGCTGATGACATGATCCTTGCGTGCTTCCCATATAGTTTGCCCATATATTGAACGCTTAGTTCTGTGTGTGAGAAAGAACCATCACTCCACAGTGCAATACTTTGCGTCTCTCATTGGATAACGGGGACTTGCACAGTTTTGGCTTCAGCACACGAGCGTTTCGTCATTACTGAGCTATGGCTTCTTTTTAAAGCACGGCGTGAATCGGAGCCGTCTGACAAAATATAAAGGACCGTATGAAGAAAGCGCGAATTATGTTTGTGTACACGGCTGCAGAAGCAACAAGAAAAAAAAAATTGGACATGCCTGGGCGAAATGATAAGGCGACAGAGTGCGAGCTGAGTCAGTTATCGATTTTTCTTTGTGTTAAACGTTGCAATTATGTCGAAGCGGTTGACATGCAGTGTATTGCACAGAGTGCTTGTCGAAGATTTATGTGCTCAATATTACGCAGTCACGCTAAATATCGCTTTCAACGTGGTGACCGCAGTAAAAGAGGCCCAAAGTCTGCCCAGGGACACTGGCAATCGTTTAATTGGTTAATTGTATTTAGTGAATGGAAGTAATTTGCTCGATGCTGGCACGGCCGCGAAGTTTTGGTGCCATTTTGACCACGGAAAAAATGTTGCAGGTTGGGCGCGACTGGTAGACTTCTTGTATACATAAGCAAGTGCGGATACGCGCAGCGAAACCGTTGTTTCGCTTTCGTCTCATTTATGTCAGACATGCACAATAAGGTGAAGTCTTTACATAATACGCAACTAGTACAGCAGTCAGACATGTCGACTTGAAGTACAATACAATGATTCCATCATCGCGATCTATGCGTTAAGACAGCATGTCCAAATAACTGCGTAAAGCTTCAAACACAATACACCTTTTGGCGGGTGCTAGGGAAAAATAGGACAAATAAAAACTTCAGTCCTGAAGCTTGATGTGTGGAACGCACAAGCGCAAAGGCGATGGGGACGACCTGAAAAGTACATATGTACTTACGCGCACTATTCCTGTTTGATCTAAAACTCGCGCATGTATAGTCAAGCCCTGCCTCTACTTTTTTTCTCTCCCGCTTTGAGTCGACGTGCGAGTAAGTACCGCTCTCGTTGCCACCAGAGCGCCGTTGAAAGCGCCGCACACATATGGGCTGGTGGACAAAAACTGCCGGCCAGCCCTGGCAATGCCCCTGGGCTGAATTGGAAAGAAATAAAGCGGGCGGGCGCCAATGCATATCCAGTAGGTGCCGTGTGCCTTTGTGCGTGCGTGCGCGGCATTTCCATTCCGACCGAGAACGGCGCGGCTCCCTGGAAGCGCGTGCGGCGGTGGGCCAACAATGGCTTCCGCGGGCCCGCCGGAAATTTGGGCCCGCTGGGCTCCACAAAGGGTCTCGCGAGCGTCCATTTTTAATATCCGATGGCGAGTCACTAGGCCCAATCCCATTCTAATTGGACGCGCATGCCTCCGAGCGCCAATGATTAAAATGCGGCGCCACGTTCCACTGCGGGGCCTTCGGACATCGGCAGCTTCCCTTAATTGCGCGCGCGTCCGTGCTCCGGAGCGGGGCAAGGAGGCGCAGCGGCCTCCGCCATGCAAATTCGTCACGAACGCGACCCGGCGTTTGTTTGCTCGACCCGGGGGGTCTCTCGCGTCGGCTCTCTTTGTGTCCTTTTCTTTATTCCTGTTCGGGACGACCTTCCAGTCGGCACTGGATGCAATGGGAATGGAATTAGCGCCTCATTTGAATGACTCCTGTCGGGCGATGATCTGCCGGGCAGCTGCGCGGCATTCAACCGGCTGCCGGTGAGACTGGCGACCGCTCCTGCGTTCGCTCAGCGCGCCCCGACTCGACGGGGCATGACCATTCAGTCTTCCGCTCAATGCACGTGAAAAGTCGATGCTTACAACGTGTGCCGTGCTATATCAGCGCGTCCCGCGAGTTTATCCGATTCTAATCTGCACTCTGAGTTTCCAGCTTCTGATATATGTATCGATGATGGTGTATACCTTTGCACGAACCAGGTTATTTTTCTATTCGCAAAAAAGTAGCCCGCATCTTTTCACGGGGGTAGCTCGAGTAAATGCGTCGCTTAGTGGTGGGGTTATCGCATGAATGTTGCCTAATTTTGCATGGTTTGGGAATTATGGTTATTTCGTCTTTATTATTTTTGTTTATTGAATGAAGAAACGTCAAGTCAAGCGAAAGCCAAGTAAAGACGCCCTTGACTGTATTGCGTACATGCTATCTAGTGCCTACATGTACGGAGTGGCCAGTGGACGGTTGTGCAAACCGAGCAGTTTTTTTTTTTTTCTTTACGAGCAGGCACTGTCTTCGGCGGCCTTGCGAGGCTATAGAGAGGAGGAGGGGCTTTTGCAGGTGTCTTCCTGGACCGGCACCAGACGCGAGCACGCCTTGGAGCCGACTCCGAAGGGCGACATCGTGCGACTAAGAAATGTTCCGCATTTAATATTTGTTTTGAGGAGATGGTTTAGTGGCAGTGTCGATAACTGGTCGGTATGACCTGCACAGCGACCGATCAACTTCATGCTAACCTATGCCAATATGGCATTACTTAAGAGAGAGAGAGAGAATTTATTTACAGAATGGCAGAGAGGTTGGCCTGAGTCATAGCTTTTACTGGTCTGCTACTCGACACTATAAGAAAAGGGAATTGACAGGCCCGCCGGAGCTATTTTGATCTTCTTTAGAGGCTTTTATTTTTTATATTAATAGTCGCCTATAGCAAGTGCAAGGAGGAGTTGGAACTCTGAGAAAGTCTATGGGCACTGATTGCATCGCTGTATTGTTTGCAGAAAAATTCAGTAGTTAGGATTGGAAACCCATGTATACAGTCAGCATGTGACGTATAACGCCACGTAACTTTAACTCAGTTTGCTGAAGTTATGCATGATTTCAACGCTTCATAACGAGTTAATCATTTGTGATTCATACTAAGTAACGCGGTACCCGTGTTCTGTGAAGTCACCGCCTTTGCAGTAATACGCAGAGGTGTAGCCGCCGTCGCAACTCAATGTAGCGGCGGTTGTTCCACTCATTGTTATTCATGTACGGGTAACGTTAGCGTACATCCATAAGCTGGCTTCCCGGTTGCATATGTGCTACGTTCGTCCAATCTTTCCGCTTTATGAACAGCCGTCGTATCGAGAGAGCTCCTCGGATTTGCCGTGTGTTTGCCGCCTGTTAAAGCTGAGCAATTCGGGATTATCCTGTTATTTGCCCCGCCGACACGTGCGCGTCGTGCTTTCCTGCTCTGCTCGGAGAACGGGAGACCCTGATGAGGACGTCATGGCGGCCTTTCAGCGGAGCCGCCTACCTTTCCGCGCCACTCACGGGGCCCCGTTATTATTATATTTTATTACTTTTGTCTGCTACCCTCTGCGCCCGCCTTCGTCGTGGATCGTCGTTGGCGCACTGTCACCAGCGGGATTGAGCTAAGACCCTTTTAATTATGGGAACGCGACACGATTTTTCCATATGCAGGCCGACGTGCCCCGACGTCGGCGGAGGCCCGCCAGGTTCATAGTAATAACAATAAACTGCCGCGGGTCCCCGTCGTGAGGCTCGTTATGAAGCGCTCGCTCGGATTGTTTTGCCCGTCTCTCGAGAGAGTTGTTTGCAGCGCGCTGTTCCGCGCCTGCGCTCCCCTCTGCTCCTTTTTCTCCCGCTGCGGAAGGCGCGTGCCGGAGGTGGCCCTCCAATCGAGCGTGAGCTGCCCGTGAGACGGGATAACAAGCGACGAACGTGCCCTAAGCATTGTTTGCCTCACGCCGAGGCCCCTTCCTTTTTTTTTTCTTTCTACGCTTTAGTCTTTTATACTGCGCCAGTTCATACTTCGGCTATCCAAGAATCTTGGTGCCTTCTAATTCGCTCGTTTGGCGCGTGGTGTTTCGTGTTACGAAGGAAGTGAAAGAAATCAAGCTGGTTGATGAGAGGATTTTATAAACTGCGCAAAATGCGAGTAATCCGGGTAGATACGCCACAGACATTTGCTTGGACTGCTTCTTTTTTTTTTTTCTTCTCATCGCAGGAGGAATTACCTGTCCAATTGGGAGCACGCGGAATACGTTACGTTGTCGCTTGATCACGCTCAAAAGGTTGTTCCGAGTTGTCTTTCTCAGAGCAACGTCAACTTGCGCTACAAGGCGTATATTACTACACATACATGCTAGCAATAGTGAGGTCAGCCAGTCCTACTTTGGTTTGCTTCTGTAATATCTCTGTATCAAAACAACAGAGTATCTTCAAAACTCGAACTTCAGTTTTAATGAGCGCCAATTGAAACTTCCCTTTTTTATTATTTGTAACTGCTAGCACATTCGTAGTTATGCGAACACCCCTGTGTAGTAGACTAGACGCCTCTTCATTCACACTGATCCATGCTTATGACTTTTGTCTTTCTTGCCCAGGTTGTCGATTTTTTTTGGGGGGGGGGGGTGAAACTCCTTTTCCGGTGTTTGTCACGCTACACAAAGCCAAAACGTAAGACCTGTACAATGAAAAATAAAAACATATGTGTAAAAAACCCACTTTATGAGTTCATCAATAAAGCATATGACAGCAAAATACATGATCACCTGCACCCTCCGTTTGTCTATGCATCCGTCCGTGCATCCGTCCGTCCATCTGCCCGTCATCTATACTAGACGGCACCTTCAATGTAGACATTACGGACCTTAAGACTTAGCTTCCCCCACAAGTAATCATGCATTGCGTCGAGATGGTTGGATTTTGTTTTGTATTTCTTTCCCAGTGTTGGATAGTTGTATTCGGTTGTCATTGGCTTCAATGGTTCACTGCGCCTGCGCAGAATCCTTGGAAGTTCTAAAAACGAAGTAGTAAACATGTGTAGTCTGAGCATAGTGCTTGTGCTTCAGTGGCTGTCTATGCGTGCGTAGCACTATGAATTGATTTTATCACGTAATAAATTGCAGTTAAATTGCGGGAGAGATGGTAATGAACGATGAATGTAAGATTAAATTTTTATGTAGTGGCGAATGTATGTCGTGTTCTCGGAATGCGCAGGGTATACATGACTAGGCTATATTTAGCACAATTCGTTTTATTCAATCGATACTTTTTGCCCATACTCTTTAATTTTTTTGTCGCATTGATTAGCCTTTATGCCCATAGGTTTCATTTTTGAGTGATAACAGGTTTATCAGGGACTCGTTTTTCTAGATTGCATTATTTATTTTTTTAACGTTCGCCAAAGTTGGCATTGCCACAAGTATTGTACTTGCGCTGAGAAGCCTGATTTACACAGTTTAGGAGGGTGGTTTTTCGAATATCCATATTTTCTATTTTAACACTCAATCGAAAATATTTTTCTTTATACCAACTATATAGCATAAATGTCATTGCGGCAGCAATCGTAGAAATAAAGCACGATAAGTTATGCAGTGTACCTGGTTGTGCGTACGTTACGAGCGATAAGCCGCCACCTAAACCATATATATTCACTGACCCTGAAATCAGTATCGAGAATGCTTCTCGTCTTCTCGTAGTTCTTCATTCGAGGTTTTAATAAACAACGCTTTCTAGCAATAAGTCTCATGGCAGAAGCTTGGTAGCGTTTTCGATAAACTAAAATGTGCATATCTGATCGCGAGAACGGAACAGTCCACTATTCGAAAACTATTCGAAAAGTATTAGATATTCTATTAATTTTTATTTCGCTCCTGAAAGCATTCATTTGTATACTTTATTCGGTCCCGAAAATTACTATTTCCATGAGCCTGCAAATTTTCTTCGTGCTAAAAACGATGTCATGCGAATCGTTTGACACTTATTGTGCACGTGTAACCAATACTGTTACTGTGAATTGTAAATAATCAAATACTGAGCAAAGTCTTGCCTAGCAGTATTGAACGTAGGTCCCCCTCCAGTATGACGCACCCTTCCAAGACATCGAGTGGATGCGTATCATAGCGCAACTACAGCTAACTAATGTAGCCTAATTACAGCATATTAATGAGTCGAGTTTCTCAGCTTCACTCTGGTTAACCTCCCTGCCTTTTTTAAGGCGAAAGATTTAGACGCCTCATCAAGCATAAAAACTGAGCGTTGGCGTTGACACGAGTGACGCTAAAAAATCACGTGATGACGTCACCATGATGTCATGAATTTCGACCTTTGTGACGTAATTATTCTTACGCTAAGACGTCGTCGTGACGTCACCTGATGTCGTCATCACATGACATTGTCGCTTGGTCAAAGATAGTCTCGATCACGGAGGCATGGCGAAACCACGTTAGGAGCAGCAAGCTTTCGCAGGGACGCAAGTGAGTATTGGACACATCGACTGAGAAGATGGTTTTCGAGTCGTCTTTGGCGAAGGCGTGAGGGACCCCGGGAATTATTGATCTCGCTCTCAACTTCACTCTCGCTCAGACAACGTCAGGCTCAGGTTGCTGTCACTCTCTAGCAGTAAGCGGGAGCCCAATAAGTTGTAGGTTGAAATCTGAATAGGCCGAGGAGATTACGAGTGCAGAGTTAAAATGCCACCAAAGAGAAACAATGACTTGATTTGGATTGATAAACTGCAATCTAAGTCATCTAATGTCATAAGTTCATTAATAGCGGAGAAAATCAAGCTTGAGGTTTTGTTGTTGAATTTCGTGCCTACACCTCTGTGCGTGACGTAACAAATTGCAAAATGTATTTTTCCTATTTTCGTCACGTTGGCTGGATGAAAATTTTCCAAACATCGTATTATAGGTCTATAGCACTCACAGATGACAATGAACTATGCGGGACCGAGTAGACACCTTCAAAATTTACTATAGTAATTTTTGAAGGCGTCACGTCGCGGTGCTTGGTGCGGGAGTAGCAGGTGGCGTTTTCACGCGAATTTTATCGCTTACTATAAGCGTTATGTCGCTGTAAAAGTGGTGTATTTGGGATTGTGAAATTTACTTCACTAATATGCGAATACCTGTATTGCTCTTTCGTGTTTCTTTGTGCCTTGAATTTATCCAGTGACGGTGGTGTGGTGATTATGATGCTCGACGGTTGACACAAAAATCGCAGGATTGAGTCCCAGGTGAGACGGCCGTATTTCAATGAAGGCGAAATGCTACAGGCCCATTGTACTTAGATTTAGGTGCATGTTAACGAACACCAGATTCTAGATATTGCCGGAGCCATACCACCACGGCATCCTTCATAACAATATTGTGGTTTTGGGGTGTAAAACCCCGACAGTTATTATTAGGTCGTAAATTTTAGTCAGACGACGTATGTCGTATGGGGTACGACTCTGAGGCAGAGTTTCAGAAGTCCGGAGTTTCCTTAGTTAACGTGAATGTTATAATCAGTACACAATGTTTTATATTTACGATGACTGCCAGTTGGGCGTGTTGGTCTGTGTTCTTCTGCGTCCCCTCTGAGTGTGTGTAATATTTAGCGCTTGTTTATCACGACGCTTTATAGAATTACGAAATCTCTAACTTATGAGAACACTTGCACAAGCCAGGGACATTAAGAAATGACGTTGTAGATTCAGCTACATTCCTACTTTTAGGGCAGGATATGTTGTCATGATACCTCTCTCCTGCTCATGACGAACCAATGACAGACATATAACCGATTAAATGGCTGTACAAAATGTATCGTACACTAAGAAAAACGGGGGAAAAGGAGAAAGGGAGCACAATTTGAATTTATGCGAAGCACTTAATTGCTGGGAACATCTTATCACACAGTTGGTGCCCCGGAATAAAATGCTGGTGCGGTTGATTTGTCAACGAAGCCTACCAGGGATTCAGAGCCCTCCAGCCGAGACGGAATGTCCAACGATGCTGTATGTCCAGCGAGCTTGAATGTTCACTATCAGACATTCCGTCTCGATGGACATTTAGTCTCGTTGGACATTCAGGCCTGAAGCGTCTAGGTTAGATATTCCGTCTCGTTGGACATTCAGTCACGTCGTGATCACGTGATCCATGGAACATTCCATCTCGGTCGGAAAACGAGTCTTCCAATCGCAGGAGCCAAAATGTCCTGGAGCTTTCCGGGTGTATGTTTCTGGCATGTACACTCGAAGAATTTACTTTAAAAAGAAAATTTACTCCCTAGCTTGTTCGACCAACATTATTTAGAAAGAAGGAATTGTGCGAGAGGCTCATTTCTTTTTCATAAAACCAACTAACAATCAAGCCAAGAAAACCACAGGTGCTTTGTTGTAGCTCTTTAACTGCAGTGCAATGGAGATGACCTAAATTGAAAGGATAAAGTGGGCGAAAAAGCATCCTTCCTGTCGCTGTGATCTGAACCCCCATCTTTCCAATCACGCGTGTGATGCTTTAAGTAGTGACGGAGGGCACTCCCGTGTTTACTTTGTTGTGTGTTTATGCGAGTACGATTCATAGCAGTGTTAGCCAGCAGAACTCCTAACCGTAATTATAAGGTTGTGGGTTGCGAATCTCACTCTGCATCCTTCCTACTTGTGGGTTTAGGATCCTACCGAGAGTGGGTGCTTTTTCGTGCCCTTAAATTTCTTTCAAAATAGATTACAACAATTACACTGCAGTGCGTTGACAACGCCAACAGCTTTTGATGTTTTCGCTTTCCGCAAGGTATCACTTTGCTATAAATCATTGTTTTTGTGAACTACGACAGCACTCACTACGCCATTATTCGTCATTATGCGGATAAACAAGGTACCCTCTACATGCGTGTTTGTAAGTTTGTAAGGTTATAATATGTAAAGATGGGTCCACTGTTAAAGGGAACACTTCAATGCATAGTATATTTGGTCTCAACTCTTCTGCAAAAGCACAGTAGCTAGACTTACGTAAAACTACCACTGCTTGACAGTATTGATTTTCATTGACAGAATATAATGCCATGCATGGTCATTGTTTCCTTATACACTTGCTCTTCAAGGGCTGTTATTATCAACGATACTCATTGTACTGTTCCCTTCAATAGTGGACAGTACTACACTTTGTTCACGCTGCGTTTAGATGATGACAATAAAGAATGATGGCGGAGCACTTTGCAGTGTGTGTAAACGACATGCTCGTGGCGCAATGAGCATTGTGTGATGACTGGTTATTTTCTGCTACGGTAGATAACGTAGGTTAAAGCGATTCCTGGCCCGACATGACGGCTGTATTGGATAATTTTGCAAACAAGTTTGAAGGATCATCTTGGCTCCGCGGTACAATACTCAACTGTCACGGCGAAAGCTCGGGTTCAGTTTATATATTGGAGTGTTTTTACCCTTCTCATGTGCCATGCTTATCAGTTACTTTTCCATGTCTATCGGGTACGCCACCAATGGTGATGGCGATGCCGCTAAACGCAGGAACGAGCGCCTAATGGCTGTGCTGTAAAAAGCAACAAATAATGTCCACAATAATTTATTTGGCTTAACTAGCAGTTACTTTTCAAACATATAAACTATCCCGTGGAACAATTATCCTTCTTTTGCACTTTAATAGCTACAGCTTGCACCCGGCAGACATTACGTGTTAGGCATCTATAGGTTTATTGGTCAGCTGCCACCTCGTGTGAAGATCAGGTGCCTCATGACGATTTCTGAAAAAAAAAAGAGTAAAAAGAGTTAAACACTCGCTTTCTTGGCTATCAGCAACGCTGTGAAACATTGTCATGTGCCTCATGATGATTTCTGAAAAAGAAAAAGAGCCCCGCCGCGGTGGTCTAGTGGCTAAGGTACTCGGCTGCTGACCCGCATGTCGCGGGTTCGAATCCCGACTGCGGCGGCTGCATTTCCGATGGAGGCGGAAATGTCGTAGGCCCGTGTGCTCAGATTTGGGTGCACGTTAAAGAACCCCAGGTGGTCAAAATTTCCGGAGTCCTCCACTACGGTGTCTCTCATAATCATATGGTGGTTTTGGGACGTTAAACCCCACAAATCAATCAATCTATCAATCAATCAATCAATCAATCAAAAGAAAAAGAGTTAAAAACTCACCTTCTTGGCTATCAGCAATGCTGTGAAACATTGTCGGCGACTAAACGCGCATAAATATGACACAAAGTGAGTGAGAGAGCACCATGCATCTCTCGCAATTCTTTAGATGGCGCGATGGAACAGCACAGGAACCGGAACAGCAGAGTATGAATTAAAAAAAAATCGGCAGACACTACGTACCTTATGAATCGATCTTATGCAATTCATGCGGATGAAAGCTGACTGCCTTGTATTTTTTTGTGATGCGAAACGTTACTAAATGACGTTAAAGATATGTACAAATGTTGCACGCACACAACACGTTGAACACTCTCATGTTTTATATGGGCAGTTGTTTACAGTTGCGTAAAAGATGTCAACAGCAACTTGGATATTAGCAACACCATATGTGTTTAGCTGATATGTAGCGCTTGCGCGGATCGTAACCCTGATCACGGCTACATAAATCAACTTCAGCAGATGACACTTAAATACAATTGACGTTAAGCTGGCGTGATGGCTGCATCAGAGGAGTGCATATGTAACGTTTATGAAATTGGATAGACAGCACTGCGACCCCAATGGGCGTTTCAGGAACATTTGGGTTTATTTGAAAAGCAGTTCCGGGACTTGACATGGCTTTGTGGCAGAATACTTAATTGCCACGAAGAATGCTGGGGTTCGATTCATGTTGAGAGCCCGACGTTCATTCTTTGCACTCATCGGGTCAACGCTGCCATAGTCAGCTTTTCTAACGCTCTCGCCTTGAAGTTACCAAAGTCGGTTTTCTCGTTCCTGGGTATATATAAGCTGTCGATCACCTTTTGCACATGCTCGTATAGTTGTGACTCATACCCACCTGTGGTATACGAATTTGTGCCACACGTGTCTGGTGAAAAGGTTTTCACGACGTACGTGGCGGAACCGTTACATTATCCATGTCATGACCAGCAAGGCATATTCTTCAAACGATCTCACCCTACCATACTTATTCTAACGCGATAGCGTTAAAGACCTCGTTTCACAGAAATTCCGGCGTCGGCTCGGCGTCAATGGTTGTGAGCGAAAAATCATCTTTTTTGCATGACCGAAAAGTCGAGAAAGATTCAAATACGATAAATAATAATAAATTTCGAGTTTCAGTTGGGATTGAAGACGGGTCGTTTACGTGTCAAGTGGGTGCTCTACCACACAGCCACGCCTCTGCTTGCGAATACAATGAAAATAACTTCCTCTGCTTGGAAATGCAGTGAAAGTAACTCGTGATTTACAAACACACGCGTCCTGTGTACATGTTTCACAAAATACAACATGAAATATTGCAGTAATAATGCGTGGTACAAGCGTACATTGCCATCGGGTGTCCCAACATGGAATTATGTATAGTTGAAAGCCAGTCACCCACTACAAAAGGCACCCACGCTACCGCACCCTCAAGGACACGTAGTGGGTGCATAGCAAGTTCGAAAAGGTTTCATACACCAAGTGTTTGAAGTACGCACTAGAAACAGAAATATCGGTATAGCGTTCAACTCTTAAGGGGCCCGGGTCCCCCGATTTCCGGTTTACCCAAGTTAATGGGGTGATTGCGAAATAACACAGACGAGGGTGGCTAGATAGGTAGCGAGATAGATAGCTAGATAGTTAGCTAGATAGGTATATACGCAGATAGACGCTAAGAGGGCCCGCAGTGCGCAAAGAAATGTGAAGATGAAGGAATAAAGTAAGTACGCAATATCAACACGGAAACTTAAAATGGAATATAAAAAGAAAACTACAAAAATTGGAATAATGGTGAAAGCAGTAAAAATATGAATTTGGAAAAAGATTACGACGCCCGATACTGCAGACAGCTAATGTTGCTAAAGTGCACAAAAAATGCCTTCTTGTGTACGCTATCTCCATCCAGTGAATCAGTTGTCTGACGAATTTCGAACTCGGGTGCATTCTCCTCTAAATTGGAGTCTTGGTTTCGTTGGACACACAGTCTCGGTTGGACATTTCGTCTCATTGGACATTCAGTCACGTTGGACTTTCCGTCTCTGTTGGACATTTAGTCTCGTTGAACATTTAGTGTTCTTGGACATTTAGTCTCATTAGACATTCCATCTTGGTTGGACATTTTGTCTCGTTGGACATTCCGTCTCGTTAGACTTTTCGTCTCCATTGCACATTCAGTCTCGTTGGACATTTAGCCTCGTTGTAGTTTCCGTCTCGGTTGAACATTTCGTCTCGTTGGACATTCAGTCTCGTTAGACATTCCGTCTCGTTGGACATTCGGGCTCTTAAAGTCCAAAAAGACTGTATGTCCATTGAGTCTGAATTTCCAACTGAGATGGAATGTCCAACAAGCCTGAATGAGCATTATTGGTCATTCAGTCTCATTGGACATTTAGTCTCGTGGGACATTCCGTCTCGTTGGAAAATCAGGCTCTTAATGTTCAAAGAGACTGTATGTCCAAAGAGACTGTATGTCCATTGAGTCTGAATGTCTAACCGAGATGGAATGTCCAACGAGCCTGAATGACCATTATTGGTCATTCAGTCTCATTGGACATTTAGTCTCGTGGGACATTCTGTTTCGTTGGAATTCAAGCTCTTAATGTTCAAAGAGACCGTATGTCCAAAGAGATTGTATGTCCATTGAGTCTGAATGTCTAACCGAGATGGAATGTCCAACGAGCCTGAATGTTCACTATTGGACAATTCGTCTCGATGGACATTCAGTCTCGTTAGATATTCCGTCTCGTTGTACATTCAGGCTCTTAAAGTTCAAAGAGACTGTATGTCCATTGAGTCTGAATGTCCAACTGAGATAGAATGTCCAACGAGCCTGAATGACCATTATTGGTCGTTCAGTCTCGTTGGACATTTAGTCTCGTGGGACGTTCTGTTTCGTTGGAATTCAAGCTCTTAATGTTCAAAGAGACCGTATGTCCAAAGAGATTGTATGTCCATGGAGTCTGAATGTCCAACCGAGATGGAATGTCCAACGAGCCTGATGTTCACTATTGGACATTCCATCTTGATGGACATTCAGTCTCGTTGGACGATCAGGCCGCAAGCACCTGTCAGGCAACCAATCCTGCGTGAAGCGAAAATGGAGAAATAAGAAGGGGGTTGTTCATATTAATTTCCAGAAATTCTGGATGTGTGAAGTGGGATTTTTCTCAATGATGGCAGCGTAGTGCAGCCATCGTCACTCTAGATGGGCTCAGAAATGCGAAATTATTACGATGGCGAAAGCGACAAGATTAATTGCTACATCAATTTATTCGTCTGTTGTACGGAATACAACACGTGCATTTGCTAAGGATTCGAGCCAGTGGGTTCAGATTCGTCTTTATTGTGTGCGCGCTCTGATATCAAGCATCACTGTGCCAACTCTTGCACAATCTCATGCTGTCACCATTTCTTAGCTTCTGCTTGTGTGGTATAGTTCAAGTTTTGTCCAATTGCCCGAATGGTTGAATGAACGTACGTAGGCAAAGCCAACAAGTTCAATTTCTTTTTTATTGATTGAGGTAAATAGTAATAATTTTCTTGTTTCTTGCCATGGAAGCATAATTCAACCATCAATGAACAGATGAAATTTCTAACGCAATTAATGATGGAGGTCAAATTAACGATATTTTTTAGATTTTCCCAAAGCGTTCGATGTCGTTCGGCATGAAAATCTAGTTACAAAATTATTAGTATTTGGTATAAACCGTAAAATAATTTCTTCGATCTCCAGTTTTCTGACAAATCGAACACAAAGCGTGTGCATTGGAAAACAAGCCTCCCAGCAGCTTCAGGTCTACTCAGGGGTTCCACAGGGGCCCGTTCTGGCTCCCATTATATTTCTTATGTATTTATTTATTTATTTATTTATCCTCAGGGCCGATGACATTATAGAGGGGAGTGGGTACATTCATAAGAATAACAAAAAAAAGCAGCGAGAGAAAAAACATATCAAACAAACATCTTATACAAAATTAGGCGAAACAAAAAGAAACGCAGCAAGCAAGCATAACTGTACACAACAAGCAAGAGTTACAAAATGTTGACTATGGTATTTTTGAAAAGCGTGTGATTTACAATGATTGCTGAAGGAGAGAGAAGGTGATTCCATTCTAATGACGTACGGGGAATAAATGATTGAGAAAAGGCGGCCGTTTGTGTTGATGCAATACCGACTTTGTGAGCACGATCAAGGCGAGAAGAAACGTAAAATGGAGGCAAAATGAGTTCTTCACGCAGATGTTGGTGATAAAATATTTTGTGGAACAAGGAAGGTCGAGAAATTTTACGTCGAACTGCTAGGGATTGAAGGTTAAGCGTAGATTTCATTGTTGTTACGCTGGCAATTCGGTTATAGTTAGACAGGATGAAAGGGGCAGAATTGTTTTGTACCATTTCAAGTAAGTTTATGAGATTGTTACAATAAGGATCCTAAATACACGGGGGGTATTCTAATTTAGAATGAATAAGTATTTTGTACAACAGTAGTTTAAGAGAAGATGGTGCCTTAGCAAAATTAGGCCTCAGGTAACCCAGCATGCGGTTTGCATTGTTAATAATATGTTCAATGTGAACGTTCCAGGTGAGATTGCTAGTAATGTTAACACCGAGATATTTATAGGAAGAAGCAGAGTCTATGGTGATGCTATCAAGGTAGTAAACAGGTAATGGGTTATTTTTTTTTGATACACGCATAAATTTACACTTGCTAACATTGAGTTCCATGCGCCACTTTAAGCCCCAAGTCGTTATAGAATTCAGGTCAGTTTGGAGGGTGATAAGGTCATCGTCACAGATTGTTTCTCGGAACACTACGCAATCGTCCGCAAATAAATTTATGTTAGATGAAACTCACGACGTTAAATCATTAATATATTAGGAAAAGCAGAGGGCCGAGAACAGAACCTTGTGGCACACCGGATTGAACGAAGGTATTATTAGAATTTTGGTTGTTAATCGAAATGAACTGCGAGCGAGTAGTTAGAAAAATGTCAAGTCATGCAATAAGTTTCGGTTCAATATTAACGTGACGTAAATTGTGTAGTAGTAGTTTGTGGCACACCTTATAAAAGGCTTTTGATAAGTCTAAATAAATGCAGTCAGCAGATGATGATCGATCAAGTATGGCATGAAGCTTATGTGTGAAAGATACTGTGTTTCACATCAGTAACTTTTGCGAAAACCATGCTGTGGTCGCGTAAAAAATGAATTTGATTCTAAGAAATTAACAAGGTGTGAAAAGAGAACATGTTCGAGGATTTTACAAGGGATGTAGTAAGTGAAATGGGTCGGTAATTAAGCGGCCAGTTTTTGTTTCCTGATTTATGAATCGGAATCACCTTCCCCACCATCCAGTCGGCAGGCAAACAACCGTCGTCAAGCGATTGCTGAAAATCTTTGTTAAAATGATGGATGAATAGGCGCAAGTGCTCTGAAAGAATTTAGGGCTGATGGCGTCACAACCGGGAGCGGAAGAAACTTTGAGTGTTTTAATTACTTTAGCGATTCCACTTGGCTCAATAATTATTGAAAACATATCAATGTAGTTATATGTTTCGAGAGGTGGCATGCAGACGTTTTCGGAAAAAGAAAAATTTCGGAGAAAGGTTTCATTAAAAGTCTTAGCGCACTCTCCCGAAGGAATTGCAGCACCGTCGGTGGCGGTTAGATGAACTATATTGTTATCACGAGAATTGATGGTGCGCCAAAGCTATTTAGTGTCAGTAACTAGCATAGTGGGTAATATGGTACGAAAAAAGTTCTCTTTGGCTGACCTTAGTGCCGCAACATAGTTATCATTAGCCAGTTTGTAAGCCGCCCAACGCGTATTATTATTAGAAAGTTTAGCTGATCGGTACAAGCATTTTTTCTTGTTAGATAAGCGTTTAAGGTTACTTGTATACCAAGGAGCATTACAGCCGGAAAAGGTAGAGTGAACAGGAACGTATTTTTCCGTGAGATCGCTAACTTTTTTATTAAACATGTTCCAGTTATTTTCCACTAATCGATTATCAAAATCGTTAAAAAAGGTCAAAAAATTCGCCTAGCTCATTATTAACTGCTTCGAAATTGGCACGATTATAGTTGCGGACAGGTTTACTTAGTTTTGTTGTTTTGGGATGCAATAAATTTCGACTAAATGTGAGTAAAGAATGATCGCTCAGACCTGGTAGATGTACGAGGTTAGAAACAAAATCAGGCATAGTTGTAAGTACTAGATCAAAAGTGTTAGCTGTACCGTTCATAATTCTTGTCAGTGCTTTGGCTAACTAGGTTAGCGAAAAAAGAGAGCATAGGTCTAGGAATCCTTGAGCAAACGTAGAGAAGGGAAAAATATTAGGATGTTCATCAGGCCATTCTATATTCGGCAAATTAAAATCACCCAACAGAAACAGGGGGGACGTAGGATAACGAGAAACAAGTATGTTTAACACATCGTGTAGCTCACTTACAAAACTAGACGAGTCAGTATAGGTGGGCGATAACAGGCGCAAAATGACAACTTTCGGGACCCTATTCCAACAAGGGCGCATACAAATTTAAGGTTAGTGCTAACATGGATGCGCTGGGATGACAAATCTTTCGATATACCTAACAAAACGCCACCGTCTCACCGTATCGTTCGATCACATCGGTAGAACAAAAAACAACTATGGTGTGGAATTTCGTGATCTTGAATGTATGAGTGCAACCTCGTTTCAGTTAGTACGATGATGTCAGTGTTACAAGTGTCAATGACAGATGTTAAAGCATCCCGTTTGTTAATAATACTCCGAATATTTGTGAAAAGCACAGATACATTACACGACTTAGCTCCACTGCCCCTCGCAAGTTCCGTTAAAGCACGTGTTGGGGTTGGATGGGAGAGTACTTTGTTATCTTTTTGCTGCAGCTTTAGTTCGTTTATGCTATCAGTGAAAGGGTCGTAAGTGTAGTGCTTTTTGTCTATTATTAGCTTGGTATGGTGCAGCCTGAATTGCGGTGATCCGGGTTGGATTTTGGCAAAGGCCACGAGCTTTCTTCGTGCCTGACGCGTAGCTGGTGAAACATCTTCGGTGACGGTGACGTTTAGTTCTTTCAATTTTGTACGAGCCAACAGAATTTGGTCTTTTGTTTTGTAGTTTGAAAAGTTGTATATTAGTGATGTTCAGTTCAGTATTCAAGGAATGGTTCAAATGCGGCTTTTTGCGGACGACTGTGTAGTATACACAGTAGCAAGTCATCCAAGAGATCAAATACAACTGAAAAATTCACTGCAATCTATTTGTTCCTGGTGCAATACATGGAGCATGAAACTTAAGGCGTCAAAAACCAAGTGTATTACATTCACGAATAAGAAAATTTTCATAAGTTTCAGTTATACCTTGAAACACCGCACTCGAAAAATACCCTGAGGTAAAGTACTTTGGCCTTATCCTCACATCTAATCTCGATTGGGAACCTCACATCTCCTCCATCTCTCAGGCTGCCGAACGCAAACTATCTTTCTTTACGAAAGAAGGAAGTTACGAAGGAAGCTACGTAACATCCTACCGTATGTCAAAATAAATGCCTACAAAACGCATGTTAATTGGATCATCATTAGAGTATGCTGATTTGATCTGGAGCCCTTGGCAAAAACACCTAATTGGTAAAATTGAACGCATACAAAAACTGGCCGCCAGATTCGTATACTCTGAGTATTCTAGACAATGCAGAGCCTCTGAGCTGTTAGCGAAAGCAAACCTTGAACAACTTTCACAACGAAGAATAGTTTTCAAACTTAAATTCATTACTCTTTTGACCTACGATCATTTGAAAATTTCGAAATCACGTTACTTACGTCATATTTTTCTGCACTTATGGAGAAACAACCACAGTAAAACAATCAAACGACCTTCAAGCCGCATTAACACTCGCAAATATTTACTCTTCTCCTCGGCGATGGAACACCGTTACCGGATACTGTTGTGGAATCATTTGTTGCGGAAGTGTGGGCCATTCATTGCTGTTCCCGATTGTGAGTTTCTTTTTTTTCTTTGGAATGCTTTTTTGTGTGTTCTCTGTAATCACTTCTGCAAGAGCCGATTGAGCCTGCAATATGCTAAAAAAAAAAAAACGCGTGGCACGAAACAAGTGGTAGTGGAGGGCTGCTCGGAAGGAATAGTAATAATATTAGGGGTTTAACGTCCAAAAACCACCATATATGATTATAAGAGCTAGCCTTAGTGAAGGGCTCCGGAAGTTTTGTACACCTGGTGTTCTTTAACGTGCACCAATATACAAGCACACGGGTGTGAAGCATTTTTGCCTCCATTGAAAATGGGGCTGCTGGGATAAATTTCAATTCTGGGACTTTCGGCGGGTCTATTGGCGAGCATCATAACCACTATAGACCACCATGGCAGGTTGTACGGGAGAGGGAGAGAAGAGTGTCGACCACTATATATATATAGTAGATAGATAGATATATAAAACTGAGCTTAACGTTTCACGAAGCAGTAGCACTATATATCTGCTGAATTTATTGTTTTCAAGCATTTAGTGAAGGCGCAAACTATCGAACTAAGTGGCCGAATTAAATGAATGACGGGACAGACCGAATTAACTAAAGATACATTCTTCCCAGTACTTCTTCCTCGGAAATACTGTTCTAATTAAGCGAAAAGTTGAATGAACGGCAGGCAGCTGTGACAGTATCGTGTCACGTAACAACTCGGATATCGTATAGTATTTCTTTGAATAGCAGCTATGTCACAAATAACACGCGCTGCAACAGGGCAGAGTGTCTATTCGCTGCAACATATTCCTTCTCGTCTGCGCGGGCACTCAGGGCGCCGTTCACTTACAGCAGATTTGTCAGATTTATTTGCACGAATGCGCTAAAAAAAGACCTAATGTGAAGGGAAATGTAGAAATAAACCCGGTTACAAATGTGTAAAGTGTACGTGATGCTCTTCAAATAATGGAACAAAAGGTGAGGTATAAAAAAAAGCGTCATAGATTTAGCACCGCGGCCGAAGTCTCAAGCACCCTGCAGCGCGTACGAGGCTCGAACTACGGGCTCTTTGTGGTGCCGATGAATACGTCAGCGCTGCGCTGTACAAAAGGCGCGGGGAGCCATACGTGGCAGCGTGATTTAGTCGAGTGCCTGCGGACCCAAAATGGCACGGGGATGCTGCGGGATTACGCCTCGGTTCGTCTCTCCAGCGCCGCCCGGCCGTTGAGGGTCCTCGGCTGCAGGATTGCGCCAGAATGGCCGCTGCGGGGCGGCGCTCGAGTGTGCCTCGGCGAGCTCGCCAGCGCCGGAGAGCCCGTCGCTCACCCACCTGCAGCCAGGGCTCGCACGTGCGCCCATATCACTCATGGGCGCCAAACGAAACGTGTACGCCTATGCACCGCTTGCGAGGGCAAGGCCTCTTTTTTTTTTTTTTCTGATCGACCGTGATGGCACCAAGAACCACTCGCATCTATCGGTGACATTCGCAGAATTCCGCCCATATCACTGCTGTAGCAATGTGAGAGGAATAGAGGGCGACAAGTATAGAGAAGAAAGTTACGGCAAGGTTTTGGCGCCATAGTGAATGAGCGTTTTTTTTCCTTTCTTTTTTTTCCCCAATGCGTTTAGCGTTCTTTGGAAGCTACGTACTCCCTGTATATTTGTATGCAAGTAAGCTCTTTCATACCAACCTTTGCCGCTAGGTTCGTGCAACTGTATATTTGCTGCTGAGCATATGGAAAAGTAGTCAACTTTGACAGCTGGATATTCGGAAATGAGTATACCAATTGGTAAATGGGGTATCTGCAACTACGAGTATGTGACGCTGGGCGTATGACGATCATGCTTTAACAATTCTCCAGATCGCGCATGAACATCTTAGTAGGCAATCGAATATGCTAACAGAATAAGAGGTGTAAAAGTGACGAAGTCAGCAGTAAGAATTTATAAAAAAAAAATGAAGTTCAGAGAAGTGCAAATATTGAAAAAAAAAAAACCCGTTTGAGCGCAGTGGAGAACTCCTGTTCACGGAGCAGAACATGCAGAGAGCCACGAGCGTTAATTCAGCTGCACAGAAGTAGAAGTGACGTCGGAAAACGGAAATTGAACAGGCCAGCTAAACGCAGCTAAGGATTTGGTGTTGCATACATCGCTACTTTGAGAATTATGATATCAAAGCGAAGCTAACACTCACCGCGGAAAGGGTTCTACCGGAATGTTATTTATCGGTCTTGATTCTTGGAACAACGTACCAGAGCGTATTTGATCGTATTCTACCGAAGCTGCGAGACGTTAATCTTTTGAACATGACCGTATATGACTGTTCTGCGTGTAATAAATTTTTCCAGCTTCAAAGAAGCAAATATTTATTAAATTTCATCCACTCGCCCATCAGCTATACACGACATGCGTTGCAAGTTCCGAACACTATGCATTATGGAAAGTTTCCTGCACGCATTCAACAAACAAAGACGTGAGAGAAGACAAACAAGCGCTGGCTCACAACTCAAAACTGGATTGTGAGACAGCGTTCGTTTTTGTTCCCTCTCACGTCTTTTATGTATGAGCGCTGAAAGCTTCAATTTCGGTATTGAATTGCTATACCAACTCGCCCAGTTTTCTATGTTTTCGTAACGCGATGTGATTCGTCCAAAAATATGGCTTATTTCTTCTCATACTTGTATGGTACGGTAAACCGGGGGTTGTACCACGATTATAGGGCACTGAAAATGTCTGAGTATTTCAGTTCAGTACTATATAATACCTTTGTAGGAAACCACCGCGCTTATGCGACGTCTTCACCGCTCAAACGACACTCAACCGCTCCAAGTAGATTGTGAGCGTAAGCATACAATCACCAGGCCCGCATACTCAGTCACCGCGTTTTCTTTATAATAAACGCTCATAATAAACAACCGGATAAGAGGATCGTGCTTTTGAGTCTGCTAATGCACCTCACGCACGTAGAAATATGAACAAAAAAATAGAAGAAATGCTCATAATGGAACGTGCCATAAACGAACGCGCTATTGAACAAGCGATATAGACAGCGGGTAGGTTTCCCTCTCTTTTCAGTATACGTTTGCAACACATATTTCCTGTTCGATATGGCTTCAAATTGGTCGGTAAGACGTCATTCATTTGATTGCACATTGCTTTCGCATGAAAGGCAACGATGAGTATATGTTTTTTTTTTTCAGAATTAAAAGAAGTGAATTCTGTAACCTATACAGTAGCGGCGAAGCTCTTTTTCATGCAATATTAATAATATTGGGAAACCAATACTCTTATTCTCTCTCTATACCTCTTTCTCTCCAAGAAACCACTATCAAAGTATAGTATCTTCGCAAGCCCTCAAAGTGTAGAATATCTGATTATAGAAGTCAATAATGATAATTACTTAGATTCCGCCTGTCAAAATGGTAATATGATGGTGAGGTACGTCTGGTGAAGGACTCCTGGATAACTTGGACCATCTGGGTTTTGCCAATGTTCACACGAATCTAAGGACACCAGTATTCTTGCATGCATCTTGCATACATGCAAGATGCATGACAATTTAGTTTGTTATGTGTGCAAGAGACCTGGCATATATTCTAATCTAAGGGTTCTCTGACTCCTCACACACAATCACATGGTCGTGATGGTATACAGAAGGCTACTGTTAGGCTATTCAAGACGAAGCTATATTGGGTGAACTTCTGTCCAGTAAACTAATATTCATAAGTTCAAGCAATACACGCTGCAACAGTGATAGCGGCGATGAAAGTCGTCGGCCATCAGTAATCTGATAGTTGGTTTAACGCATCGGCGTTTATGCGATCCTCATCAAACCTTCCTGCTTCACCGCTGGTGCTCGGGTTGGCATTAGAATTCGCTTGGTTACTCGTGTCCTGAAACAATCGCGAATTTTCCAAGCAATGATGTGTGGTGACAGTTTTTTGTTGGTGAAGCTCGATCACATTAAAACGTACGTCGGCAGGGGGGGGGGTGCAAAAGGGGCACTTGCCCCCCTCAAACAATTCCAGTTCTTGCCCCCACGTAAGACACGCCGGCACTACTTCCTCCGCAAGCCGCGATGCAACGCAGGTTTGCATCACCCCAGACAGAATCCTGCCGACATTCATGCCTTACAACAAAAGAAGTAAGCGCGTGTGTCAATACGGTTGTTTGTTAGTGTAGAGTGTGGTTATGATAGAAACTGGGCTATTGTGCCCTGACTAACGAACGTGCCGAAGTTCAACTCTGTAGAAGAGACCACGACCGTGCCGATGTACTTAGACGAAATGCATCCTACACTCACATATATTATGACAGAATACATCGTAACATCTGCATCCGCAAATGCTCCTGGAAACCCTTGCACGCCTTGAACTTGTGTGCTGGAGACAGGAACTCACCTACCAAACAGCGAATAGTGTTACCCATTTGATCTGACGTTCAGGCTGCGCGCTGCGAAGCAGACTCGTTATGGTCCATTGCACCTGTAGAATTTATGACTCACAATATAGCGTTGCTCGGCCAAATATGTTCATTGTTGCTAAAGCTCGTGGGAATGATTTCGAGGACGCGCTTGTAACATAAACCGATCGATAAAGAAAGAAGAGAAAAAAACACTCACACTCTGCAACATTACCTTAACGCATTTCTCGAACCAATACGACCTTTCTTGTGCGCCTGGGCGTGAGCGTTCGATTATCGATGGATGCTGTATACATTTACGCTGGAAGAAGACGGGACGGCCAGCGGCCCGACGACTTTCGGGATACCGGAGCCGCGGTGCGAAGGAACATCCTCGGGTGCACCGCCTAATGATTCCGCAAGGTGCGCGCTGAAACACGGGTGCAGCTGCAGGCGGAGTCGCGCGTCGAGTCCAGCATCGGTCGCAGAGACGCATACGAACGCGCTGGGCGTCAATAAATCTGCAGCAGGCTCGGATGGGAAGGCGGTGGCAGTGCATATCGGTGTGCCCCCCTCAGCCGCCGACCGGTAGCCGCGGGGAGGCGGGGACGGACGGATCGCGTCCTCCGCGCGCAGTATGCATGCCGGCTCCCGGTTGCGCATTCTCGCGGGCCCGTCTGACTCACGCTTGTCGACCCGCGCTCGCTGAGCAACCAGATATTCTCATTAATCAGTTTCCAGATCGCAATTTGCGCGAAGCACCTGCGATGGGTCATTAGAAAGATGCGTATAGGGCGCATCACCTGCTCTTCTTTGCCGCCTGCAGGATCCCAATGAGCCGTGCACGGCCAATCGAATATTCGCATGCCTGCGCTCCTTGGCGGAAATTTATTTCCTTCGTGTGTATTTGCTGCCCATCGACAGGCCTGCTTATATAACGTGTTTGCTTATACAGTCTGGCACATCTGTATCCTACAATCGGCAGCAGTAGCCCTTCCACCACCGGGCAATCTACATCTGAAAGCACCATATTTTCTTCCTCCGTAAGCTTGACAATCTTTGTACGCACCCTTTAGTGTTTCTTTTTTAATTTTTTAGCGATGGCGACCAAGCCGGAACAGACTTATGGTGATATGCAAATATTTTCTTCGAATCGCTCTTGAACTTGAAGTAATCGATTCTCGTCAGCCAGTTCAAGCCTTAGGCGCACTTTGCTGAGAAATTACGGCTGGGATGATGCACCACGCACTGAATAGCATAACTGTAGTTATGAAATTGACTGCACCGAATTCTGTCCGTAGCTTGTGAAATGGGCGTCATCCAAATTAAATCAAAATGAAGCCTCGGTGCCCGCATTCCGATTACACGTTTAGGCAAAATGTAAGAACTCCTGGGCTTAGTAATTCTAGTCAGCGTAATTTACGAGCCCAGGTGGTTGAAATTCACTCACATGTTTTAGAGGGCCCTGCAACACTTACTGAACGTGATCAGAAAACGCAGCCGATCGGTAGTCGAGGCTACCGAGAACATGCGAGGCAAATATTGTAGCTCAGCACGCGGCCTCGATCCAATTCACAATAAATTTTCAAAGCTAAAAATTGCTTTCTTCCCTCGGCAAATGACGCTACAAGCTCAAAAATCCCTTGTCACAGCCAAGATGGAATATACGGCTGATTTGAGCATGGAGCGATCGTCGTTACCGGGGCCGCCGCTTGTCCACGAATATGCGCTCGATCTCACTAAAAAGCCGTGTGTTCGACAAAAAAAAAGAGGTGCTCAAGGTCACGAGGTGCATGTGGCGTATTTTTTTTTCGCCGTGCCATTCCTGCCAGCTTAGCTTCCTGCTAATTCGTCAGGACGAGAAAGGAGAATGCGATTGCAGCGTGTGACAAATTTTTTAAACTCCGCTCGTACAGGACTGATTCTAGAAATTTTGCGGCAGTGAGTTTGTGAGGCAATTAACAAGCATGTTTCTGGCTCAATGGCTACTTGAAAAAGTGTTGTAGGGCCCCTTTAAAGCCTGGCGAAGTTTGCAGGATCGAATCCCAGCATCGGAAGCTGCGTTTCCATGGAGGCAAAATGCTATAGAAGCCCAAGTGTTCAGATTTTGGTGCACGTTAAAGAACCCCATGTGTTGAAAATTTCCGGAGCAGTCTCTTCATTATAGGCTTCCCGCAATCTAACTGCCTGTCTGGATGGCTTTAAGCGGGTCATCCCTGTGTTTGGGTGTCAGTGTGTTTCATTTCTTCTTGTTTATTTATTTTATTAATTTATTTATTTCTGTTTTTTTCCCAACCTCCATTACCCCATTCCAGTGCCGGTAGCATAATGGATCCTGCCTTCCAATTTCTCTTCTTCTGTCTCGATTACAACCAAATAATTGAATTCATTTAAACATTTCATTATTTAATCAATGATAATGATGATTATTTTTTCATACCTATAACGCTATATTCCAGAACTCATTCACTGAAATGCTTCTACGTAAGGTATAGTAAGAAAAATAACAACCGAGAATAACGTCATGCTTTACAGTCGATGCTGAACTCGGGTTTGGAGATCAAATGGTTGCCGAATATGATGCAGCCCGTGTTTCTCTATATACAGGGTGCCCCAGCTATCTTTAGCCAAAGTTTTAAAATATTCCTACACACACGCAAATACGACTCGACCAAATGCATGTTGCTGAGCGTTGTCTGGAGTTAGACAATTTTTGTGTTCTAAAAATAGTTTAATTAGTTCTGTTTAATTAACTAACTTTTGAAAGAACGAACATGGATAAATATTTTCAATGAGAAAGTTGTAGATCGGTGTTCAAAACGTTAAAATTAAGTTTCGAACTTTATGTCTGTTAATTAGTGTTTTCCTGCTAACTACGAATTCCCGCAAAATACAAAAAAAAAAACTACCACGTGACAAACCCACTCGCACGCCAAGCGCACGATGATTCTAGTGCTCCCTAACGTTCCGCGTATGAACGACCATGGCATATTCGCCCGATTGTGCTGTCTCGGCGGGGCCGCAACGATGGTGGTGGCTTTGCGATGAACACGTTTTGCTATCAGCCACAAAAGCGATAACCGCTGTGACTGCTTATCGCTGTCATGAACCGGTACGACCGAAGCGTATCGTTCGTATAGGCGGAACGTTAGGGAGCACCAGAATGACGGCGCACGTAGGTGCGCCGGTGGTTTGGTCACGTGGTAATTTTTGTATTTGTCGGGATCTTGTAGTTAGCAGAAAAAACTAATTATTACCGCACATAAAGTACGAAACTGTTGGTCAGACGTTTTCCAAAGTGATATACAACTTTCTAATTGACATTTTTTATCCATTTTTCTTGCTTCAAAAGTTAGTTAATTAAAAGATTTAATTAAAACTGTTTTAGAACACAAACAATAGTATGACCAAATCCAGGCAACGGTCAGCAGCATGCATTTCATTGCGTGTGTCTGCATAACTTAAACTCTGGCTAAAGATAGCTGGGGCACCCTGTATATAAACCGCTGATGTTGGTCAACCGGTGTGTCGTATTATGGGTGCTGACGTGACATCGTGCGACACGCACATATGAAAAGCCACCCGAGCTGTTGGTCGGACACGTTGGGCACACGTATTATAAAGGCGGGCACCCTTCTTCTCATGTCGCAGCTGCGGGCCCCGCTTAAGTGCACCACGGCCTCTTCGCGAGCCGGACCCGGGCTCTCCGGTGAACCGTGGTCGCCAATCCGTGGGCGTTGCTTTCGAGTGGTATTCTTTGTCGCTCAAGGGTTCGTATTTCGCCCCATGTTATGATTGGTAATCCAAGCTTCTTTACGAGCGTGCTTAACAAGCGGTCCCGCAGTGTCTGGCTGGAACAGTATATGTCTGACATGCCACGAACTGTTTTTACAGGCCTGTTCACGCACGACAAGCTCGTACTGAGATGCCTCAAACACGCGGTCCTCGTTCGTTTCACCAGTGGCCCGCGGCGTCTATCCCCTTCAGGAACTATCCACTTGCGGTATATGAAAAATTCGTTCTTTCAAATGGCTGCCTTAAGTGACATTTTGTTTATTCCCCTCTTTCTTCCCCACTTTAGCTTTCTTCACTTTCCCGGCACTTGCGGGACTGAAATTAGTGACTGCGGACTGTAAGGTTAGCTGAGCTTAGGACTATCGTCGTAGAGATTTATCACAGTGTTCTTTATTCGTTGAATATTTCTTTCCCGACAAGCATTAGGCACACTTGTGAACACGTGGCGGTTTCACGAAAGGTACAGAGAGAACTCGAACGCGTGATTACCATTATATTTTATGAAGTTTCTCTCACTGAAGCATCGCTGTTCTTCGTGTTCTCTCTCTCTTTCTTTTTATTTCCTTAACCACCCTTTCCTCACTGCGTATGGTAGCTATAACCGTATGCTTGTTTTTCTGAGCTTTTCTTTTCTTCGTGTCTATTTTTTTAGCATCTGAGCGAATGGCGATGCTTTGGCGATGCATATATTGGTGCCGAGTATGATCCGTGGCCATGGCTGTCGCATTTAGATAGAGACAAAATGCGGAGAATGCTCCTTGTATACTTCAATTCAGTCGCACGTTAAAGAACCCCAGATGGTCGAAATTAATCGATGGTTCCCCACTGAGACGTGCCTCATAATCACATCCTGCTTTTGGCACATCAAAGCAATTATTCTAATAACAGTTTTAAAGCATTTTTCCCCTTCGGCATGTACAGTGTAACACTAGCATGTGAAATCATTGGGAGCATTATATCAGCATTTTCACATGAATATTAGTTCATACGTGGTGGTATTTAGTCAAAACTATGTGTTGTTTGAATGATTGGAGGCAGTTACACCTGATTGAATGAACCCTTTTCCTACCAATTTTTTTCCTTCAACAAAATGAAAAAAAAAAATTATTGAACGGCGCTTTATTTGCAGCATATATACACTAGTAATATATTTTCTGAATATATGCAAAAGATTGTCATTACTACTCCGCACCACAGGAAGTGCCAAAACTCCTCCCGTCTTCGGTGCGGAAAATGTTTATTTAAAATTAAAAAAAAATATAATGCGCAGGGACAATTAAGGGAACTCGAGAAAAAATGCCTTGGATGCGTCAGTCGGTGTTTGTTTACAATTGTCTGCGTCCAGTGGCGATATGATAGTACGTGGTCGTCACCTGAATTTGATTATTCAGAAAAAATATATATAGTCTGCTCTATGTAGTCGCAGCTACACTCGAAGAACTGAAATTATTGATGAAAACTTAGGCGAACAAGTGTTTTCTTCTTCTGAAAAGAACTGGTGCAGGCACGCACGTGCTGTTTGCACCTGCAAAGGAGAGCACCATTTTATCATTCGCGTTACTGCAACCCATTGTTCTGTCAACTGAAATACATCGTTCAACATTACTTTACAATTTTTTGCTGCACAATCTGTTGAAGCCAAGTGGTGCTCGGCGGATCGAATCAGCGCTCCGCTTAACTGCGGAGCCCCCAAACGCTTCTTTCAGCATCGACAAGCTCAGCAATTGTCTTCGGTTGTGAAAGGGTTAACTTAAAGGACAAAAAATATTCACTGATATAGTGATCATTGTTGATGTATTTCTTTGGCCTTAAATTTTTTTCTGACAATCTGAGCAGCTAAAGTTATCGCCAGTCATCTCACTCGGGATTATAATTCGGATATTCATGTAAAAATGCGAAGTGATGTACCAACCCGACAAGTATGCTGAAAGAATTTAAATAATATAAGTATACTATTGTTGGTCCGTAGTTTTCTCCGCGTGTTTTTTGTATACTTTGCCGACCAGATGGGTGGTCATTGATCTTAGGATCTGCCTGTTTGTATATGCACTACACAAATGCAGTTGACAAGACTTTGTCCGCGTTATAGCGCGTCGTCGTCATTCCTTCTATAGCTGTTATATTCGGTAACAATGAACTAAACAGAGATTTGGAGTTTCTCTCTCACATGGCATCCATTCCTCAGAAGTTCATGGCCAGGCATGATATTAACTTGCTGTTTGCCATCTTGTACAAAACAATCAACCACACACACGGGCTAGCGACCAGAGGCTCATTCTAAACTATAGTGTTGTCCCATAGGGGTTAAGAAATCAAGGTTTAGATACACGTTGACGAATAACAAGTTTATTCAATGTTTTTCAGAGTCCGCCACTACAGCGTGAATATTAATCAGATAATGATTCTTGCTACAAGCACAGTAACATGATTCGTTATGAGCAAATTTTTATTGACGTCAGTATTGTGCGACAGTTTTTAACAACCCCACCATTGTGGTCTAATGGCTATACTCGGCTGCTTAACCGCAGGTCATGGGATCGAAGCCCGGCTGTGGCGGCTGCATTTTTTGATGGAGGCGAAAAAGCTGTAGGCCCGTGTGCTCAGATTTGGGTGCACGTTAAGGAACTCCAGGTGGTCGAAATTTCTGGAGCCCTCCACTACGGCGTCTTTCATAATCATATCGTGGTTTTGGGACGTTAAACCCCACATATCAGTAATCAAAACCGTCTTTAACAGCGCGTGCGATTTCTGTTGTGCGTTAATGCTGTTTTCTTTCATTAATCATTTTCATTTTTTTTTCTCTCGTAAAGGAACACCAGGGGGTCTAAGTTTCCGTAGCCCTACACTACAGTCCTTGATCAGGTCCTGGTTAAAGGCTGGCTATATCCAGCACTTTAAACAGGACCTTATTAAGAGTGTACGGCGTTTCTCATAATCATATTGTGGTTTAGGGACGTTAAACACTATACATAATATTATATTTATTTTCTTTTCACGTTGTCTCTGCGTTGGCTTTAAGACCTGCTGTAAGCTTAGAAAGGGTGGGTTGCCACGTATCCCTCCTTTCTCACTTCGCACTGAAAAATGTGTCATTTTGCAGATCTGCAGGCCACGTGGCCACATTGGTGAAATCGCGGATCTCACTTTTTTGAAGTGTGTTTTTAAGAGTGCTGGTTTTACCACGGGTATCTTTTTCTGCGTTGTTTTTCTTGTAAGCTTGTATTAATTTTTGAAGCACTGGGACATCCCTCGTACAAAAGAGTGCCAGGCAACTGTAATTCGAGATATTTACATAGAAAATTATCGTCGACTGTGAACATTCGCAATGAACAAAAGGATCCGTTGTGATAAAAAAAACAAAAAAGAGAAAAAAACTTAGAAAGTTCTACAGAACTGTGGAGACCCCGTGTGCTAGGACGTGGTACTACGGAACTGCGCGACACACGTGAAGACTGCAGTTATAGCCGTGTTCTTCTAATGCTCGGTTGTGCTGGCCGACCAAGTTTCCTGCATCTTCCGTCTATCCTTTCGAGCCTCATCAAGTGTCTCTGTCTTATATTCCCATCTTCCTGCTTGGCCCGACAACCCATGCAGGTAACCAAGCGCAGAAGCAAGGCCGAGCGGAGTCAAACTGAAAGGATGCACGAAGTCAACCACTTTACGCGCTAGCCTGATCATGATTTAAAGAATTTAAGATTATGTAGGATGCCCGACAAATGCTCGGAGCTCGCTCGCTCCTTGCAACCAAAATGAGCATGCAGTTACCTAGGTTTAACACTGTGGTAAGAATCTGTAGCTTTTCTGCTACTCTCAAGGACAACAGCACGAATTTCAGAGATTTGTATGCACGCGCTTTACGATTAACATTTTTTTGTCCTCCAAGAACAATGTCGTGGATAACCTTTTTTTTCTGTCCCCCTCTCCGCATCTTTATACTCTGCTTATGTGCAGCGCAATGAGGCAGCTTTGCCACGATAGCCTTCGCAGAATGGAACAGCACGTGAGCGCATGTCTGTAACGAAGAAACTGTTATAATGAAAGGTTTCTTCTTCCGGTTTGGCCCTAATGAAGGTTTAATGGGCTTATTTTATCTTTAATGCTGAACATTTACGATAAATTAATCTTTATTCTAACCCTCCCCTGATCCGCGAACGTTGCCAAAAAAACAAAAAAAAAACACTGCAGTTAGGGGAGACGGTTGGCGTCGGTGGGCGGGTGTCGACTGAGCGGCGTTTCATCAGGTGCAAAATTATCGGCGCATGACAGGCGCGTCCATTGGGCTCTGTAGAGGCACACGAGTTCCCACGCCGCGACTGGCGTAGTTGCTTTAATAAGTTGTTTTATCTCAGTTTGATCAAGTTGGGCTGTTCCACGCCGACGCCTTTGTGGAAGCCCGTCGGCGGGCACCGCGCTAACTCGCCCATCTGTCCATCAAATCTTTTTAACCGCGCACCGCGCGCTTAAAGGACGCGGCGAGTGCGTTGCGCTGCTTTCGCGTCTCCGCTTACACGGGGCCGATCCTCTTTTTTTTTCCACCCGTGTCGTATTCGCGTATTTTTTCGCATTCCCCGCCACTTTCGCTTTCCCGCGTCTTTGTGTTTGCCTGCCTTGCGTACAGCGTTCATTCCCTGCCACGGCGTTCTGAAGAAACCGAAAATGACAGCGTTGACAGTACGAATAAGAGCTGCTTCAGTGTGTTTTTGCGGGTCTATTTTACACGCCAGACGTCCCTTGCCTCGCCGTCTCTGTCGTCGGCGCATTAAGTGCGATGCGCAAGGTCACGAAAGTAAAGCAGGAGAGTGTGCTCCAATGGAGCGTCGTATGCTTGTCATTTCTAAGAAATCACCGGTCATCCGTATGCGAGCATCTTAAGTGACCCCGCAGAATACGTCTTGCTTCGCTTATGCGGTGTCCCGTAGCGGATCAGTCGACGCAAGTATACTACGAACATTTTCTAGAGAGACACCGAAATCTCGTTACCCCGATCACAGCGAGTCGGCCGGCGCCTTTCAGGGCTATATGCTGCGGCCTTTTTATCACTCCGAAGATGCCATTTCGAAGGGAGGTAAAGAAATAGATTTCATGGGCGCTAAACGTTGACGCGTATAGACACCTTACAAACAGTGGAGTCGCTTTGGAGGTCAGCCGGACACCGCCATAACTGAAGGCACTCATGCACGTGCGGAAGCGAAGTGGAGGAAACCCAGTCCTCAGTGTTTTGAACTGAGCATGCACGCACAGTGAGCAGGAAAAAAAGCGGCCGTCTTTTTTTGCCTTCGCAATGGACCATAAAGCGCTTCAGCTTTTGGCCAGAATAAAAGGACAAGTGGCTGAGATGAGAAAAAAGAGGGAGGATTCCATCAGGTGTTTCTCCGACCGAACAGTTTTTCGCTGTGTGTGCGCGGCCTCGCGTGTGAATCGGTCGCTCACTTGTGGGACCCGCTTTGCAGGGCTGCGTGTATGACGAGTGACGCGACAGCGACAAGTAGGAGAACTTCTCGGAGGGGGCCCGGCTGTCGGGGTTGCCGCGCCGTCTCTGGCGTTCGAGTGGCAGGCTCTGTTCCCGCGTCACACAAAGCGGCAGGCAAAGAAGAGGTTATGGAACGTGTCCGCGAAGTGCACCCTCTTTCCACAGCTTCTGCTTGCTCCCTGGCATCTTTTTTACCTCTCTTCCTTTTGCAGGTCGAGTGGGAAGTGAAAAACGAAATGCGGGAAGAACGAATAACCAAGGGAGTTTATTTCGCTGTTTAAAACGATGTATTCCTAAAGCGAGGGCATGCCTCTCAAGTTCATTCAAGTGATAGCAACCATTCATGGTGGAGAAGAAATTTGCTTGGTTGGAAAGCAATCGAAAAATAAAAAGTGGGATGCTTGAGCGAGTGATATTTATTAGGTATCTCTTGAATGTTTCGGCGCTAATTAAGGGCAAGAGACAGTGGGATCGGGCGTGTTGGAATAACATCATAAAGGTTGCTTACCAGCGCAAACGACAGGGCAGGAGGGGACAGGAGAAGAGACGAGACAGAGCGCTGACTCGTATCTAAGTAAGGGCGTAGTGCGTCTTGCATAAACTAACGTTTTTTTTTTCACCCAGTCTTTTATTAGAGAAAGTTAGCAGGGATATATTCGGTTTTCGCCAAGAACGAAGAAAGTCATCTCGTTGTTTTGTGCGCGGAGTTTGATAGTTCTGGATCTGCCGCACTCTTGGTATGCATGCAAGCATATAGCGGTCCTGAAATTTCTATCCCATGCAGTGTAAAAACAGATTTTCTGCTCTATTCAAAGTAGTTCTCAGCTTCTACTGATGAAAAGGGAGTATACTGGCGCCATGTAATTAATGTCTCACTGAATGAACCCAGCCGTTTTTTTCCTTTTTTCGCCTCGATGCCCTATACTACCTGAGTAATATATATATATATATATATATATATATATATATATATATATATATATATATATATATATATATATATATATATATATATATATATATATATATATATATATATATATATATATATATATATATATATATATATATATATATATATATATGCGTTCGTATCGCCAGTAAAATGGCCTCCGGGTTCCTTAATATTTGAAATTGACACTTAGTTCGTATCCACCTTTTTTTTTTGCCTATGTTTATGAGTTTCCCACAAGGCCATATCACACAACAGTCATATAATACTGACCACGACATTAGCTGGATGGCCTGGCGTGCAAGATGCCTGTAGTATTTTGCACTTGCTCACGAGCCCATAAGCGTACGGGAAGATCTAACGCACATCTGATTCATTTTTCTTCTCTTACAATAAGGTTTATTTGATCTCGCCTTCAGGGAGTAAGGAGTCGATACAAATGCGCGTCTCGAACGTGCTTAACCACACGATCGGCAACATTAGTAGTTGGCTTAAAAGACAGAGCGGTGTAGAGAGAGAGAAAGAGAGAAAGAGACGTAGCTCCCACCCAAGACCCCTGTATTTATAAAATATCGCTGCGTCTACTTTTTGTTGTTCCTTCCTGAAAAGTGCTCACGCACGCCTTTCGGACCGCTGGCTCGTTCCGTTTTACGAACTCCGAGGCGGGAGTCGTTGTGTACGCAAGATGTCTTAAACAGGGCCTATACTACCGGCCGTAAAGTTGAACGATTTGAGCAGACGTTGTAGCAACCATGAAAAGACGTGCTAACAGGCCGCGTACACAAAGCCGAGGAAGCCGTTAACCAGCCGGCCATTGAGACAACTGGACGGCCGCGCTGGAACCGCGGCGCTGAAGGCGTAAGAGGGGGTCTCCCGTTCGCACGGGGCGCCCGAGGCCGGGGCGGCCCCCATTATGAGGCGGCAGGTAGAAGGAGGTGGCCGTTTACGATATAGTCCCGTCGCGCAGCGCTTCACGCAACAGTCCATTCGCTGGGCAAACAGGGCCACAATGCCCATTACGACTTCCGGTCATGTGTGCGCGTCCCCCCCGTATACCGAACCACGCTTGTCCCCGTGCTCGACGTAACTGGAACCTCGATTTGGGGTCGCGCAGAATGGCCAGTCTGACTCGAGTGATCGCGCGTTTCCGCTCTTCCCCCTCTTTTCGAGCGCGCGTTTTTCCACGGTGGCGTATAACTTTGGACACGGGCTTTCTTTGACGTGAACTGCAGCCCGTGTGGGAATGTTGTTGGGCCGCGCCAGAAACCATTTGGACGTTTGTCAGGCCTACTATAAAAGAGAAAAGAGGAGGGGGGGGGGGCAGTTGTGATGAGGAAAATGGGGTGTCGTCTCGGACGCTGTTGCATGAGTCCACTGTGGACGCACGGGCGTCACGACATTCATGCTCGCATCCTGACGATTTTTCGACGAGCTGTATCGTGTCGCACGCCTAAGTGTCGTCTCGCGTCCATTCACCAGGAGCAGAACACGGCGACGACTCGTAGGTGTTCTCCTACCGAAATGCGTACATTCGAGGGTGCACGACTCTGTTCTCTGATTGCGCGTGCATGCTTCGTTGCTCACGGCAAACATTGGTATATATCGCGTCCAGGCGGGCATTGACAGCAGAATACGTATACTAGCTGAAGCCTCGTCTAGATTATGTAGCCATTCATAATTACTTTTTCTGGCTTAATATTTACGGGCACTTCGTTAGATATGTTTCCTTACGGGGATTTACAGTAGCTTTTATGTATACGCCAAGTTTCAGTGGGGCCGTGTAGCGTTTCTTTTAATATCTACAATTTTAATTCGCTTAATTTCGGCACCGACTGAGAGACAAACGTACAGACAGGAACAGAACAACAGGACAAAGCTTTTAAGACCAAACACGTACATCCATGTGCCTACATGCGGCTCAATCCGTCTTGCATACTGTTTAATCGATCGTGGACAGTCTTCTTCAAAAAAAAAAAAAAAAAACATGCTTTACATCCCCAAAACACGCTCTCATAAGCTACCGGCGTTGACACCTAAACTATTTCGCGGATAGCTATCAGTGCTACACCCTCCCATATGTAATCTAATCCCAATCTAATTAATGTAATAATCTAATCTAATAATCTAATCCCGATCACATTTGGTGGTGTTATCCCATGCAAGATTTCGTGGCCACTGCACCGTCGTACATAACACATTTTATCATTAACTGCGGCACTAACGGCTGTACAAAGCACACCGGTTATGTCACTGTGGACCTTGGTAAACGATTTTCAAAACAACAGACCAGACGCAAACCTTATCCTTGATATATGGGGGGTTTAAAGTCCCAAAACCATCATATGATAATGAGAGACGCCGTAGTTGAGGGCTCCGGAAATTCTGACAACCTGGGGTTCCTTAACGTGCACCCAAATCTGAGCACAGGGGCCTACAGCATTTTCACTTGCATCGAAAATGCAGCCGCTGCCGACAAAATTTGATCTCGTGACCTGCGGCTCAGCAGCCGAGTACCTTAGCCACTATAGGCCACAGCCACAGCGGCGGGGTGCAAAAATTATCCTCAAAAGAGTTCTCACTAGAATGGAGAACAAGCTAGCGGCTACTAACTGACAAATCACGCACACTCGTCTCGTCTGGACATTGAACATGGTCATAGAAAACGGTAGTGTTATCCACCACGCGGAATTTCACTAGGACGCCCAGATCATGAGATTAAAACATTAAGTTGCCAAAAATGACATTATGTTGATTTCGCTTATGAGCCCAATTGTAACGCGCACATAATTTTGAGGGGTATACAGTTAGCGAAAAAAAGGTGCTTGTTAAAATCGCGTTAATAAAATATTTTGTCATTCAGAGCCGCATAATAATAAATGATTGATTGATATGTGGGGTTTAACGTCCCAAAACCACCATATGATTATGAGAGACGCCGTAGTGGAGGGCTCCGGAAATTTCGACCACCTGGGGTTCTTTAACGTGCACCCAAATCTGAGCACACGGGCCTACAACATTTCCGCCTCCATCGGAAATGCAGCCGCAACAGCCGGGATTCGAACCCGCGACCTGCGGGATAATAAATGATGGCTTCGTTCCAGTTGTGCGGAGCAATGAGGTGAACGTTTTCGTCTCTCTCTGCGTGGTGATTGTTTCTCGCTGCTTTGTCTCTGCAGTCGAAACGCATAAATCACGCTCGCTTCAGCAAAAGCACATGACGCGGCTTCGACTCTGGCTTCTTTGGGAAGGTGCCTTGGGCTTCGCTCCCGCCCGTCGTCCTCACCGGGGGCTCGTGGGCGGGTCTGGACGCACGCGCAGTCAGCAGCGGAAATATTCGGTTGGGCCAAGCTTTGTCGGGGTTCGTCTGAGCGCACTAATTGACTGCGCGAACGCAGCTGCTTCGAGCGACTTCGCGGCCACGCGCTCGGTGTATGCGGCCCAACTGCGGATACAGAACTGGCTGCCAAGTATACGCTCCGCTGAATAGGGCTCTCGCTCCCTGTTTTCAATGTGTGGCCGGCAGCACTCCTGTAGGCCTTCGTTCTGCTATAGCATCTGGTCATTGGTGTGAATACAATTTGTACGCAAAACTACGTTATATCCTGAATAAAATACGCTCATTATGCTTGCACAACCGTTATTTGGAAAATTACGATCGTTCAGTGCGCGTGCCCCTGGATTTTGGGAAATCGGCTTATTGCTGCTTTCATATTAGAACGTATTTGAACTTGTAAGTGAGACCTCCGAGCATGCATTTTATATCCTTATTAAATATGCGTAGGTCTTCTTTTTTTTTACCCCAAAATCATGTTATGATCACGAGTGATGCCGAAGTAGTGCTAGAAAATTTCGGCCATATGGTGTTCTTTAATGTGCCCCTAAAGTTAAGTACACAGGCCTTCAGCATTTCAAACACAGCAGCCGCGGCCGGGATTTCATCTTGTGACCTGCGGGCCCGCAGTCGAGAATCGTAACCACTGGACCACCATTGCTAGTATAGATTTTTCCCGAGTTGCTTTCGCCGCACAGCTTATACATTGTCAGTGTTGCATAGAAACTCGCTCTGAGAGATGGGGGCGAGATTCAGTATCTGTGCTTGAACGAGGAGTGAAGCATACTGGCTGTCAAGTGCATGCTCGAACTTAAAACGAACTAACAACACTGACTTTGTTGTCATGTTTTCTATAGCTTGGGAAGTCTTCTCAGTTTTTGATTGATATGTGGGGTTTAACGTCCCAAAACCACTATATGATTATGAGAGACGCCGTAGTGGAGGGCTCCGGAAATTTAGACCACCTGGGGTTCTTTAACGTGCACCCAAATCTGAGCACACGGGCCTACAACATCTCCGCCTCCATCGGAAATGCAGCCGCCGCAGCCGGGATACGAACCCGCGCCCTGCGGGTCAGCAGCCGAGTACCTTAGCCACTAGACCACCGCGGCGGGGTCTTCTCAGTTTTTAAGGCAGAGCCTGTTTCCAGGCATTCCCTACAGAGAGAGAGAATAAACTTTATTTGGCTCTGGAGCTGTTCTACCGAGTGCTGTTCTGCAGAACGCTTGTGAATATATAGGTCCCCAGTCCAGGACTCCTGCGGCCTTTGCTACCCGTCTAATGCGTTCAACCAGCCAAATTTGGTCGTCCGCTTTTCAGTTGGATAGCCTAGCCTCCCACTGGGGCTGGGGAAGCCTTCTCAGTTTTTAAGAGAGAGCCTGTTTGCAGAAATTCCCTAAAACCCGCTATATTGATACGCGCGCTTCCTATTTTCACTTTTGCTTCATTCGGGTTTGGCCCGCAAAGTCTGTCAGGAAGGCTCAGCGCGAACTTCGCCTCATTGTTCCAGAATGTTCACGATCATTGTAGAACGTTCTGTCAAAATTGTGCGCAAAACGCGAACGCTCGAGATTAATCCAGAGCTTGCGCTATGACCAGTGATAAGACTATAGAATATTCGATGGCACATGTATAAATGCCGACGCGCTTCGCCGCTTGTCAATTGGTCAACGGCCGATGCTGTGTTCGCCGCTATCAGTCCCAGTGTCTTGCTCTAATCTCCCTTTCCTTTTACATGGCCACAAGTTTAGCTCAATAAACAGTTTAACCTGAACATCCAGTCTAATCCTTTCGTCCACGTCACGACACTGTGACAATATGCAGATTGGTTCCAGGAACCAATCTGCATACATGTAGCGGGTCACATCGTTCACATTGTTCATATAGTTCACTTCTACGGCGGAACTATATGATATTCTCGATTTTGCCAAGCATGCTGAGTGAACAACTGAAAACTTACCAAGCGGCAAAAAACTTCACTATTTACTGACTCCCAAGATGCATTTTGCGATTGCAAACACATTCGCACCACCATGCACGCCTGTTGTTCAACAACTGCGTTTTTACGTGCATCGTCAGCGCGAAAATCGACATTAACTACATTTTCACTGGATCCCAGGTCACATGGGTGTACTATGGAAATGAACGGGCACACCGATTAGCGCGCGCAATGCTACTATCCATGCCGTCGAAACCACCCGAACACTTATTGCGCAGCACACCAGAAGAAATTGAAGAAAATGGCGATTGGTATAATGCCATAGAAGCAACAGCCCAAGCAATTTGCTACCGGCGAAGATATATCTCTTCGATGCATGCAACCCAATGCACATACCACGACTTCCTCCAAGCGCTGGTATCTGCCGGCAACAGCTACTGCTGTGGCAGGTACAGACCGAAACTCTCCTTACCGCCTTCCTTGTGCCGCGTTTTCGCACCCCGAATATTGGCATCTGCAGCCACTGCAAGACAGGAGCAGACCCGGCACACCTCATCTGGGACTGTACCCGCTGTACTCTGGACCCAGGCAACGGGCCATTGCGACAATACCACCGCAATGGCGCCCGACTTCATTCCGGGACTGGGGACATTTAACCCGGCCGAATCTCCGCCGCCACCACCAACGAGCTATGATGGTCGCTGCTGGAGTACGGATGTCATCGCGTGCTGCTGGTGCCGACGCAGCAATGGCAACGAAGTGGATGCAGGAGCGAAGCAGCACGCACGAGCCATCGAATAAAAGAGTTGATTTTCGCATTCGATGTATAGACCTCTTCAAAAACGCCTCCCTGGGCGCCGCCTTAGTCCTCTTTGGGCTGCGCAATCTGGTGTGATTCCTCAAAAATGCACTGACAAGGCTGCGTCCTTGGCCTTTGTACTCCCGCGTGCAGACCATCATGGCGGTGTTTTTTCCCTCCTGTGAAAAAGTGCATAGCTTCTAAAACATTATATTTCAGTTATCCATTTATATTAAGTATACCAATTAATTAGTTCATATGTTTAATTTTAGGTAGCATTGCATTAATAGACACCAAAATTATCACAAATATTTGTGTTTCTGTTGAGATTATCTTTTTTGCATATTTTCGCTTTTTTTCTCCTCTCTTTATGCTTCTTATTATTCCCTTATTTTGTTTCACAAGTTATACTGCCGCACGCCTCGTGGCCGATCCCCGGTGGCGGGTTGTACCAGTCTTCCGGTAATCATCATCATCATCATCATCATCATAATCATCATCATCATCAATGTAGCAGCATCCTTCATCTTCTACCTTTCCACTACAGTGGTGACTACAGACCATGGAATAGCATTCCAGGAGATTCCACCGGACACTCGCACCAAGCCAACCAACCACCGACCCGCCTATCACCATATGGCACGATATATATAGCAGATAAAACCATAGCGCCCTGCATTTTTCTATTGCCGGAAGTGCCCCACTTTTGGTCGAAAAGCCCAGCCATCTGGCTCCTCAAGATAGAGGCTGGTTTCTACTTGCGCAACATAGTCTCGCAGCAGGAAAGGTACGCTATCGCGGTAGCCATTCTCCCACCTTTTTTGCGATGTGTCGTGTCTCCATCTGGGCTGCAGGCATACGACCGACCTTGAGGTTTCCTACGAGCCATACCACAACCGGGGGTGGCACGTCACTTGCTCCCTGCCACGCTCAACCTTAGTTTCGAACCTTAGGCTACCGCAATCCCCTGCCCAAACAAGCCAACTCAAGTTGCCCGATCCCACCAGGTGTTGGCGCTACGACATGTACCGGTTCGTACGTGACCACACAGCCATTGAACGACATGGTTTTCGACGACGCACCCAATACAACACTGAGCTCGTGACGTGCCTCGAACTATAGTGTCGCCTTCTGCCCGCAGTTTTGTTCCCTATAGCTGCCCTCACCGACGCCAGCGTTCATGTACCAACGCAACTCAGCGAGGTAGCACTAACATAATCATGTCGGGTACCAACACCAGTAGCCATTCAAGAACTCGCCGAAGCTACTCATCTCTCTGTGAACAGCCCTTCCCTCAGACGCTGTCATGCTAGCGCCACCAGCCGCACAAAACTCCGCAGACGGTTTGGATCCCTCCCCGTCAGCCGCGCGAATGGCATACCCGCCGGGCATACACCTCGGCCTGCAGTAAGCTCCTTCCAAAAGCATTGCCTGAGGAGCCAACAACTGCCAACGCTGCCGTAAGCCCACTATGTCCTACGTGCGGTTAGCCAGCTTCAACATCACCTGATGCACCCGTGTTCACACAAAAGCTCGATGCAGCTATACAGCTCTCCTGTATCGACAAACGCCAACTACCACCCTACAGCACCGCTGCGAAGCTCTTGCCCACATGTCAAGGACAACGCGAGGTTTCTAGTCAATGTGAGTCCAGTGCAGCAGCGTTTTTTTTCCCTCTCCTTCCACCCTCATGCATGTGCTTCGATCGATCGACGCGACCCATTTTAAAACAAGTCGTGCCTCACTGCCACACGCTCGCGCTGATTCACACCCAAATGGCACGTTCATGTGCTCAATTGAAGTCTCAACGCGACAACGCTTCGACGTAACATCTCGCCCAGCTTTGAAGGGAGCTATCGAACCTGGGACGGCGTAGCCAGGGGGTGGCACACTGGGCACGTATCCCCCCTCTCCCCGAAATTTTTTTCGCAATGGCATAGAGAGCAAAAAATGGTCATTCCACAGAATTAACCACATTGACGGAGCGCGGGTTCTAAACAGGTGTTTTTCTGCGCGTGCTCACACATCCATTCAAGAACGTTGTGCACGAAATTAAGGTTGTGTCACCCCACCTGAAAACCCCCGAAAAAAAAAAATTTCTGGCTAAGCACCTGCATGACATAGCTTCATTTCAATGCACCTGACGAAACGCTTCCGTGTGCTATACCCGCCCTTTGCGCCACTTGCAGCACCGACACCCAGAAGAAAACTGACAACCCTTCGCCATTCCACTGTTCGACCAGAACTGTCTAAAGGACACTTACCGACTGCGACTCCGTCTATACGGCGGAGGGCCCTGTCGCATGCTGCTGGTGCCAACGCAGCAACGAGAACGAAGTTGATGCAGGTGCGAGGCAGCACGCACGAGCCATCGAATAAAACAGCTGGTTTTCGCATTCGATGTTACAGCACCCTTATCCTTCTACATTCCGCTACAATCCCAAGGCTCCAGACATAGGCACGATGCTCCGTCTCGGACGTGACAGCCAGAACGTCAGCTCGCAAGACGCTCATTAAGACTTCTTTTAAATGCGGAACATTTTATAGTCGCACCTATACTCGCAAATCCGGCGTCGTTGGTGTCGTCTACACTCCCACTGCGCATGCTCACGTTTCGTGGTGGCCCCGCCGCGGTGGTCTAGTGGCTAAGGTACTCGGCTGCTGACCCGCAGGGCGCGGGTTCGAATCCCGGCTGCGGCGGCTGCATTTCCGATGGAGGCGGAAATGTTGTAGGCCCGTGTGCTCAGATTTGGGTGCACGTTAAAGAACCCCAGGTGGTCAAAATTTCCGGAGCCCTCCACTACGGCGTCTCTCATAATCATATCGTGGTTTTGGGACGTTAAATCCCACAAATCAATCAAATCACGTTTCGTGGTGCATGCTCGCGTCTCGTGCCATAGGTTTTTTTCAAGCCCTTTAACATAGGTGTTGACATAACCAATAGGTGTTTTTCAAGCCCTTTAACAAGTGCCCCCCCCCCCCCCGACAAAAAATTAAAAAATTCCTGGCTCTGGACCTGTCGTGAAGACACCCAAAGAGCAGGCACCGGTCACGGAACCATTTGCAATATTTTTGTTTACATTTTCGCCTGCACGGCGAATGATGAAGAAACCATTTGATAGTTATCTCAAACTTATTGGAGACAAGAATCAGAACCAACCACCGGTGGTTGCGCACCGGTCAAGACAGTCTGAATTAACCACAGTGCCGGAGCGCGGGTTCCAAACAGGTGTTTTTCTGCGCGTGCTTACACACACATCCATTAAAGAACATTGTTGCACAAATACATCTGGCGGTTGCAGCAGGTGCACGGACGTAATAGCATTACAAGTACAGCATAAACTACAGCCTTAACGATAAAAGCATTTATCAGGCTGACATATCCGTTGCTTTCAGTCACCACAAGTTGTGAAGCCATGGTATACAGTTGTGGGAGGTACGAGTAAAAGGAAAATTATTTTTAGAGTAGCCCTTTGCATTTTGAACCAGCTTTTTGTGTCGTGTTGTCGCTGCTCTCCGAGGCGGGTGAAATGGTGGTTTTCTAAGCGGTGCACACACCACCATTTTTTATTAAACCAGAGAGCCAACTTTGATTGAAATGCACCCAATCGCTGGCGCTGTCACGTGACGACCGAACATTACGGCGCCCTTGGGTGTATGTTGTCGTAAATAGTCTATATACGTCTCGGGTTATAAATGCTGCGACAGCAAGCGTTCACAGATATGCGATGCGTATCCTCGTCTTGAGCACAGCATATACTTTGTCCCGCAGCATGCTCTTCTCGCGAATACTAACTACAAACTACACATTTAATACGGTCAGAAAGCACAAATCGCAGTCTTTTTTTTTTATAGCAAAGAGATTGCTTATCGGCACGCATCACTGTTGTGGGGCTCTTCCATCCCCCCCCCCCCCTTTTTTTTTTTCCCAAGTACAAATGTTTGCACTGCACACAGAAGGGCATGGCATATTCGGCACTGAATAGCAATTGCGCATCTTCGTACTGTGAATCGTTCACCGTGAATGACCGGTCTCACTTACAGATCGAGTTGATAGGGAGAGATAAACCACCCTCTCGGCCAGCGAGCGCACAACACGCGCGCACGCATGGGCGCACTCGAACGCCGAGCTTTCTCTGGCACCGGATTAAAGGACGAGGCGGGCTCCGGGGGACACTTTAGAAGAGACGCCAACAAACGCAGGACATCTGTCAGATTCCCAGCTCCAAATTTAGCGCCTGGAGCAGATACGCGATGAACAAGGGGGCAAACAAACACGAACGTCGATCAATGAGGAGGCACATATATGGATGGGGGGGGGGGAAGAGGGGTGCGACAGGGGGGGGGAGTTATAAAGGAAAGAAATCGGTGGAGAAGTTCGCGGGAGTTATCGTTTCGCGTCATCGGCGTCCCCCCTTTTTTTAGCGCTGCTCGTTTCTTTCTCAGTAGGAAGCAGGAAGCACAATGAGCAACTGAACGGCTCTCTGAAGTGAGATAGGCTCGGATTACGGCCAAGAGCTTTTAAGGGGGGGAGAGGAAGGGCCTGCCCCACCGAACGACCCCACCGCCGTCTCTCTTCCCCGCCGCACGCTCGACCCCCGGCCGTATTAAGAGCGCCCAGTCCGTGTGGGAAGCTGGTCGCCTGCGAATTAACGTTCTACAAGGACGCGAGACAGTGGCGCTGTTCATTTCGTAATTCGATGTCGCGCGTCGCCGCCCAAAGCTCAATTTTCACTTTAGAGATCCGCGAGGGCGCCCCGCTTCAGGCCGCCAAGCAGCAGACTGCATGAACGCAAAGGTCGCGTGAAGCTGCTAAATGCCAGGGTATACGTTGTCACGTACATCCCATTATCGTTCACCCTAAGTGCTGCCCCGAGTTTCAAGAGAAAAAAAAAACGAAACAGAAAAGCTGCAGTGGAAGCCTGCATGCAAATAAACCTGCAAGGATTGTGTGAGGTTCATGCTGCAGGAGCAATCGGTGACAACGGCTGCAGCACGCTGATGCATGAACACGTTCTGCTTGCTGGCGCACTGTCTGTTTTAGCGCTAGCTGTGTGATATCTTCGCTCGATCTGTGTCTATGTGTATTAGTGTAGCCGGCCTCACCTGTACTAAAATATATCGGCATGTATACGTCTCAAAGTGACGAATAATAAAGGCGACAATTCTGCAGTCTCATAGCTTTTAAGCATAACGTTATAGTTCATTCCGCTGCGGGCACGAGCACTTAGTGGCCATTTTGCGCCTGAAAAAAAAACGTACGGCTTACGTAATGGAAAATCACCATTGTTTTAGGATCGGCTCAGATTTTTGTACTGCCCTAAAATCATGTACTGCACTACAATCATGTACTTACTGAAAAATAAATATATAGTCGCCAAGTACAAGATGCAAACACTGGGTTGAAGTCTCCAAAAATGTTTTGTATTGAAAAAGATCTCAAGTCGTCTATAAAAACGGTAATGTAGAATGAAACGCAAGTTGTGGCAGATTTGATTGCTTGAATGAGTCAATAAATGTAGTTGCTTTTTATTAATCGTCACAGCACACTTACGAGACAGACGGTTAAAAAAAAAAAAGCCCAGTGGTATACGCCCGATTGACGTACGGTTTGTTTCTGCGAACATTCACACTTACACATTTTGTGTCCTGCAATGACCTGATTGCCTTACTCTATTTCCTTATGGCGAACCAAGGGTCACACTGATGCCTCAATGAGCCATTGGCCAACTTAGGAGTCTATCGGAGCATCGAAGAAAATTCAAATAAAAAATTGGGGTATAGCTTCGCATTTTGCCATGCCTGAAGGAATTGTGGTTCTGCGGGGCCTTCTTTATTTTTTTAGCATCTGTTTATTTTTGTCATGTCTTTTTTGTCTTTGTTTATTTCTACACACACAACACGCACGCGAGCCCGCACAGACACGCGCGCGCGCGCCTGGATTGCTTAGTGATTACTATGCTTGCCTTCGGATCGTGGGTACACAGGTAACGATTTCCGCCATCGTCAAAAATTTTTTTTGTCAAGATTTTCTATCTGTTTCATTGTTTCTTTCTGTACTCAATAATAATAATAATAATAATAATAATAATAATAATAATAATAATAATAATAATAATAATAATAATAATAATAATAATAATAATAATAATAATAATAATAATAATAATAATAATAATAATAATAATAATTGTTGTTGTTGTTGTTGTTGTTGTACAGAGCAAGCTTTGCTGTCTCTCAAGGACAAAATAATAGATAATTTTGAAAAGAAATATTACACGCTTGGAATATTCCTGGACTTCAAAAAGGCTTTTGATTAGATCAAACATGACATTCTTATAATGAAACTAAATCAATACGGCATAAGAGGTAAATCACTTAAATTATTATGTAGTTATCTTACAAATGGATTTCAGTATTGTGATACGCAGCATGCGGTATCAAAAATGGATAAGATTTAGTATGGCGTTCCTCAAGGATCTATATTAGGCCCACTCATGTTCCTTTTATATGTAAATGATATTGTAAATGTACCACCACAAACTCCAGACATGGTCTTATACGCCCACGACACAGACGTTTTTTTCTCTGGCAACGATATTGACAGCTTGGAAGAACAAGCAAACAAGTGGCTCAAGCACCTTTCAGTATGGTTAATATCAAATAAGCTTGAACTAAACACAATACGGTAGGCCCGTGTGCTCAGATTTGGGCGCACGTTAAAGATCCCCAGGTGGTCGAAATTTCCGGAGCCCTCCACTACGGCGTCTCTCATAATCATATGGTGGTTTTGGGACGTTAAACCCCACATATCTATCTATCTAAACACAAAACGAAAACAAAATGTTATTTTCAGACCAAAATATAAATTTATACCTTATGGCATTGAAGTAAAATTTTGAGAAGATTTGATTGAACGGGCCACATGTCAAAAGCTTCTTGGTATTATTTTTCATGAAACACTCGACTGGGCATATCACATAAACAAAGTTCGCACTAGTCTTTCACGCTCAATTGGGTTAATCGGAAAAAATCAGATCTTTTTTACCTATTTGGGTAACAAAGCAAATGTATTGTTTTTTTAGTGTATTCACGTATTCATTATTGTTTATTATATGGGGTAATACTACTAAGACAAACAAATAATGCATTCATAGACCACAGAAAAGAATAGTACGAATAATTGAAGGGGTTCATCCTCGAACGCATTCTGCCCCACTCTTTCACAAACACAACATATTAACTTCTCGGAATATCCTAAGCGAAAAAATTTCGATGACCATATATGATAAATTAAAATCTAACGCTGTCGAATTTCACGATACATATTCTCGAAGAAATAATACACACAACTTTCGACTCATAACATACTGCCGCGAAAGAATACGAACAAACTGCGGTACACGAAAGCTACAGGATATGATCCTTGAAATGTTGAACGCACATCCCGCAATTACCATCATAGTGGAAGAGAGCTGCTCACTGATCGCGTTTAAAAAGAAAATACACACATATCTAGTGACGCTTGAAAAATAACTTTCCTCTCTCAATGAAATCACAGAGGTTTTCTTTTGTTTGCCCCTTTTTGTTAAAATAGATGCGAATAAATATAATGTTGCACTTTAATTTAGTTAGTTCTAATCTCATGTTGCTATTTAAAAAGTTTTGGTATTTCTAAACATTCTTTGTTTTATTGTCTGAAGAAAAATATTACACTACAAATTAGGTCTTATGGACAGGTCTCGAATTATCAGTGTTTCGCCAACGATGTTTTATGAACTCTTCTGAAAAGTGTGAAACTGCCGCTACTTGTTTGTTTTAAAGTGTTTCAACGTATGCGCAGTACATAACTGCCCCTTGTGGGCCTTATTGGCTGGGACGAGTGATGGCACCCTGTCAGGCATTAATTTGCCTTTTTGCCTACTCTGTCCCTTACATGTCACCATGCACTCTTTAACTCATTTAAGATTGATGTATGATGCATGAATGAATAAAAAAAGAGAGCAAAAAAAGCAACATATGATGATAAGAGACGCCGTAGTGGAGGGCTCCGGAAATTTCGACCACCTGGGGGTCTTCAAGGTACGTCTAAGCCTAAGCACACGGGCGTCAAGCATTTTCCCCTGCATCGAAAATGCGCAGCCGGGATTCAAGCCCGCGACGTGCGGGAGCCGAGTGCCCCTCGACCACCGTGGCGGGTTTTTCTCTGCACTCGTTCTCTCACCCATCAGGGTTGTTACAGGCCACGCCAGAGAAATCGGCCAACTTATCCTGAGAGTGAAGAGAACTAAGACGAGGATGAAGAGTGATGCGCGTGCCGGTTCATGACGATGAACATTTCTGTTCACGCGTCACGAACCTATTCTCGGCTTATTCAGCTGCACATTTAGAACATCGAAAATCATGATCCATGCGTGCTTGAGCGTGTCAGTCTCTATACGCCCATGACGTGAAGCGGGCGCCATATAAAGTAATAGCTGGTAAATTTATTAGTCGAAAATAGCGATACTTCCTTTTACCCTATTTCGCATGACCACGTAATTATGTCAGATCAGAGTAATACGCTAAACCTTTGACCATTTTTTCTAAACACATACCTTGACCATTGGTGTTCTTGGGTCGTCTGTTCTACGAGTTATCACTGAAAAAGAGCACGCAGGTATTTGTTTCTTTTATTTTTGCTCGCGGTTGGCAGTTTTATTTCTTTTCATGTCTACTATAAAAGAGGGGGGCTGCGTTTAAGTGCACTTTATTATCGTCCTTCTATAGCAGGTAAGTATAATGCTTTTTTTTTTTTCGCAGTAGCTTTTGTGCGATTCTCTGCCCATATAGTTCTCGGGCGACACGTTCCCTCGGCCTGCTGACGGGAAGGGCTCGAGAAGAGATCAGGCGGGGACGGCGAAAGGGTCCGCGCAGCCAGACCCAATCGGAATCTGAGCCCTGTTTCCCCTTCCGTGCCTGATTGAGCAGCGGCTGCACGCGGAAGCCGGACCAACGGCGGCCACCCGCGGCGCGCCACGGACGGCCGCGGGTGCACCCGGAAGGAGCCGCAGCTGCTGCCTCCATGGGTGCAGAGGAACGTCGCCGCGCTCAGACCGCTGCTACAACGTCGCCTCTAGTATAGCGACTGAACGCGAGTGCGACCATTGTCGTGTTCGTCGTCGTCACTTGAAGTCACTCATATAATCGTATACATGTAGCGCAACTAAACGGCACAATAGAAATGAACGACGAACACAGGCGCAACTGCCGATTGAGTTTATTGAAGGCAGAACCATATTGACAAGCTTCATCTTCTTATCTGTTGTCCCTTCTCGTGGCGCTATTTCCGACACAATATTATTCTCCAGGCATCATCACGAGGAGTCATTCAGCCCAAACACACTCCAAGGCCTTGCCTCAAAATATGTTGATCCATATGACCACGTTTTCGCTTCAGACACCCGATACGAGAGCTATATATACGGGCAAGTTATAAATTTTTATTCCTTATTGCCTTATTGTTTTAGTGGTATTTGAGGAGGCCTACGCAACCATACGGCTGATTCACAGAAAATTAGAATTAATCCTTGATGGTCAGACTCGCGTAATGTGGCATACTCAAACAAAACACTTCCAGAAGCTTGCGGTCTCTCGTTTGTAGTTGCAGAAAGAGTGTAAATAGATAACTACCCACAACTCCAATGAGAAAAATTAAACATAAGAAATTCGAACATGTTGCACATACGAGTATCATAACGAGATTGAAATCTCTCGCCGATCACGCCTGTAGGCGTGATTACTGTGACGGCATGCCATCACAGTCACTCAATCAAGAATGCGAGATCACGCACATGTGTACGGTATTCGAAATGTAACGGTTCTGAGTTTGTCTCAAGCGTGCACATCGACTGAATTATGCACATGGCATGGCTTCCTATCCATATCGTCCTCAATATCTTATCCGGCACCTTGATGAACTTTTTGAAATCAGCTAGTCTGCTTATAGCTGTGCTTTCTGCAGAGGTAGCTTTCCTCACAAAGGTGGTCGGGAGCTTTTTTCATAATATGTGGGGTTTTACGTCTCACAAGCACGATATGACTATGAGAGACGCCGTATAGAGTGAAGGGCTCCGGAAATTTTGACCATCTGCATGGTGTTATTTCACGTGCACCCATATCTGATCACACGGGCCTACAGCATTTTCGCCTCCATCTAAAATGTAGCCGCCGCCACCAAAATTCAATCCCACGACCTGCCGGTCGGCAGCCGAGTACCTCAGCCGCTACACCGCTGAGGTGCTATCGGCCTGGTGTGCGACCGATAGCGGCGCAGCGAACCGCGCTTGTATGACGTCAGTTCAAGGATAAACCACAGTCGTAGTATAAAACTCGGCAAAGACGCAGTTCAGTTGGTTATTTTGTGTGTGGTGGCTACTGACGCTGTTCTAACAGTCGTGGGTGTCCGTGTTTAACGCTCATTTCAAAAGCACATCGCCTTCTTTCTTAACACTGCGGCCGCTTGTCTCCGCGGCGAGTGCTGCGCAATACAGCTCTGTGCCCCTATATGCTTACCCACCCGTGAAAAGGGCGGTGGCTTTCACAACTATCCTAAGGTCTCGAAGCTGAGGAAGAAGTGGATAGTCAAACTCGGAAAGGGGCAGCGCCGCATGCTTTCATCAGCCGTGTGCAGCAAGCACTTCACTGGCTGTGATTTTTTTGCTGTGCCCACCCCTTTTGCCAATTTTTCGCGAACCCGTGACCTCCGGGTCAGCAGCCGAGCACATTATAGCCACTGCTACACCGACGCTGGTGCTTTTTTTAGGCTGTTGAAATGGAAAACTATTGCGATCTTTTTGGTTTTACATCGAAAGCTGCTATGAGATCACAACACGGGTTCGAATCCCGGCTGAGGCGGCTGCATTTCCGATGGAGGCGGAAGTGTTGTAGGCCCGTGTGCTCAGATTTGGGTGCACGTTAAAGAAACACAAGATGGTCGAAATTTCCGGAGCCCTCCACTACGGCGTCTCTCATAATCATATGGTGGTTTTGGGACGTTAAACCCCACAAATCAATCAATGAGATCACAACATGGCTCGCGTGTGGCGCCGTAGCTGTCCACCGCCGCCGCCGGAGTCCGTAACCACAATCGCACGAAATAAGAAAAAAACCTCTGTCAATAAGAACAATAACAAAGTGAAATTCGAGCCCGGGTCCCCTGCGTGCCAGCCCAGTAATCTACCACTGAGCTACGCCGTTGCTTTGAACTCTTTTGCAAACTGGTCTTATGCAGACTTGATGTCGGGGAAGGAATCACATTAATATGGCTAATGAAGCGTTTTAGAGCACCAAAGGAAAACAACCATGGCTGTCACATAATTTCGAATTGCACAACGGATGGGTCGTCGAATGCTCCAACCCTTTACAAAAGCTTGATCTTGTTCACCTATTAACTGTGGCGCATACCTACTGTGGGGGATTGTGGGGATCACAAAAAGGAAAGCTGAAAGGCCGCTCTTCCAGCTTTCGCTGTGGCAGTGCCGCGCGTTCCACGCAGGCATGCTTTTTTTTTCTGCTCTCGTCACACTTCATCCTTAACTCATCTGCCTCATGGACGAACGCCACTCGAAAGGCTCCAGCAGGATATTATGATCTACACGTACTAAACTTCCGTAAAATATAGTGCTGGAGTCATGTCGGGACATGAGAACGGCAGAAATAGACGGGAAAGCCCGCGAAAAGGCGGCGGGGCTAGCCACAATTCCCACAAGGTAGTTTGTTTTCAGATAACTGTTTGTTTGTTTGTTTGTTTGTTTGTTTGTTTGTTTGTTTGTTTGTTTGATTAATAAAAAGGTTAGCGAGTATATGTAAAGATAGTATTCTTCGGACAAAACAACGCAGAACTGATGGAACGTCAACGCAGATGAGGTCATCGCTGAAGAAAGCAAGGCATGCATACGCGATTGCGAGAGAAGAAAAACCATCATCGCAATCGTATTCCCTTGTGGCTGTGGTTTTAACCCTTATTTTTTTGCCAATGAATCTCTGCCCGTCAACCAAAACTAATGTTAGTAAGATGACTGGGACTTTCTGTCGCTTTAGAAGGGAACAAGATTGTTGTTTATATGATAGTTGCATGTCTACTTACTCAGTAACTGAGCGAATAGAGCTTGGTGTCATGAGCAGGGTGAAGCGCTTATTTTCGGGTCATATCACTGCCTTATTTGACTCAAAATCACTTGACTGTTCGTGGCGAAATCGCTCGTAATATTCCTGTGTTTTCTTTTGCATACGCAGCTGCTTTTCTTACTCGTATGCATTTCGTTGTGATCACTCATGCTCAGAGTGGGGGAAATGTGAGTCAACGAGGTTGTCACCTCGTGAAATTCGCTTTCTTTTTTTGTCCTTTTTTATGTACCACAGAAATGACGTCAACGGAACTTGGTTGAGCTTGTGCTGGAGGAATCACTTCGACCTGCTCGATGAGAAGGCGCGGTTCGTTGTGATGGCTCAGCGAGTGAGTTGAGGTTGCGGCCGGACGCAGCACGAGAAGCTTGCTTTTTCTTCGCCGGGTACGCGAGAATGCTCGAGGGCTCGTCCCCGAGGAACAAAGTCTCGGCGGGGGTGGCCACAGCCGCTGGCCGGAGAGGATGGGGAGCGCCGAAAAAAGGGGGACAGCCTCGGCTCGCGCTCGTGTGTACGTTGGAAACCACTAAGTGTCCACACACTGACGGGGTCCCCGCGCGCTCGCTTCCTAGTGCGCAGGAAAGCCATTGTGCCCAACTGTCAACACTCGAACGGCGCCAACATTGCGGCAACACAGCGGGAAAAACTTCCCATACCTGAGGGGTTTCTGCCCGTTCATGTATATACACACACGGCGGACATTCACGGCGAACGCTGAAAGGGCCCGAGTGAAGTCGGCTCGGTGCGCTCCGGGAAGAAAAGGCGCGATGCAAAGGGCTCCGGCCGATGCGTGAACCGAGCGTGTTCTGGGGAAGTGACTTTCTGACGTCGGAATGGCAGCAGAATGGGCCGAATAATTCTGCCTATTCGCCTGTCTTTTTTTTTCCCTCGATTTCTTTTTTTCTTCCTACAACCGATGTTTTGACAGCGTTGCTTTTCGCTGCGCTGGCAATGAGCTGTGAAAGGCATCATAGGTTAACACCTGTCCCACCCCTTCGCGAGCGAAATGTAGCATTACTCTACAACAGAGATTTTACTTGCTCGAAGTCGCTCGAAGCTAAAAAAACGAAGAAAAAAACCTTGGAGAGTGCTCGAGCTTCGCCTTCAAAGCAAGAACGCGACAGCGTAATCGGGAACCGTGCACACCGCCTTCTCAATTGCTGGCCTCGTTTCGGTTCTCGGTGCATGCCTCAACAGTGCCGTAAAGAAACGGGTCACTGTGCATGTATGTACATTTGGCTGTTTTAAACTATCTTGTAATTTCCGCAGCCCTTCACTACGGCGTTCATCATAATCATATGGTGGTTTTGGGACGTTTGATATGACTAACTACCCTAGATTCCCCCTGCAAGCAAATGTGTTAGGTTCCCACTACGCCATACTTCTTGCTTTTGCGAATCGGTGAAGGGCCCCCTCTACGCGCTTGTAGATAACACCCGAACCTGCGCAGCTGTTTTCTTTTCTGATGTTTTTGCAGCTGATGGTGAATAAATATGTTTGGGAGCTTTTGTAATTGGTGGGCCTTGAAGACACCCACTTGCTGCAAAATTCATGAGTTTTCAACCCTGGCGTGATTTTACCCTTTTGCTACGCAATATTTCATGCGTTCAGGAGACTCCTTTCACCACGTCGCATTCCCATAGTGGGCTTTATAATCTCCAAAGCAGTTTCAAACTCGTTATTCGATTCACGGTAAATAAACCCAGCAACACAGCTATTGGGGATGAAAAGTGATAGGTGCTCTTTAAGCAGATATTGCAAATTGAATCCCGTGTCTCCATATTCACAGACACAGCAAATACAGCCGCATTCAAGAATCATTACAAAAGCCTCCAGGTCTGAACTTCCGGATGATCATGAAGAGAAAGCTGACCGATTCACTACATTACTACCATATTTACAGGAGGATGATCAGCTCACCGTGGATGGATTGTAATAACTAAAGAGGAAATTAAGTTTGCAATCGGAACTTTCCAAAAGAACAAAACTCCAGGCCCAGATGGCCATATGTAGCGCACTTTTTTACATGACATTTCGTGAAGTTCTCATTTTTTTAAGATCCTTTTTTTAAAGAGGCCAATGAACTTGGGGAACTTCCTCCTTCCTTTCATCAGGGCCATACAACTTTAATCCTGAAAAGTATACCGACAGTGAAGTATTAAAAAGAGTAACTGGATATAGGCCTACTTGTTTATGTAACGTTGAATAAGATACTAGTGAAAATCCTCACGAACATGTAGGTAGCAAACAGTTATTACTCAATCTATAGGTACCCACTAAATATGATGATATTGAGGCCATTTTAAACGGACAAATATCCACGTAGCACGATCAGTCCTTGAATGTATTGATGGTAGCATGCATTGATAGTAGCATGAATCAGGTAGCTCTTCTTCAGATGGAATTTCCTGAGGGTTTTGATGAAGTACTACACAATTATTGTTTCGGCTGCTAAGACATCTCCAGTTAGATGCACTGTACAATGCCATATCATTGTATTATAAAAAGTGCACCACGAAATTTGTCGTTAATCACACGCTTTCAGGTATAATAGAGGTAAATTCGTCAGTACGTCAGAGGTGTCCGCTTTCGCCTCTACTTTTTGCAGCAAGCTTGGAACCACTTTGTTTAGGTGTACGGCTTAGTTTTGGTATTAAAATATAGATATAAAGCCAAAGAAACAAAAGTTTTATCCTACACAGATCACATTACCTTCTTTTGTGTGGATAAGCCTAGTGTTCACGAAGCAGTAAACAGTATTAAGGGATTTTGTGAAATTTCCGAAGCTACTATCAGTTTCGATAAAAACAGAGGATTCTGGCTGGGCACGGGGGCTTTAACTCCCTCGGTGTTTTTATATATTCGTTTGAATGGGGCTCCAGAGCGTTATCTTGGCGTGCCTCTTATAACCACCGTAACAGTGGTCCTCACTGCAGACGTCCGCCATAACCATTATCCGTAGAAAGGTGAATTGGCAATGGCGTGACCTTTCCGTTTTTTCGAGAGCTTGAAACATCCTTCTTGCATCATCGCTTGTCTACATTCTTTAGGTACTGCACTGCTCGCGCGTAGACATCCAGGCATTTTGCAGCATATTTCCCTGCTTTATTTGGAGTTCTTCATGGGAAGCCATGCGAAGAGACAACCTTCTTCTTCCGCTTGAGGTGGGAGGGTTCAGTCTTTTGCATTTGTACGACAACTGGTGATGCCATTTTTTTTACTTTAAAGATGTGTGTAACTCGTTCCTTCTGGCTATCATTTGCTGAACCGTCTTGCTTACGACCTCCCTTTTCTTTCTGTCTCTACAAGAACTTCTGAAAAACTCCAATAGTGAAGTTTCATAAAGGGAAATGTCGAGACAGCAGTTTTTGAAAGCCACATTGACTGTAGAGTATACAGTGAGGACAGAACGACACTATTATAACTGCTACACCTGTCAGCACCCGTTTCAATCAACCTGTTTACCGACAGCAATATTTACCTCGAAATCGTCATGATATGCTCTACCATGTTTGTACATAAAGCGTGCATATCGGCCGCAGCAAAAACGTTTTTCTTTAAGCTGTAAATCTCCACTTTACCTGTAAAGACGTGGCTTAATGGGAAAGTTGCATACGTGCCCTGGTCTATGAATTGCAAGCTATGCAACGCGCCGGAAACGATCGAGCATTGTTTTATTCATTGCCGGAATGCATACCCCCCTTCTGCGAGCAAAACCACCAAAAAAGAATTTTCAATTAGAGGTCACGGTGTTAAGTTACTATACAGTTCAAAAAGGGCGTCGACAATAATTCGCCTACAATTTAATTGTGTTATTGGGTCTTTATAAATTATGGTGGTGCCTCATTATTTACAGACAGATGCTCAGTCATCTCGCTTGACAGGGTCTGTTTTTCGAGAAGCAGCCAATGTGCGTTATGTCTGAGACTTTCCACTTTGTTCCGGAGTGGCTTGGACTTCTGGACGCTCATGTTTGTTCACCCGACTTTTGAAGATCCGTCGGACTTTGTGAAATTGTGTTTTGTGCATGTATGCAAGTGAGCATAATTCGGAAATGATGAATTGTATTGGAATATATATCAACATTTGATGGTGTTATTTTTATGCATAAAAGAAAAAGAAAAAAAAGCATAGGAATGGTTCTGTGGTAGAATAATAGGCTGTGGTGCAGAGGACCGAGGTTCGAATGCTATTGAATCATGGGAATTTTTTTATTAATTTTGCCTCATTTTGCATGATTGTGGTAACGGACACCGGTGGCGGTGGCAGACAATTACGTCTACAAAATTGTTCCTTAATGTGATCTCTTAAGACGATAGTAAATTACAGTGAAAGCTGTTACGAGATCACAGCAAAATCCGTTTTTGGCGCCGTAGTTGTCCGCCGCCGCCAGTGTTCGTACTCGCTATCGCTCTAAATCAGAAGGGAAAAGAAACAAGATAAGAAAAAATATTTTGAATGAAACGGGATTCGAACCTCGGTCCTCTTCATTGCAGTCTGGTACTCTACAACGGGATCGCGCCGGTGCTCACTCCATTGCAAAACGATCCTATGCAGGCGTTTTTTATATGGAAAATAACCGCCTTAACATATGCAATATATCCTGCACCAAGAGATTTCACAACAGATGTCAGAGATGGCGCGCTCTTCCAGCTTACAAGTGTCTCTGCTGCACTTTCCGCGCATGCCTGGCATTTTAAATGCGAAGCATTTCTTAGCGAACTTCGGCGACTTTGAGCGTATCTATCTATCTATCTATCTATCTATCTATCTATCTATCTATCTATCTATCTATCTATCTATCTATCTATCTATCTATCTATCTATCTATCTATCTATCTATCTATCTATCTATCTATCTATCTATCTATCTATCTATCTATCTATCTATCTATCTATCTATCTATCTATCTATCTATCTATCTATCTATCTATCTATCTATCTATATCTATATATCTATCTATATCTATATATATCTATCTATATCTATATATATCTATCTATATCTATCTATATCTATCTATATCTATCTATCTATCTATCTATCTATCTATCTATCTATCTATCTATCTATCTATCTATCTATCTATCTATCTATATATATATCTATATATATATCTATATATATATCTATATATCTATCTATATATCTATCTATATATCTATATATCTATCTATATCTATCTATCTATATCTATCTATCTATATCTATCTATCTACACATCGACATCGATAGCGTCAACCCAACTAAGGCATAGAATAAATGTCAGCGTTAAGAAAAACTTGAAATAGGCAGCGTTGGCCACCCGACGAATTCAAATATAATAAATTTCAGGGTCCCAGCAGGAATCGAACCCAAGCATTCTGCGAGGCATTCAAGAATTCTACCACAGGCTACGCCAGGTCTCGGAAGTACTTTTCAAATAGACGCTAATCTTCTTGAAACGTCGATAGTGGTTGCAATGCTGCCTACCCAATTTTATAAACATTATATGTACTCCTTCCACACAGCCGTCACGTCGGGTTAGCGTCAATTGTGGTGAGGTGCCATGCGCTTAAATTGATTTATGTAGCAGTGTCAATGGCCAGCATCTTCGCAGCATCAGCGCTTCATATCACCTTCTGGTGTTGATAAAAGACATTTCCAGCTGACATCGTTGTGCAAAAAAAAAAGTTTTTTTCATTCCAAAATAAAGTTTTTTCATTCCAAAATAAAAGTTTTTTCATTCCATTCCATCGTTGTGCAAATGGTAAACTGGTTGTCTAAACATCTGCAACTCTTCAAGACACATTTTCTCTTCAGCATATGTCTCTGCGTGCAACATTTGTACATATATTTAGCGACATTTCTTGACGTGTCACTCAATAAGAAAATGCAACATGGTCACCTTCCCTCTGCGTGCTTCGCATAAAGTTGATTCCCAGGCACGTGGGATCTGCCGAATTTTTTTATTGTATAGAACATACTCCACCAGCGCCTCCTGAGTGTCAATCCAGTGTAGATATTTTTTATCATGGTAGCTTTAAGGTATTATTGCCGAGTTGTGGTTCTGTAACTCGATAGAAAGGAAGGAACAGCAAAGCTGAGGAATAATAGTATATACTATATAGGCGAAAATAGTTTCCATTCCTGCGTCTCCTTCGGAGGAAGCGGAAGAGGCGGCCACATATCTCTGGCTCTCACAATCTCTAATTTATGCATTGTAGCAAGTCAGTCCGAAACAGCCATGCATAGTTGGGAGGGGGGGGGGGGGCAAAAGGTGTGTGTGTTAATCATATTCAGATACTTGTTCGTGCGTGCGTTTGTATGTGCGCGTACACAAGCAAGATTGAAAATTGTCTGGGGCTGGAGGTTAAATCTATAGATACATTTTCCCCATACCCCCACCTTGCTGTATTATTGATGCAGAGGTCAACATACTGCCGAAGAGTTCAGACAGTTTCCGATGCTATGTTCGCAAAAGAAAACCAACAAAAATTCGCTACAAATATTTAATATATCCAATTATACGCTTAATGATTAACAACAAATTCGAAATGAATAATCAAACACGTCCATAAATTACATCAGTATGTAAGCGGTCCTTGTTGCAGGTTGAAGATAAAATCAAGCAACGATGTCCCAGGCACTGCTCGACAGCATTACCAAAGGTCGACGACAACATGGTAACAGGCGTCACATTCCCACCTGCATACAAGCGCCGTGGAGCCCGAAGTCTCAACAGCATCACTCCAGGCTAAGCTGTTGACGACGCCTGCAGAAGCGATGGTGTCGCTGCCGTAATCCATGCCGTAGACTTGAGAGCAGACGCATTAGGACTGATGGCAGGCGTACTGCGTCGTGTCCGTCGTCGGCGTCGACGAGCTCGAAATCCATGACGGTCTGGACAGCAGCACTTGATATAGGTGTGGAAAGCTTGCAATAAAGGTTACTGGTGTCGTCGACTTGATTGCTGACCATTCTTCGAATCTCGTGGCAGTAGACCAGGGCGGGAGTGTGGCCGGCGCTCCGAGTTCTGCCTACAACCAACACTTGAGCGAGATTGAAGACGGAGCCTCCATCGCAGTGGTGTGTGGACCACGGCAGCCAGCCATCCCGGGAGGACTGGAAAAACCAGCGGGTGAACGGGGCTCCAGAGACATGGTCAACTGCAGCAGCTTCGAACATCGTCGGAATGGTGCTGGTGACACGTAGGCGCTGCATCACGTCTCGTGCAAAGAAGAATGGAAGCTGACAAAGCATGGCCAGCGCCTCCTCGTGAGCCAGCGCCTCGTGAGCGAACTTCTTCGTCTTTCACCTCCCTCAGTCACAATCTGTTTGGCTTACGGAAGTTTTTGTTCTGTTTTGTTTCCCTGGGATGTTGGCACATACCCACTCAGGGGGATTGGCCAAGAAAGTGTAGTGCAGTTTTTCTGTGATCATTTTAACGATGTGAATTGAATTGGTATTGTAATAAGACTAATGTAAAAATAAAAACAACATAAAAAAAGCAAACGAAAAAAAAATTAAGTTGAGCGATTTTGAGATTTGAGGTGTTATGATTACCACTCAGCTGCGTTTACCTCACTCTGCCCTGGGGAGTAATAAATAATTTTTTTAATTGAAGATCACAAAGGTATACGCTTGGTTGCCTGAATATAATCGCAAACGGCATTGAAAGCATCCCTGTGGCAATGTCCCAAAACTGAGGCACCAAAGCTTAGCGCCGTTTCCGCCGTCAATCTAAGGCCTATTTTCCGAAATGGCATAACTAGTAACCTTTTTCTAAGTATATCGTAGCAGCGACAATACAAAAAATAATGATCTAGTGATTCCATTTCTCCGCAAAATGCGCAGAGGGGTGATGTCTGACCAGCTCTGTGTAGATAGAGGTTTAGGGGGGCGACACGACATTGAAATTTAGTAATTAAGACTTCGAGCTTTCTGGACTGACTCCAGTGGGGTTGCCATGGAAACATGAGGTGGTTATAGTCTGTCCATGTTGTTACTTTTTCTATCGTATCAGTGGAGATTGCTGATTTTCGATATCTTATTGCCGTGATATATTGGAAGTTTGAAGAAACTTTCTTTTTTTATTTCTTCATATATACTTACTTTTGTTGTTTAATTACATCGATATATCGATGTTAATTCGTCATAATTTTCTATTTATTTAATACATGAATCGTCTGGGGACTCTAAACGCTGTTGTATACATATACCATCTCCCCTCCCCCAACCGTGTCAAAGAATGCAAAGGCTCCATCGTTTGGCTTCCTCTCTTCTCAGACCCCTTCACTTCTTTTTCTCTTTGGCCTTCATTAGGGCACTCATTGCACGGACGTCGGCAGGGGTGTGCGATAGGGGTGTTGCAGAGTAACGGCATCCGACGTGGTTGTGCCGTCGACGCTCTTTTATTGCAGAGTCGAAGGCGGACAGCCGAGGAAGGAGGCGAGACGCCGGAGAGGAGCGTTAACCGCGGCGTCCGGCCAGCCGAAGTTCCTTTGCGTTCTAACCACCTCGCAACTATACGAGCCACCAGCGCTCACCATCTTGTGGTCTGAGGACAGCTTACTGCGACTACAGTGGCTACCTTTCTAGCCTCTACATACCGCGACTGACACAATGCTACAGGGAAACTCCCACATAACCCCCTAAGCTACACCAGCGCCTGCCCCCCCTCTCCCCACTTAAACCCTGTTTAAGCCTCCCACGTTTCGCCGCGAAGCCCCTCCAAGACAATACCCTGCCTATGCCAATGTGCCCAAAATTGTTATCATGACTATTATCTGTTGATAATGCCTCGTGTTCTCGTGCGTAAATTAATATCACACTTGGCAAACAGCTTCCATACCTGCGACTTATGTTCGCTCCTCATAGGGCGGTAGAGTAGCCGCTCCGATTTGAGGGCGAGTACCTGAGCTCTGAGGGCCGGAGAACAGTTTCGTGAATGGCTCGAGAGTTTCGTGAATGGCTCGACAGTTTCGTGAATGAATTCGACAGAACTGTCAGATCGCGTTTCATGTGCTCGCTTTCTCTTATAGTGCGTACCGGTAGCCGAATGTGATGTCGAAGTTGAAGAAGAGAACTGGGTTGTGGGTTGGGGGCTTGCGACCGGCACAGAGCACAATAAGGACAGGCTACCCAACATGGGCGTTGTCTCTTGGTTCTCTCCGTCTCACTCGTTACAATATATATATATATATATATATATATATATATATATATATATATATATATATATATATATATATATACTTGTGCGCAAGTAATCACAGTGCGAATGCAAAACTTAAGTATAGCACGTTAAAATGAAATACACAATGTTTTGTCGATAAAATTACGGGAGGCGTAATCTTTGTCATTACTTTGAACCATAAGATCTAAAGCATTGCCTCCGATTTATCTGTAGAGCAGACGACGGGTGACAACTTACACTAAAGCGTGTTCTTCAGTCTAATGCGGCAGTCTTCGAGCCCAAGTAATAAAAATTTGTTATGTATCGTTTATGAACTCATTCAACATTCAATTCTCTTACCCAACGTGTTGCAAACACATGGCCGTCACAGCAGCTCCATCTGTGTGTCAGTAATGGAGAGGCACCACATATTAGAAGTCTCAGTGCTCTACGTATAAGAGTGAATTCAGATACTGTAGAATACCGTGTTCAAAATAGTTACTCCTATCTGCTAAGACAGCCTTTCTTCACCAAATGCGGCCACGTTTACTCGCGTTTGAAGCTTATTGCCGCTTTTCCGTTCCGATTTCTAGGTTTCTCAACTTATCAGCGCATTCTCGAAAAGCTCTGATTTGTACCACGAATATTGTCGCTAAAAACAAAATAATGCAACATGTTTTTTCTATATTACTGTATGATTGCATTCGGTTGTATATTTACGAGATTTTAAGAAAAATCGAAGACGGGTTTTTTTTATTATTCAAATTTCAGTGGAGTACACTTTTGCCAATATGAGAAATTTTAGGCAATATATAAAAACTTACATTTTCCCTACGGCAGTAATTATCTATTTACCTTATGAACACAGTATATTCTTAAAACGTATCAAGTTTGAAAACGCTTCTTGCATTACTTTCGGAGAAAAAAAAGGGGGAATATATAACTTATTTTAAACTGTCGCAAAATTAGACATATTTAAATGCTATTTTCTTAAAGTCTACAAACTTGAAACCGTTTGAATTCATTCTTCATTAGACATGCATCTCAGGTAAAAAATATCTTCCTTGAAACAAAAATATTACTCTTTTTATAGCATCTGCAATTTTCAAAAATGACAGGTGACGAAATTGGTGCCTCCGTGTTGGTGAAGTTTGAAATTTTTTTTCTCGTAACTTATGCCGTTAACCATAAAACGAAGTTGACTTTCGGGCTACCTGGTGAGAGGTGCACGAAATATAAAATACTCAATGAAATCTAAAATATCAACTTTTGGACCCGTGTCGATCTCTCGTGGAGTCACCCAGCTGTATAATATCACATAAAATTGTGTGGACGGTGATGACACACCGGGAATCAAGACATAAAGCGTCGTGTTCGCTGACACGCCGCAGACGGTATCAATAAATTGCGCTACACAAAAATTTGTCGTTAAACGAACTCTATATATGCCTTTGGAGATAATATAAATACTCGTTTCGAGCAAAAGGCGCACGCAAGTTTTTACTTGCAAGGTCAAAAAATTCCGAGTGTAGAGGGTTGTATCCCCACCCCTCTTCCAACTCTTGCGTAGACCAATGAGTTAGGTATATTGAAGAAGAACGGCTGTTTGGGCTACTTGGTTAAATTCTATTATAATAAGAGTTACACCCCAAGTAGGAAAGTGCATGCTCAAAGAAAATCGAACAGAAGGCGAAGAACGGAACGCAAAGAGGGACAACGCGAGTGCTGACAAAGGTACACATATTACAGAAGCATTCGGACAGCTTCTGATGCTTTTTTCGCAAGGGCATTACAAACAAAAATTCACTACAAATATTTAATATATCTAATTACACGTCTAATGAATAACAACATATTCAAATCAACAATCAAACACGAACATTAAAATACAGCAATAGGAAAGCGTTCCTTGTTGCAGGCTGAAGATAAAATCAAGCAACGATGTCCCAGGTGCTGGTCGACAGCTTCGCCAAAGGCCGACGACAACATGGTGACAGGCGTCACTTTCCCACCTGCATACAAGCGCCGCGGAGCCCGAAGTCTCAATAGCATCACTCCAGGCGGAGCTCTTGACGACGCCTGCAGAAGCGATGGTGTCGCTTCCGTGATCCATGCATGCCGTAGACTTGTGACAACACGCATTAGGACTCATGGCAGGCGTGCTGCGTCGTGTCCGTCGTCGGCGTCGACGAGCTCGAAAACCATGACGGTCTGGACAGCAGCGCTCGATAAAGGCGTGGAAAGCTTGAAACAATGGTTACTGGTGTCGTCGACTTGATTGCTGACCATTCTTCGAATCTTGTGGCAATAGACCAGGGCGGGAGTGTGGCCGGTGCTCCGAGTTCTGCCTAGAACAACGAACACTTGAGCGAGATTGAAGACGGAGCCTCCATCGCAGTGGTGTGTGGACCACGGCAGCCAGCCATCCCGGGAGGACTGGAAAAACCAGTGGGTGTACGGGGCTCCAGAGACATGGTCAACTGCAGCAGCTTCGAACATCGTCGGAACGGTGCTGGTGACACGTACGCGCTGCATCACGTCTCGCGCGAAGAAGAATGCAAGCTGGCAAAGCATGGCCAGCGCCTCCTCGTGAGCGAACGTCTTCTTCGTCTTTCACCTCCCTCAGTCACAATCTGTATGGTTACTGAAGTTTGAAAAAAAATGCTATTTTTATTTCTTCCCATTAGTAGGTCGTCGTTTCACTACCTCAATTATTCGATGTTACAAATTGATTTTTTATTCTTTTACTACAACAGTTGTATGGATACTCCAAACACCGTCGAAAAGTGTTAACTTGGCAAAGACGTGACCCTTCCATATTTCTAGGGCTAAAGCATAGAAATGGATCATCTTTCTTGCATCAACGCTTGTCTGAATTCTGCAAGTATTACACTGCTCTCGCATACATATCCTGGCATTTCACAGGATATTTGCCTCTTTATTTGGTGTTCTTCGTGAGAAGTTATGCTCAGAGACAACCCTTTTCTTCGCTTGAGAAAGGTGGGCTTAGTTTTGTGCATTTGTTTGTGCTATAAATGGTAGTAACAGATACTAAATACTGGTAGTATTTATAGTGTATTTTAAAACAAGAGGTCCCATTGCAGTGTTTACACTAAGGGACCTCTTTCTGTATACCTCTCCTTATATGTAACTCCTCACCCAATTACGCTCAGTAAACTGAAACTGAAAGATGGTACCTGTTACTACCCTCGCCGCTACTAACTGCGCTTACTACCAGGGTTGCAACATATGTGACAAACCGTTACTACCACAAAATTAGCAAGTATTACTACTTTTTTTCTAAGAGTGTATAATAAAAAAGAACTCTTGGACTGTAACATCGCCAAACTACGATATGATTATGAGGAACGCCATAATAGAAGACTCCGGAAATTTTGAACTTTGTCGTTCTGTGAATTCACACATGTGCTTGTGCTGACGCGTCCGTCGCATTGGTGGATGCGACGGTGATAAAGATGAAGCAGAGTATGAAGTATGAAGGTGAATTTTAGAACCGACAAGAAGACAAAGAAGAAGAAGACAAGAAGAAGAAGTGGTCGAGAAGAAGAAAACCTTGTCACCGGCAGCGGCGTATTTTCTCAGCGTATTTCTCAGCGTCGGGGTGGACTGGACCTCCTACATTGAGGAACGTGTATGGTGGCCGTGGCCCGCTCTAGCCGTTGAAGCTTGCTCTCGGGGTGTGGCCAAGAATTAAGTAGCTGTTGTTGGTTAATTGATCAACCATCGTTTCTTATACTGCAATAGTTGTTTGATCAGTGTTTTTTGTGCAGTTCAGACAAGACAAGATGCCCTTATCTTCGCCAGGGCCAGGGACTTTTCTTTGGTCTGCTTCTACGGATCCAAAGGAGGTGCCAGTGGATCTTTTTTTGCGCAACGGAATATCATCGGTTCCAGTGGCTCTAGTCCCGAACAATGACGGCATCATTCGGATGAAAAACCCGAAGATCATTCAGGCGGAATTACGGTCAGTGACGGCCCAATACCAGTCCATAACGGAGGTCCGCCAGTTCGGCAGAGGAGGCATACTGTGCTTTTCGCCAGACCAGTCCTGTGTCCTAGATCTGCTAAAGTGCTCAACGTTTGCATCCCAGCCGGTGAGCGCGTTCGTACCTTCTCATTTAGCATGTACCCGAGGTCTAGTGCGTGGCGTCGATGCCAACATGCCACCCTCCGAAGTACTAGAGCTGTTTTCGCCAGCAGGTGCTATTTCAGTCTATCGGTGTGGACGGGTGGTTGATAACAACAAAATACCAACTGAGTCTGTAATTGTGACCTTTGCGGGATCAGTCCGACCATCAGAAATTAAGGCTTGGCCTTTAATTTACAGAGTAGAGCCGCTCTCTCCTCGTCCGCTCCAATGCATAAAGTGCTGGCGATATGGTCACACAATGAAAGGTTGTAGGTCAGCGGTCAGGTGTAAGGTATGTGGGGAAGGTCACAATTCTAGCGACTGTCTGAGTGATAAAGAAAAGTGTTGCCTATGTAGCGAAGCTCATGCGGCCGATAGCTCTAGTTGTTCGGCAAAGGTACGTGAACTGCAAATTCTAGAAATAGTAGAACGAAGACGGTGTTCACGGAAGGAAGCAGCACTTGAAATACAAGCACGAACACAAGGCTACGCCGGTGTTACAGCTCGTAATATGCCAACAATGGAAGCTCTCTCAGTCCCTATTGCGGAAGCGATTGAGAAGACAGTGGAGAAGGCAATGGAGCGCATCGCTGGGAATATTTGTGAGTCCTTGGCCCAGATTCTATCGAACCAGATGGCTCAAATGTTAGGTACAGCGGAAAACAACCTCAGTGCACCACGTAACATTAGTGACTCCTCGGAGTTTGCAAAGGAGTATGACTCTGCTAAGCCACATCAGGCTACGGAAGCCCTTCACATTCGTGACTCCCCTGAAATTTCAAAGAAGTATGGCTCCGATACGCCACAGCAACCTATGGTAGCTGCAGATTCAGTAGAGGAAGGTAGCGTATCTCAATGCGAGCTTACCAGGAAAGTGGAGGACTCAGACGAAATGGAGATGGATCCCCGATCGCTAAAGCGCTCGAGATCCCCTTTATACAAAAAAGGCATCGCACCTGTAGATTCAAAAACCAAAAAGTACCAGAAGAACACCCTGTCTAAAGCTGATTTTCTTAAAGAAAATATTCTAAACAAGGCCATCGCTGAGGCTATTTTAGAGCAAAAATAGGGTCACTTAAAATTCTTCATTGGAATTGCCGATCAATTCACTCTGCAGCAACTGATCTAATATATTTGGCATCGAAATTTTCTCCAGATATTATTGCACTGCAAGAAACTTGGCTTTCAATGCATCAGTCTTTTCAATTAAATAGATTCAGATCTTTCCGTCTAGACCGTCCATCGAAAGGTGGAGGTTTGGCATTTTTTATTAATAATAGAATATGTCTCAAAGCAAAAATTGCGTATAAGCTCATGTCACCTGACAGTGAAATTCTCGCCTTCGAAATAACCTTACCAGGCTGCATGCCTTTTTTGGTGGTGAATACATACTTTCCTAAAGGTGTAATAGATACTTGATGTTTAGACGCTGCAGTGACTTCTAGTTATCAAAATAAAATTCTAATCGGCGATTTCAATTCTAATCACACGTGCTGGGGTTTCCGAACTGATCAATGCGGTAAGAGATTGTGGGAGTGGACAGCGGATAATAACTTGTGTTGCCTGAATTCAAGAACACCCACTTACATTAGTGATAGGTCTCGTTCAGCCTTAGATTTAAGCTTTGTGAGTTCATCACTCACTAGTTTGTCGTGGAGTGCGTGTGATTGTGCAACTAACAGCGATCATTTGCCTATATTATTCGAGATTGCTTGCCAAGTTATAATGTCAGGCTCTCAGACTCGAGTGTTTATTAATTACACCAAATTTAGGAAAGATTTAGAATCTGCTTTGGCAACTCATCCTGAAGAGTAAGAAGATACAAAAGCCATGAGACTAAGTGCACTAATCAAAAGAACATATAAAAATGCAGAATTCGTTGTGGAATCCGCAAAGAGCACAACCCACAGTCCGTGGTGGAACTCGGACTGTGCCCGGGATTTCCGACGAAGAAAGGCAGCTTGGAAAAAACTTATGTAAAACCAGTGCCCTCAAAACTGGTCTGATTACAAGTATCACGCTGCAATTTTCAAACGCACAGTCTCTTTAGCTAAAAAACAATATGATAGAAAACATTATGATCACCTTTCAAAAGCTTGTAACAAAAAGGCGCTGTTCAGGTTCATGAGATCACGTAAAATGATGCCATCTCAAAATAATATAGGGTTTGAGATTATGTCCTTGGAAGAAACAAAGAAATCCTTAGAAACCATGGCTAAAGGCCTGGAGTGTAGATTTACATCAACTAATCCTTACGATCCACAAACACCAGCGTCACCAATTGAAGTTACTGAAGTTACAGAGGAAGAGTTAGCACAAGTGATACAAGGTTTGCCCTCGTCAGCACCTGGTCCGGATGGAATCACAACAGCCATGATAAAAATATTATTCAAATTATCACCATGTGACCTACTAAACACTGTAAATTATTCGTTAAGATATGCCTGGATTCCGTATGAGTGGAAATTAGCTAAAATAGTGCCGATAAAAAAAAAGACAAGGATTTGGATATGTCATAGAAAACATTCGACCCATTTCTCTTACATCTAATATGGTGAAGCTCATCGAAAGAGTGCTCAATAAAAGAATTCTAATATGGATGGAGGAAAATTCGATATTAAATCCAAATCAAATTGGCTTCAGAAAAGATTGTTCAATCTGGTGTGCACATGCAGATTTAGAAAGCCGCATTCTGCTTGCTCGCAAAAAAAGACAACATGCGGCACTAGTGACATTGGATATAGCTAAGGCATACGATAGTGTAGAACATTCAGTATTATTAGACATATTAAAGAGCCACAATCTCCCAGAATATATATTGGCGTGGGTGAGGGAATTTTTGAGAGGAAGAGAATTCTATTGCTTTAAGGATGGTTGCGCATCGTCAAAGTGCAAAGAAACACGTGGTGTCCCCCAAGGCGCTGTATTATCGCCAGTTCTATTTAACATCTTAATGAGCACTATACCGCATTGCCAGGACGTGAAGGTGTTTGTATATGCGGATGATATTGCATTTTTCACGGCACATAGTGACATATATTCTTTATATCAAACGCTACAGAGATATGTCAATATGCTGGAGAGATGGCTAGATGCAGTCTGCATGACCTTAAATGTAAATAAGAGTGCAGTATTGGTATTTCCCTTATCCGATCCCACCTCAATTTCAATATGTTATAAACAAGAGCCCATTCCACAGGTGGAATCTCTTAAATATTTGGGAGTAACTTATAATGCCAACCTAAATTGGACTCCTCACATAGAAAGCATGGCATCTAAAGCACAACGCGCCTTAGGAATTCTTCGTAGACTGAGCAGCCGCCGATATGGTCTACGCCGAAGCACAATGGTGATGATCTATAAAATGTATTTGTGACCAATCCTAGAATTCGGGTGCGTATTGTTCTCAGGTGGCCCTGCCTATAAAATAAAGCCTCTGGTTATGCTGGAACGAGAAGCCTTGAGATTGTGTCTAGGACTTCCGAGGTTTGTAAGAAACAATGTTTTGTATCAGGAAGCACGATTACCTACATTGCCTTGCCGTTTTCGTATCCTAACGGTTCAGACGTTTCTAAAATTTTATAGCTATGCGCCAAGACGATCTGAGTATGATTTTATAAATGACCCAGACAGCTTTTTTCTTGCCCATTGGCCACGCTTTCGAACACCTCAAATTGCTTTTGTCCAGAAACAACTAGATAGGTTAAATGTAAAAATTCGAGATGTGATTGCTGCGCAGGATACAAATCAAATTCTTAAGATTGAATTCGATGAGATTTTTCCCTCTAAGCCCAAATTACAATCCTATAGGGTCTTAAATAGCCGACTGCAGGATTATCTTGCACACGCGGAAACGAATAATATTATAGCCACAGATGCTTCAGTATTGGATGAAAAGACAGGTGTAGGTATATACTCACATTCGCTTGACTGGTCTTTTTCATTAAGATTACCGGATTTCACCCCAGTTTTTGAAGCTGAGCTGTTGGTAATAGTTCTAGCGCTGCGAAATCTACCTTTTAATGCCGCTAATGCGATCATAATAACGGATTTTCTGTCAGTATGTACGTCGATTACGGCGTCAACAAAATCGATGGCCTTAAATACGCTCCTTATGCTAGTTCCTCCTCAGCTGCAGCTACTGAAATTAGTATGGGTACCCGGTCATTGCGGCTTAGAAGTAAATGAAATCGCCGACTCTCTAGCACGAGCAGCATTGGAAGGGCCAGTACTATCAGTCCTTCCCGAAGTGGCCACTATAACGGCGACAAGATACAGAAAGCTTGCGCTTAGTGCAGACGCTATGGAAGCAATATTGTCAACACCAGAATTTACTCACTTAAGATTTCCATGGAAAAGTCATTGGTGTCCTACAAAACAGTTGGAAACCATAATAACCAGATTTCGATGTCGTGTCCCCCCGTTAAATTTCTATTCACATAGGGCTGGTCTGGCGATATCACCACAATGCAATTTTTGTTCAGAATTGGAAACAATAGAGCACTATTTTTTATCATGTCGCCGATACAAATTGCTCAGGAAAACATTCTTAGCCCTCCCATTCGCTAGCCTGGGGTTGAATTTCACTATAGAAAACATACTTTCCTTCGGTGTTTACGATCTGGGCTTCAGCCACGAGAACGTTTTCTACGCAGTTTGCAAGTACCTGAATGAAAGTAAAAGAATTAAGCTTTTAATTGCGTGAATATTAATCATGCAAAAAAATAATTCCAACGAACACAAGAGCATTGTTTAACCATGCTGATTCTTATTCAAGGTAATGAATAATTGTCTTATCTGCACGAGTGACAAGCAACTATTGCACTCCTTTCGTTCTGACTAGGGTGTCTTTTCTTTTTTCTTTCTTTTTTCTGGTGGGTGGTTTCAATATTAAAAAAAAACTTACTTAACTAAGTCATCGATTCTTGGCCGATCCCCCTGAGTGGGTACGAGCCATGTCTGTGGATTCATCATCATCATCTTCATCATCAGAATGAGGCGAGGGATTACTAATCCAATTATCGTCTCAGGTGTAAGAGGTAAAAGCCTTGACGCGAAGTTACCTTCAAGTTCGCAGAAGAAGACAAGAGTTCCTCGTTTTAATGCAGTTACCCGATATAACTGTTTCACGGGAGTACTGACCAGGTGGTTGCTAACGTAGGCACATTCTGGATTGCAACAATAAAGAAAAAAAACCTGCTTGATTGCAATTCATCAAAAAAAGTGGTGGTGAGCGGCATTTACTTTGCGAGGTAGCCATAAGCAACGTGTGGTGCTTATTCGCAGCACATGTTCCAACGTCACTGTACTTGAATTCCAGATGTAAATCCCTCCAAGCTACCAGATAAGGTGAGATAACAAGCGAAAAATGAACTGGTGGTCAAACAATGTCAATGCTTGATGAAAGTGCGTGTTGTGGTACAGGCTTTGAATGAGAAAACAGTCCATTTCGTTGAAACTACATGTGCCTAACGGCAAAAGGCACATGCAGGTGCAATGGAGAGAACTGCAACAGCATGGTGACTACACAGTGCTGTAAATGCGACGTCGGCATATGCATCCAATGCTTCATACCACTTCCCATTAAGTGCCAAACGAATTCCTAAATTTATTTTTCGCGGTGTGTCAAGGCTCGAAATATAATTTCACGTTGTTTTTTTTTTCATTTTTGCTGTACCCTTAGAGTCCAGCGTGACCATACAGTCACGCGCCATATCTTGTAAACTAAAAGCTCGTTCACGATGAAATTTTCAGTGATCTGTGCAGACACCGGTACGATTAAAAACCGCATCTGTTTTCAAGGTACTCATGAAGAAAAGAAGACGGTACCTAATAGGTTAAAGTGGGCTGATACAGTCAGTTCCGCAGCGGGATGGAATTATTGTAGGAAACATGAAATTTATTAAATATGACTATATAATTTACAGACACTCTACTTAAAGGAATGAAATTTAGGGCTGGAAGATGCAGGCTCTGATAACTTGCATTTACCGTAAGACACCATTATCGCGAAATGCGAGTCATCCAAAACCAGGAAAAAAATGTTACCGCTGCATTCGTTGCATTCGTTGTATTTTGCCTGTTTCCAGCTCAAAGCCATGAAATGCATCGTTTTTTTGTGTGTCCAGTTTCATTAGGCGTGCTCAAGTTTCTCTATCAGGAGAGGGGAACCTCTCCGCCGCCTATTCAGTGTAAAAAAAAATGTCTTTTTCATAAACTACATGATTTATTACCAGTGAAGCAAATTAATTTTAACTTACGTTATTTTATTGTAGTGGTGGTTCCATACGATTTACCTATTCAGTCATTATGTGGCCTCGTCTAATACACTTAAGGCAGTCGTACACATACCAAGGTAGCGTAACTTCCGTAGAAGCCAATGTATCCAGTAGATGGCGGCTCGTTGCAACCGTCGTCATCTACGTATGGAAGGAACAACTAACAGCAAAAATAAAAAAAAAAATGTGACGCCACCTTTGGAAGTAGTAGCGACGTCGTGCATTTGCACGTCGCGCGAAATCGACATTTTTTTTTCAATTGCCGACCTTTTAATTGACTTTATACATAAATACGCAATTTTAGTGCGCCTTATGTCTCGCTAATGGCGTGCACAAAAGACAAAGAACACCAACAAGAAAGATTGCGGAAGCAAAGCTATTTTATTAGCCAAATGCTAAAATTTTGCAGATGAAATGGTGACGCAACTGTTCACGAGGACACTAGCATGATAGTCCCAAAACTCAAGTTACCCAATCGTGGAAAACCACTGGAGCGGGACAGCAACATTCGGGATATCGCTTTGGCGACCGTAGAGAACAGCGTCTCGTAGCTTAGCGTGCCGTATTCACCGTCACCAAAGGCGAGGGCACGCCGGCCGTGCGCCAGCGAAGGCAGTCGGCAGTCACGGGAGCGGCTACCTACACATTCTGTGAGCTAGTTCAGCTCTGAAATGTCTTGCCAGTAAGCAGCACATAAGCAAATAATCTATGGGAGGTATACGCCGAAACCACCACGCAAAAGTGAGCGATGCCTCATTGACCCGCAATATGTGCCGAACGAAACACATGCTCTGATAGCAGATTATTTGGATATGACCCCCTCTCCCCGTTTATGGCACTCGACCTAAAATTGAGGCAATCAACCATTTAGCCAGATATCAGATAAACCGATAAGCAAAGTACTGGCAAACTTTGAGCTATATAAAATTACGACTATTCGAAAAAAAGTAGTACTGGGTTCTTAGTTTTGGTTATTTGTCCCCTTCTCACCTTGTCGCACTTTAATCGTCGGCTGGTGCCTGTGGCAATAGTTTTTCGACACTTTTCGTTCCAAGTTAAGTGACTTATTTAAAAATTCGGCTCCCTTGTGCCACTGGCAAAATAAAAGCTTCAAGACCGAATATCTCTCCCCTCTTCTTCACTTGATTAGGTCAAGAGTGCCATTGCCGAAATATTATGCAAATCTGGCACTGTATGTGAGTAAGCTGCCGATCTAAACTCCGATGAAACTGTCGTGTCAATAAAAAAAAAAACACACTTTCATAATATTGCCGAAAGAAGCGGATAGTGGTGTGTACGCGTTACTTTTTCTTTAATGTCTGTAGGTAATATAAATAATGTGACATAATATAGGCAGCTCGGATAACTTTTTCTGTGACAGCTAGATGAGAATAATGCGTTGTTAACATGCCGTATAAGAATGCGAAGTTTCGGATTGCGCAGAAAAAATGGCAGCATATCCAAGGAGTGAATGATGGATAGTGGGGCGAAGCATCCGTCCGTCCATTCGTTCTTGCTTCCGTCCATCCATGCGTGCGTCTGTGTGGCCGCCCGTGCGTCCATCCGCCCGTCCGTGCGTGCGTCTGTTCGTGCGTCCACACGTTCATCTGTGCGTCCGTCCCTGCTTTCGTCCATGCATCCGCTCCTGCATCCGTCCATGCGTCCATCCGTCCGTGCAGCCATCCATGCGTCCGTCCATGCATCTGTCTGTGTGTCCGTTCGTCCACCTATTTAACACTCCAAGTACCACCATCTCGCATCTTTTCATCATATATTCCTCATAGAAGCACCGCCATCCAGTGGACATTCCAAGGACTGAACGAGAGGAGGCACATGCACACTTTCTTAAGGCTTGCGTTTCGTGTCTACTTCCCACCTTTAACCACCTCGAGTTTATGGTATATACTAGTTCACTGTATTCATGGCACTGCGGCCCAACGCTCGCTAAACCTTTCTAAAACCTAGGAGGTTACGCCCAGCGAGTATAACGTAGCAACCCTTTCTTGTCTTCTGTGCGTTGTTGAACAATAAAAAATTCGCAGGGTGCGCGTTAACTAAAAACCGAATTCTCCTGTTTCTCATTCCCCCTTAGCAGCCATTGGCATGTACATTGAGCACTATCTTTTATTGTTCAACAACGCACAGAAGAAATCTCTCGCCGGCACCATCTTGGAGGTCAAAATGTAATACTTGTTACACACTACTACTACGGCCACCAGGGACGAACGGGTGTCACTATAAGAAGCTTTGCCCCTAAAAACGTCCGACAAGTGGCTCTGCAATCGCGCAACTTTGTAGGTACACTGGAGGTCACACCTGCGTTAACTGAGCCAAACCACAAATGAGCTTGCGGCGAAACTAGACCACATTCTTACAAGCACGATCTTGAATATTAGCTGGGCCTCTTTGGAAAAAAGCCCCGTCGTGCACAATCCCTCGCCGCTGTAGACAAGCTTTATCGACCGGTACGACCCCACGTGGTTGGCATCACAGGCGGCGAGCCTCGGACGCTAGCCGGGAACAAGACAAAGGAGGGAGGGGTGCGTGCCGAGAGTTCGTTCACTTGCGTGCGCTGGGCTCGCCAGGAATGTGGCCCCTCTCTTGCACTGGCAGTGCTACAGCCGAGCGCGCGAGTTGCAGCCACGCTCCGATCGCGCGCGTGGAACGCGCCCTACCGTCCGACTAGGCGCGTGTCGTCGGGCTGCCTAGCAGCGGGCCTTGTAATTAGGGAGTCCGGTGAGCGGCGGACGGCCTCTCGGCACGGCACGTCATTGTTAGTCCCACCGTGTGCTCTATGCCATCTTCAGGAAGTGTCGCTGTAATTTTGGCCCTGTGCTGCTGCGCCTTTGCCCCTACAGGCCTCATCTTGTGCGCGTGGCCAAGCGCATAGGCCAAAGTTGAGAGCTACTGCCGGCGTAGTGAACTGGGCGTCTTCCGTATTCCTTAAGGTGGCCTCTGGAAGAGGAAGTGTGCGCTTTAGTTGTGTGGCCGAAAAGTATAGCGCTATATTTGGTTTTGGCTCTCTGCCGTATAGCATATCAGCAGTAACTACTTCCTTGCTTCTAAAGAAGAGAGATAAAGAGTAAGACCGACCGCAATGTGATGAAGCTACGCGCCTGAATATTCAGTATTTCCTTATTCTAACACTCATTGAACTAGTTGGCAAGCAACCAAGCAGTGTACGACTTTCCATTTATGCTGATGACATCTGTGTGTGGACATCAGGTGTGACTCGACTTCAACTTCGCGCTCGACTTCAGAAGGCAGCATCAGTGACATCGTACCACTTACGCAAACAAGGGCTTGAAATCGCAAGTGAGAAGTGTGCAGTCGTGGCCTTCACCAGAAAACCAATGTCCGCTTACGGCATATCAATTAACGGGCAGTTGGTGTCATGCAGCCGGAGTCACAGGTTCTTGGGAGTCGTAATCGACCGAAACCTGTCTTGGACACCCCACGTAAACTACGTTAAAAAGCGGCTGACTGCCATTTGTCACTTATTCAGGTTTCTTGCTGGAAAAAGTTGGGGAATGTCTGTCGAGTCTATGTTACAGCTGTACAAGGTATTATTTACTGGATTCCTGCGGTATAGCCTACCTGTTATATCTAACACATGCAAAACGAACCTGCGCACAATCCAAAATATTCAAGCCCAAGCGCTTAGGATATGCCTTGGTTTACCCCGCTGCGCATCGACAGCTGAAACAATTGCCATTGCACAGGACTACTCTATCATGACGCACATCACCATTGAAACGATGCGTACGTACCTCAGGCAACATGCTAGGAATCCTTCCCACCACTTGGCAACCCTCGCAACTGAGAGGCCCCGCACGAAATTTAGTACAATTGTCTGCGCTCATCGTGCGTCGTTTACATCAGGTTTTACGCCTGCTGAGAAACTGGTGTATCCTCCGTGGTGCCTGACACTTCCACAAGTACGTGTTTCAATTCCAGGAATACGGAAAAAATCAAATTTGCCTTCGTCAGCCCTAAAACAATTGAGCTTGAGCCATCTGCACGAAATGTACAACAACCACGTGCACATATACACCGATGGTTCAACCACAGCGTCTGGTTCTGGTGGTGCGGTGGTGATTCCAGCTAGAGGAATCACTCTGCGAATCAAACTGTCACATGCCACTACATCCACAGCGGCAGAACTTGCGGCTTTGCGTGGCGCCATAGAGTACATCAAATCCCAAAGACCTAGTAAATGGGCTGTGTTTTCCGACTCAAAACCAGCCCTACAGAGCATGCAGTCAGTCCTTCGACGAGGTTGCCATGAACAATTAACTTACGAAGTTGTTAAGCTCGTTCACCACGTCACAGAAACAGGCCACGAGGTCAAGTTTCAGTGGCTCCCTGGCCATTGTGGGATCAGTGGCAATGATTCCGCAGACAGCGCGGCTCGTACATCGCACCAAGAAGAACACACCCTTCCGATTCCTTTGTCAAGGACTGACGCTGCAAATCAACTTCGTCACCTGGCACGTAGTCTGAGTCTGCAGGAGTGGAACACCCCAAGCATAAGGCATACGAGACTATACCAAATAAACCCTCGACTCGAACTTCGACCTCCATCCGGACTTCGTCGACGTGAAGCTTCACTTTTTTGTCGCCTATGTTTGGGGGTTGCCTTCACAAAAGCATACAGAACCCTCATCGGATTGACCGACAATGCGGAATGCGACGTCTGCTGCACCAAAGAAGACATCGACCATCTGATATGCCATTGCCCTCGATTTGCTTCTGAAAGACAGAAGCTTTCGGATGCAATGCGACAATTGGACGATCGGCCACTCTCTGTTCAGATGCTACTGGAACACCGTCATCGCCTTTCGTCGGCTCAAAAAGCAGTCAAAGCTGTCTTGTGCTTTTTGAGGACTACAGGCCTCTGTGACCACCTTTAACTTTTGTGTAGTGCCACCGCTGCATACGCGCCAGCCGATTGACTGACAATCCTCCTTTTCTCTCTCTCTCTCTTTCTCTTCTCTTTCCTCTCTCTCTCATCTTTATGTCCCTTTCCTATTCCCCCAGCGTAGGGTAGCAAACCGGGCATGTGCCTGGTTAACCTCCCTGCCTTTCCCTCTTGTTGTTTACCCCCCCCCCCTCCTTATTCTAAGCTAGGGCAACTAAGATATCTTATATCGGACGATGCGCTACTGTTTACACTGTCTTCTCGCCCTTGCATTGTTGTGCCCATTTACGAAAATTGTGAAGCCCGAGTTTCAATGCGTATTGCAGAAGACCTGAAGAGCGACTTTAGCGATAGGGATTACAGAGCGTATTGTTGAAAAGAAATACTTGTGGTACTACACACGTTCTTACCATCAAAGATGACAAGCAGAAGTCGTGCCTGTCATGTTCAAACGCACGCGGGGGGCGGGGGGGGATATACGAACGGGTGCACGCTGCTTCTGGTTGGATTCACCATGCTGGCTCAAACGGCTCTTATTATCCTTTTGGTATGGCTGCTTAGACTTTCCGTCAATATAATCTTTACCTTCTTTTTTTCAGCGCATTTTGAGAGGACACCCGTGAAAAAAATGCCCGTCCAACTTGTTTTTTACGAAGGGGTGTTCCTTACTTGACTTTTCTTCCTGTCTGTTCAGCGAGTTCACTTTGTGCGTCTTCTTCCGTCTGTTTAGGGCCTCAGGGAGGCATCGTCGAAGGAGTGTCCCCTTTTTCGTGAAGAAATGGCCATATTAGAGCAGATGATGAGTGGTCATTCCGTTCACCGAGATGTGGCCAATACAGTTTAAAAAGACTGAAGTCGACGACGCTCCTCAGAGTACTATACAGTGTCGGCGCGCTTGCCACGACCATCTTTTCTACCTGCTTCGCCACCCCGACCGAGCAGGCTCCATATATAAAACAGTAGAGGGAGGGTGAAGGAGACCATAGAACGAGTGGCTTCCGACTCTATGAATATATGTGTAGTTACAGGTTGGCATTCAGTCTCTGACTCTCAAGGCACAAAAACGTCGAACTCAGCAGTTATTCACATAAATCACCGCGAAGTTAATGTGGTCACAACCATATCACCAGTACATGTGTTAAACTCGTTTTAAATGCGAAACATTTCTTAGCGACCTTTCGGCGAAATTTGAACGTATCTATCTATCTAGCCGCCTCCACTACGGCGTCTCTCATAATCATATAGTGGTTTTGGGACGTTAAACCCCACATATCAATCAATCTATCTAGCCGCTTACGTTCGAGTGCTTCTGTGGTTACCCCCTTAACATTGCGTGAACCAAAATTAGCATGGGAGGGTAAGGTGTTTTAACGAATATGACCCACTTCAAGACATGAATAATGTCACAATCCCGTCTCGTAACGTCGTCAAACACTTACCGCCAGACAATGGCACATACCCACGGGCGAGCATGTGCCACTGGTATGCGGGTATGTGCCACATGTGACTGACGCTCTGACTGTGCTTCTTTATGTGTGTCACGCATTCGTACTATACAGATGGAAGAGTAACATTTGCCTATCCCGCACGCCATAACATTGTGTGGCTGGCGAGGTTCGGTGGTATACTGCAGTCAAGTTCAATGCAATCCTTCAATGCGAACCATCGAAGCAGCCGAAAAGCCATCATAAATATAGGGCGGCCCATACATCGCTCATGCGATGAACTCCCCGAATTTACCGTATACTGTTTCTGTGACTTTAGACGAAACAATCGGTATTCGCCTTTTGGCTCCGTTTCAAGATTGCAATAGCAGCAGTACGTGTTGCTTCGCGAGAAACTTGCGGTCGCTTCAACTGTCGCTCTCTAACACGGAAGCAGAAAGCTTGTTTTTTTATGCTGTGCTAAAGTAAAAAAAAATTCTTTCCCACTTTCAGATAAAACAAAGGTGCTGAAAGTGAAGGACTAACACATATAACGTTGTGTGTAGCATATAAGTAAATGTGTCTGAAATATTTGGCCAGTAATTGGCAGGAAAATTGTTGAAAATGAGCGGGCTAGTCGCTAAGGCACTTGAACGCCGCCAATATTTGGTCAGTGCACTTGTAAACAATAAAATGATCGATAAAAGCCAGCACAGAGATAGACAGAGTGGGACGGCTTACTGCTCTCCCATAGTTGAGTACCAAGTACTCCAAATCGTTAAACCTTTTTTTCTAAACACACATCTCAGAAACTGTATATTCGACGCCAATTAAATGCGAAACATTTCTTAGCGAACTTCGGCGTATCTATCTATCTAGCCGCTTACGTTCGGGTGCTCTCGTGGTCACCCCCTGAACATGGCGTGAACCAAAATTAGCATGGGAGAGTAAGATGATTCAACGAATATGACCCACAGGTCAAGACATGAATAATGCCACTTAGTACTCACTCAAAAATGACCAGAACACACATCGGCGATTTTAACGCGTGAACGTTAAGCAATACCCGACATCGGTAGCGTCGACCCAACGAAGGCATAGAATAAATGTCAGTGTTAAGAAAAACCTGACATGGGCAGTGTTGACCAACCGACGAATGCGAATAAACTTGAAGGTCCCAGCAGGAATCTAACCCAAGCATTCGGCGTGGCAGTCAAGCATTCTACCACAGAGCAACGCCACGTCTCGGAACTACTTTTCAAATAGACGCTCGTGAAACATCCATAGTGGTGGCAGTGCTGCGAACACAATTTCATAAACATTACATACGCACTCATTTGATACAGCCGTCGCATTGAGTTAACGTCAATTGTGGTTAGGTGCCATGCGCTGAAGTCGATCTATACGCATGTTCCAGTTGACATGGTTGCGCAATTGCAAACAACTAGTTATGCAGTTTTGCAGTTTTTTTTCTCTTACTTTCAGTGCCATGTTGTTTCCTTTTGTTTCCCTTTGCGATTCACGCAATTCCACTTAAATCATCGCTATTACGATAAGTTTGGTTGCATTGTTGCTGTATGTGTGTGATGATTGAATTATTGTATGCTGTGTGATGTTTGGCTTGATTGCCTTACTGCCTGTACCATTCCTGCTTGGGCTCCATGCCTGCAGTATCTTGTAAATAAAAAAAAAATGAACATTAGCAACTCTTCAACATATGTTTGTGCGTGAAACATTTGTACATATATTTAGCATTATTTAATAAGATGTCGCTCAATAAAAAAATTGCAACACGGTCTCACCTTTCCTCTGCATGCTTCGCATAACGTTGATTCCCCGGTACGTGGGATCTGCCAAATATTTTTTCAGCACGACGACGACACCCCCTGCTTGACATTCGTTGCAGAGAAGTCCTGCGTTCAGCACTTAGTAATATCATTGTGAACAGCATCACAGATGCGCCTGAGAAATGCCAAAAATCACAATGTCTCGTATTGAGAATGAATTGAATTAGATTTAGTTTGACTGATTTCATATGCTCATCAATCGCTTTGATTGCATGCGGTCCTACACTCCAGTACTGTCGGCCTTGGTCAGTAGTTCGGACTTTCGAACTCTGCAGCATGAATGACAATTATGGTCCGAAAAGTACGAGCAGTTCTCCTTAATCATCCTGCATGTCTTTTGGTTCCAGTATTTTATGAACAAGGTCTTGCGCTTTGGAGATTGTCATTATCTCACGGGCTTATAGAATTACACCCTATATAAAGTTTGTTCTGTTTCTCACCCGTAATTTTGAATCCATAAGAGAAATCATCCTGCGCTGTTCCAAGTTTTATGCCAGTAATGCGCTGAAACGAAGCAATTCTTATGATTTCGGACCCTGAAGCGAATGTACATATTTGCTTGGACAGTCGGGCATGCGTAAAACCGATAAAGTCCCTATCACTCTTCAAGCACTGCGGCTGCGAAATCAAACCATTCCATGTAAACAGAAAGGGCGATTCCATAGAATGCTTTTATTTAACTCGACGTTTCATGCGCCCACTCAGCTGCTGTGCTTCGAGGCTCACTTAACTGGGTCCACCACTTCAATCTTGGCCCATAAACTTGCCAAGGGCCATGAACTCCGGGAGAGGCCCTCGTGTTACAGGCCAGCGGCCCTGGCCCGCAGCGCTTCGTGACTTCGGCCTTCCTATGCGCCAACAGAACGCGCATGTGAGTAGGCTATTTTAGTCAACACAGAAGCCACTGCCCGGCCGCTCACGCAAGAGCTAATCTTCCGCGCCGGTGAGCAGTGATTTCATTAGCCACAATTAGCGCCTCGGCCGCACGCATGCACGTGCGCGCGGTGGAGGCGCGGAAGAGCGCTCGAGCGGAAGCCGACCCCGGAGCCGAGCTCGGGCGCGTAGCTATCGTTGGCCGTGCCTGCCTCCCCTTCTCCTTGGGCCGGGCTCACGAGATTGGAGCCATTACGGCTGCCGAGATCGTGGCGGGTCGAGGGGAAGAATGTTCGCCTGCGGGCGCAAAAGTTGGCCAGCCAGTTTCAGAAGATGAAAAAAAAAAAAAACTGGAGGGAGGGAAAGAAAGGAAAGCGGGGCGAAAGAGCCGTGATTTTTCATTTCGAGCCGCGCGGGAGGGCTGCGTCGAAAGGGGCACTGAGCCGTGAGCCATATGGAGACGCCTGCTCGCGCTTGCGTCATTTCATTACTGTCGTCACGGGACTTTCACCGTGTTTGTTTGGCCTTTGTGTGCGTCGATGCACTCGCAGCTCCCTTTCGAAGAGGGAACCCCGCGGATATTTTTTATTGGTCTTTGCTCGCTGGTAATATCTGGCGCTTGGCACGACTCCCTTTAAAGCGTTTCTGGTTGCATTGGGCCGTAATTGAGTTTGTACCAACAAAGGGCACAGGTGAATCTCTTGACTTTGCTCGCGCGCCGCGTCCATTTGCTGGCTAATGGAGCGTCCGCTATGCGGGCCACTCAGGCTCCGGCTCGCAGTCGGACGTCCAGCGGAGAGCCCACGGATGCGATTTAACGCGGCGACGCCCCCTTTCTACCGCCAGGCGAGCGTGACACGTCCGACAGCACGCCCGCCCGTCTCGCCTGTTGGCGGCCCACCTGCCACCGCTGGGCGCCCCGTTGCGCCGATGGTCCTCCCGTCGCTCCTTGTTTCGGAAACGCCGTCACCTTCACTGCATGTTCTTGAACTGGACAAGCCGCACTGTGCCCCGAGGTTCTCATTGGGCGAACCACTATATGTATAACAGCCATGGCGAATGTTCTCACAAAAGCTTTGGCAACCTCAATAACGCCCTCGGTATTTTCGCTCCTTTCTTTCGTTTCATCCCACAATTTGTCTCCCAGAGCTAGCATCACAAACTGGACGTGCCTTTGATTGTCTTTCCTGCCTTTCGCTCACTTCTTTCGCGCTCTCTCTTTCTCTATTACCATGCTACGTCAGACTACACCAATGCTGAAAACTAGAACGAAACAATTCCTGACAGGTTTCAATGCTCCAGCGGCTTTTTTTTTTTGAAGACAAAGATTCACATTAAGTTGATTAACTTATGAGTCGTTGTGTTTAGCGATAGAGTGTCGTCTCCTCTTCTAATGATACCAGAACACTTATTTATAAAAAAAGCGTTCGGCTACATGTCTGCCAAGTCGTAGCGCCAAGTTTCACACAGCAAGCGCTGATTTAGAAAAATTAACATGAACGTTGCGTGAATACGCTGCGCACCGCACTCGTGACTCTGAGGAACTGATCAGTGCACCGGATTCTCACCAGCACCGGGTTCGATCCCGGCCGTGGTGGTTTCATTTCTATAGGCGATCGAGATGCTAGAGGCCCTGTGCGATGTCAGTTAAAGAACACCAGATGGTCGAAATTTCCGGAGCCCTCCACTACGGCGTCTCTGATAATCATATCGCGGTTTTGTGACGTCATATTCCACATATAACTATCATTAACTCATCAGCACAAAGCGAAACGTTTTCAAGATCAGCTTGCTCAAAGTTATATATGTATATATATTTTTCAGTGATATTTTGTAAGTGACGCGTGGGCTGTCAATGAAAGGCCTGGCATCAATACGACGCCATCTGTATACCCTGTATACATTTACGACTAGTCTCGCTACCTTTCATATATATACCACCTGAAAAGGTTAACTGTGGGAGCAGAGATGCCAGCAATTTAGTGGAGGCTGTACAAGTGCTTATACCACTGCGTCGCAAGAACACGGTGTCAGTGTCGGATACTCCTGCCCTTCATGAACAAAGCGTGTACACTCGTCAACAATTAAGCTTAACTCGTGGCCCGAAATAGGTTGACCAATGTCAGACGCGAAGCGCTAGACGCTGTTGCCGAGATAAGACCTCTGTATGTTTAAATATATCTCGGCATGCATGGGTGATATCTCGCCAAGAGAAACCGAAGCTATAGGCGGCGCTGCAGTGCCAATCAAACTGTTTCGGGACACACTGCGGAGCATTCGTGTCAAGCTTGTTAACGACTGTACAGTGTCAATTTTTATGAAAGGGAACACGGGAGCGCGTGGCCTGCGCGCTCCGGCGGCTGCTGGCAGCGCGTTCAAGCGGGAGTGATAGCAACCAAATTTTCTTGTCACGTCATCTCGCGGCGAGCATAAAAGCCATTCGCTGCTGATATGGAACCAGCGGCAAGGTTGTAGCCCCCTCCCCTTGAAGGCGATAACGCGAAAGCTGGTAATCACCTTGAAGGGGGAGATGTTGCAAGCTTGCCGTTCTATATAAGCAACGAATGGTTGTTTTTCTCGCCGCGAGGTGACGCGAAAAGAGAGTGTGGTTGCTCTCGCTCCCGCTTGAACGCGCTGCGAGCAGCCGCCGGAGCGCACGGGTCACGCGTCGCCGTGTTCCCTTTCATAAAAAAATGACACTGTACATTGAGCCGAAGCAACACCCCCTTAGTCATATTACAAAGCGTTGTCTCAAGACATTTTCAGGTAAGACAGCGTCGCTGTTAGATAGCAGGTCTATATAGAAAGGCACACATAACCACAGTTTATAAATTATATCCGATACAAGGCATGTCATTTTCATATTAAGAAGCCTTGACGCAGTACATATTTGTTTACAAAGATCCTATAAAGCAAATGCTGTAAGTTTGAACAATTCAACAACCACCTTATGAGCTTCTGCCATACAGACTTCGTAGCATGGATATTTTTTTCTATAAACGTTTAGTTGCATTTACGTTCGTTCCATTGTTTTTATTAGTTATTTTCTTCACGAAGCTTCAATGAAAAGAACCATGAAGGACGACTTGAAGCCCTAGCAAAATGTTTATGAATGTGGGCTATGAACAGTGAATTACCTGTAAAGCTGTCATGGGCACGATTTATTGAGTCTGTTGTCTTTAGTTGGGCTCTGGTTTGAAATGTGTCATGACCATTCCACTCCAGATGGGCGTCGTTCCAACTACCTCTTTTCTCCTCAGCAGACTATACCCACTACCAGTTCAGGTCTTAAGTGTGTCGTGCCAGAAGAAGGAAAGTACGCCACACAGGGACGCCCATCTCGAATTACGGAGAAAACGCCCCTCATACTTTGAGGATATTAGCAAAATGACCCGCCAGAATGATGCTCGACTGCTGACCTGAAGGTCGCGGGATCAAATCCCGGCTGCTGCGGCCGCACTTTCAATGGAGACAAAAATGCTTGAGTACCGTGTATTTAAATTTAGGTGCACGTTTAGGAACCCCAGGTGGTCGAAATTACCGGAACCTTCCACATACGGAGGTACTGTTAACCATATCATGGTCTTCGGACGTTAAACCCTTACAAATATTATATTAGCTCTAATGCTAGTAATCGGAGAGGGGCGTGATGGCATTATCAGCTGTATAGCCCCCATGGCCTGTCGGTCAAGCCTCTGAAACTCTGTACATCATCGGCGAATAATGACTAAGGCAAAGAACAAAAGTTTGTTGGCTAACTATAAAACATCGTGAATAACGGGGGTAACTTTCCGATGCAGAGAAAAAAATGCGCGCCCAGTGCTTTGAGCCTTTCGAGAAAACTGTATCCCATGCAGTGGACCAAGTGACAGCGGCCAGCGCAGCTTCGGGGGCCCCAGTCACAGGCACGGGCCGTCTCTCGGTGGCTCTGATGGCTGAAAGGCGTGCGTTCCTTTTGTGGAGCGTATACTGCGCATGCACCACAACCGCGGCCTGGACCCCCAAAAGGGCGCGCGATTATGTTCGGCGCGGACTTCATCTGTTTGCCGCCGAAAAGAAGCCAGGCCAGGGTGCGCTGGCCCTCCATATTTCAAGTCGGCTTAGGGTGCTGAGCGATCATGATCTGCCAAGTGGGACGGTCGGACAGTGGCGTACAAAGGCGTGCGGGGCGGGATGTGCCCACGGGGTCGTTAATTCGGAGCTTCTTGCATGGAGGGCGCGCAGCTGTGAAAGCTCCGCGGGAGGCCGCTCGGGTGGCAGCGGATGCACAATGCCGAACCAAGGAGGATGCCGGAGACGGTGAGATTAATGACGTCATTGAATACGTCCCGCTGTCCGTTCCTCTGTGCCGATTTCCCAGCCCGCCATTGCGGGATCCGTGGAGCACCTATAGCTAACCGTCAGTAAACAGCCGTGGCTTCATCGTCCCATCTGTGGTATATGAGCCAGCGTCTCCTTCGATTAGGTGGACCAGAATGATATAGAATTTACCTGATCCAGCATCAAACACTGAAATGGCTAAACCAAAATACAGAAATATACGATCTTTATGACCGTTCTAGCTAGCCCACTACAGAGTGTGTTTTACGGTAAACATGATCGTCGTCAGCCTATATTTATGTCATCTGCAGTACGACTGTCAGCAATGATCGCGAACTTACCGCACATTCGGTCCGCTACATTTCACTCTTAATATTGACAAACTTGAGCACTTTCATGGATGAATACTTCAGAGATGTGTGTATATACTATACTTGTTTTAAATGTGCCCCGCCGCGGTGGTCTAGTGGCTAAGGCACTGGGTTGCTGACCCGCTGGTCGCGGAATCGAATCTCGGCTGCGGCGACTGCATTTTCGATGGAGACGAGGATGCTGTAGGCCCGTCTGCTCAGATTTGGGTGTACGTTAAAGAACCCCAGAAGGTCAGAATTTACGGAGCCCTCCACTACGGCGTCCGCTGTATCACATGGTGGTTTTGGGACGTTAAATCATCTATACATAGTAGTCATGTTTTAAATGTGTGAAAATTTACATGCTATTTCAACAATAAAACTGCAGTCCGTCCATCCGTTTGTTTTGGTTTATTTCTTACGTAAGGCGATCGTAGCTGTGTACAAATAAATTATAAAAGAAGTTTTTCGCGCAAGTGCCTCGGTTTGAACCCCGGCTTTGACACTCCGAAGGGGAGCGTCTTAATTCTCACGCTAAGCATACTTCCTTGCTGATATGAACATATTGACCTAAATGAACGCCTTGGTTTCTCGGTGCTTAACCAGTGTAGCAAGATAACACTACAAAGGCTTCGCTGAATCCGTGGAAGTAGAATAAAAGTCTTCTGCAGGACAATATGTACAGAGGGAGAACTGTACGAATAAGGAAAACTCAAAGTTTGCGAAATTTCGAAGTCAGATCCGCGTTTCAGTGGTCGCGATATGCACTTGCCACATGGGACAGCGTGGCACTGCACACGCTCGAGTGTCAGATATTAAAACGCCATGCCGATGCCAGCCGAAAAATGGCGTTCCACAAAACGACCCCTAGCTACAATAAAACTAAACTTTTACTCTCAAAGGAGACTGGGCTAGGATATCTTTTTTCACTTTAGAACACATTTAGAAATAAAGTCCTATTTGAAGAAAAAAACATAAAAGTAAAACGCCAGTATCATTAAGAACTTGGCTAGGTAAAGTTTAATTCTCGTCGATTTTATTTCATTCTAATTATAAACTGTTTCTGACCATCCGGTGCTGGTGGGGACGTAGCCGCTTCGGGTGCTTACGAAGTGTGAAAAGCAAAATAATTAAAACGTAGTCGTAAACAGGGTCCTAATTCCAAAAGCATTGATATCTAGCGCGCATTAGTTTTTTTAAATTCTTCTCAATAACGAGGGCAAACATCCTCTAAGTGAGTTGCCATGCGTGATGTCCTCCTGAAATTTCTTGCTTTCATCTGTTTTTTTTCTCTTTGTTTGTTGCTATTTGCTGTATAATTCTACTGACTGTATGCTTGCAGACGTTACTGTACTGTTCCTTTTCTTTCTTCCAATGCCGCATATAGTAACGAGCGTGAATTATGGTGTTAGCGTCCTAGTCAGGTGACTAAGAGGACACAAATGTGAGGCACCCCAACAGAAGCAAAGTGACGTATTGGGCTAGTTGTTTTTTGACGATTAAAATAAACTTCGCTGCAGTTACTGCTAAATATAAATTTAGGCAGGAGACACAAAACAATCAACTGTAGTTACTGTAGCGCAGGCTTTACAGCGAAAGCTGTTATGAGACAGGAACATTTGCCACGTGGGGCGCCGTAGTTGTCCACCACCGCCACCGGTGTCCGTATACCCGTAACCAGTATCACAAAAAATGAGAAAAAAAATCAGTTGATCAAAAACACCAAGAACTCAGTAGGATTTGAAGCCGGGTTTACTGCTTGCGAGCCCAACTTTACCACTGAGCCATGCCTGTGTTTGAAACTCCTTTGCAAACTGGCTTTAGGCAGCCTTGATGTCGGGACAGGAATCGCGTTAATATGAGTAATAAAGCGTCTTAGAACATCGAAGGAACAACCAGGTGTGACACAATGCGAATTGCGTAACTAATGGGTCGTCCAATGGTCCAACTTATTAGAAAAATTGTTCGTGATCAGCTATTAACTGTGGCACATACCAACTTCAGGCATAATTCGTTGTCGTCAGCCACTGGATTAAAAAATTGCACAAATTCTTAGCAGGTGTTTAGCGGATGCTTCGCTTCTCTGAAGAATGGCGAAGAATATCAATGTTTTATAGCGTAACTGGTACCCAGCAAGTGGCAGCGGTTACCCAAAGAGTTTTTAGAAAAGGCTTTGAAAGGCCGCTCTTCCACACCGGCCTGGCTTTTTCAATCACCCCAAAAGGGACATGTTCTGTTTCCATTGTCATTGCTCTCCACACACGTGAGCCAAACAACGCGTACGAAATATTTTACTTTGACTTTAAAGCTGGTTGCTCTGCATCCGCTAGTCAGCCCAATGGGCACGACAAGTCAACACAGTCTCTGGAGAACAGTTCACTCATCGTTGTGAACCACGTGTGACTGGCATCAAATAGACAGCTACAGTCTTACTGTGATGTTACATATCTCTTGACAGGTCGCTGCGATGCCACGCCCTCGATACCGAAATTGCTATTTTAAGGCAGTGGTATTAAAATGTATATTCAATGCGTTCCTAAGCACCACGGCACTCTTCATAGGGTTCTAGACACCACGCTTTTATTTAGAGCAACCCGAAAACATTTAAAATTTGTCTCAGTATTCCTTTAATGGGACCATCACATGGTCGTTGAACAATTTGCTGTTTTCAGCGAAAGATACAAGTATAAGGCCTATTATGCCTATAAAATTGTCAGAAAATAGACTTTAAAAATTATTTCAATAAAAAAATATGCCTGTGGAAGTCCACCTCCAGCGACCATTTACCATGGTGTGTGCGTCGGTATGTGCTGCATGAAGTGGGGCCATCGTCTTCTGTACCACCTTTTCAACTATTCTATATTGTAAAGTTTTGATGTTAAGCTGAACAAATTTAAAATAGCGCGATTTCACTTGACCGCGGAACAAAATTCTTCGCCGGAGTGGAAAGGCTCGCACCGCAAGCAGCTTGTTACGTCACGCACGCAAGTGCGTTAGTGTAGCCAAACTCTCAGGCCGCCCTCATGGTTACCAGGATAATCAATTATAAATTAAGCGTACGACCAAATGCGATATAAGTACCCTAGCTTACTTGAGAGTGCACAATAAATGACCCACATAGCAAAGATTAGGATCGAAAATTGGGCGTCACACCCCCTTTAACGTCGCCTTTCGTCTTTTACAAACGTGCACTTTTTTTATTCGGTCCTTCAAGACTGCCTGACTAACGACTGATTCATCGGCACACTTTTGCGTCGTCCTTCGTGCGCGCTGCCGTGCTACATTGAAGACGTGATAATCTGACTGTGCCGAAGCGATGGCCCATTCAAGGTTGGAGCACTCAAACTGCTACAAAAGGCAGAGCGATCCGCCAAAGCCGACACGAGTGTCGGCGGCGGCATATTCAAGCGCCCGATTGAGATGTTCGTGGGCGATAAAAGGCACCCATGCATCAAAGCCCACTTGCTTTGGGCGGGGCACAATCGAGTCACTGCTCTGCGCGGGCTGCCAGCGTGAGCTTCGGTTGCCACCGAACCCGGCTCTGCGAAGCTGGTCCGGCCGCGGATCCCGCACTGGGCCAAAGCGTGCCCCCTCCGGAAAGCTGGGAGTGTCCCGACCAAGGTGAGACTAAAATGCGCTAATAGCAGGCGCCCGAGACTTGTGCTTACGCACCAGCAACAGACGTATGCCAGTCACATACATGCGGGCTCCGGTGCGCCGCCCTTCACCTGGCTGCTGTCATGCATGTCTGGCTGCTCAGCCATATGGCTGCCGGATTGCTCGCCCCTTTTTGGGGCACTTGCTATAGGAGCTGCAAGCGAACTCAAAACGCCCACTTAATGCTCTTTCGCTTTCGTCAGTGCTGGTGCTGCCTCGTACGGCGGATGGGGATATTCGACGGTTGGGGTGACTGTTGATGCGCAAATTAGGAGATGGTGACGGGAGCACGTTTTATTTATTTTTAATTTTAGCAGGTTGTTTACTTCATGTTCCTACGTCTATATTCCGGTCTTGTATTTTTAGTACATCAACACGTGGTCACACCAAAGTCTTTTGAATTAAATAAACAATTGCTAGAAATACTCTCACATGTCGTGAAACAAAGCAATAAAGTATGGCCCTTCTGGTAGGGGTCTTTTGCATGCGGGAAATGAGATGCTCCAACTACGGTATTGTCGTATAAAGCCGTAGCCTTGTGCTCAGCCCGCGAACAGCCGAAAATAAGTTGCAATTTCACTTCATAATCATGGAGACAATTACATTGCTTCCAAAAAACGTTAGGTACATTTAGTAAATGCTTTTTTTTTCAGGAACTTTTATTGAAACTGCGCTATGACGCAGGGATTCATTCATCGTTTCTCCAACCATCACTAGTATGGTTGAAAAAATTTCCATATATATCTCAAAGTGGGAAACTTGTGCTGGTGATTTATTTCCGTTGCCAAATATTTTCCATTCTACATAGGAGAGTCTATAGTTTTTCCGCCGACTGAACTACAGGGCATCAAACATTTTTTTTCAAAAGACGTTTTTGGAATGCACTCAGTAAAATGGTATTTGTGGTAAGGTAACGAAGTGATGTAACTGTAAAAATAATGACTTACTTAGGTATATCAATTCTATGAGGGCTTTTCCCACAAGCAATATTGAATAAAGTTGCCAAATTTGGGATTTTTACAGGAACATGGCAAGCTCAATATCCACAACTAAAATATTTTCTGGTGGCATGTTTGACATTCTAAAAAGTGGAAGTAATTTAGGCGCGGAAGCTATAGCAGATAGTCTAAAAAATTCTTATTTCACCTTTTTTTTGAAAAGCTCTGTATTGAGCACCAAAAATTTGCCTTTGTGTTCGGACTAGAAATAAGCACAATATTTTATTTGAAAGACCAATGTATTGGCTAAAAATATGTGAAGTTACTACAAGGTATTAATTTTACACTTGAGAAATATATATATATATATATATATATATATATATATATATATATATATATATATATATATATATAACGGCTGGATATTTGATATTTTTTCACCCACTTTTATTCTTATTTACATTCCATTGGTTCTAATAACTTCCCCTGTACATTCCTTGGCATTACTGTCTGTTAGATCTCATTAATATTGTGTCAAAACACGGAAAAACGAGCCCTTAGGTATACGTGTACTTCTTTTTCTTTCCCTTATATATATATATATATATATATATATATATATATATATATATATATATATATATATATATATATATATATATATATCCACCAGCTTATCGCCTACGTAACTCAAGCTGCATGACGCCTCTTCTCCCCCATGCAGTCCAACCTGTATTTTTCAGTTGTGCATGAGCATACATACACGCACTCATACAAACATATATGAACGTACATAAAGTATGACGGAAATCACCTCCCCCCTCATTTCAGTTGCCACACGCCACCCCAACCCGAAAAATATTGCCCTAGTGGCTAAGCTACTCGGCTGCTGACCCGCAGGTCGTGGAATATCGAATCCCAGCTGTGGTGGCTGCATTTTTGAGAAAAAGAGAGATATTTTTTATTAGGAAAAACAGAAATTTTTGCCGGTGTCTATATATCGCTGGCGTGCTACTCTGTATGAGAATGGGGAAGGGGACAGAAAGATTACAGCAGAGAGAGAAGAAATATATGAAAAGAAAAGGTTGTAGTCTATAGTTAACTTGATAAAACTATATACATTATGGTATCAGGTAAATCAAGGCTTTGCTTTGTGAGATGTCAGATTGTTAGAGCCTTCCGGCAAGACCAATATCAGATAGGTAATTGATCAATTGAATGACAGTATGACCCGACGATGTTAGATCCACGCACAGGGTCTAATATGTTGCGCATTGTTAATTGTTCATGGCAGGTCATGTCCATTTCTTGTTCGAACAACTGCCTCTCATCGCTGTACGCGTGGCATACGAGTAGTATGTGCTGCACTGTCTCTATGTTGCCACAGTTATCACAACGTGGACTTGTAGTACGCCCCATTTTGTACATGTAACTGTTCGTGTATGCCACGTTCAGTCGAAGACGATGATATAACGTCTCTAGGTGGCGAGGGAATGAGTGGGAGAGTTTCGCGCTCAGTTTTGGGGGTCAATACAAGAGAGAAAGCTGTTGTTGTGAAGTGGTGAATTCCAAAGATAGTCTTTTTCTTTGTAGGCATATCTTTTCGCGATGTTCCAAGCATCGGCTCGGCTTTGAAATTCCTTACTTGTAGTCCATTTCGGGCAGCTTCATCAGCTTTTTTCGTTTCCCGAAATACCAGCATGGCCAGGTATTCATTGAAACGTAATGCTGTGTCCAGCAGTCTTAGCCATGTGATGAAGATATATCGATGTAAGATGTTACAGGTATTGATTCCCACTCTTATGCCCGTTCCATTTACTTTGAAGAGCTGCTGTAGAATCTGTAAATACAGCCCATCTTTCAGGCAGCTGGTGTCGTAGAGAATAACCAATAGAGCCTCCCTGATTTCATATAACTCCGCAGTTGTCGAACATGTCGCTGTGTCTAGGCGAAACGCAAGGAATTTTCCTGTAGAGGGCATGAAGACGACGATTGAGATTGTGTTGTAGAGCCGTCTGTGAATATATGTATTACTTCAACATATTCTGTGTACATATACTCCAACGCTGTCTGATGGTTTGTTGCTTGGGACGTTTGCCTTTTGGCGCTGATGCCGGGGATATATAGCGAACAATTTCAGTGGTGACAGTGTCCAGGGTGACATGTTCCTTGGCATAATAAGTGACGCCTGAGCAGGCATCGATATACGGGCGCATATTCTTTCGACGGCCTTCCCGATGCTCGATGTAGGATTGGCTTGAGAAATGCTCTTTAAGAAGTGAGTCTTGGAATGAGGAACTTGTCTGAGGTGAATCTGAAGTGTCTCCTGCGAAGAGATTACTTCTACAGGCCGGCATCTGGCTTCAGTTACAGTGTTTGCTCAAGATGATTCCCTTAGAAGACCAAGACAAATTCGAAGACTGTTGTTGCGTGCTGCATGCCTCGAGTTCTGCTTATATGTGATATATTATGTAGGACGGGTAGATAATACCGCATTGTCCTTTCGACATAGGCTTTATGGAGGAGCACAATTGATCGGCAGTTACTGCCCCACCGGGATCGGGCTAAAAATCGGAACATGTGTGACACCGACAAAATATTCTCCCTCAGTTTCCTCACTTGAGGAGACCATGTAAGATTCTTATCAATTGTCACTCCAAGGAACCGTTGTATCTTGACGTATGGAAGGGTGCGACCACCCAGAACTAATGGGTATTTTTTCCATTCACCTTCTCGAGAAAGCCATGGCAACGCCTTTGTCGTATAGGACAGCTTGATTCCTCTGGAATATACCGATATATTTGCGAGTGCTCTCTGAAGACGCTGTTCAGTGCTCCTGCGAGAACTTGTCGCACTCCAAATGCAGATATTGTCCGCATACATGTTGGCGCCTTGGGGCATGTTTCTTTTGAGATAGATAAGCACGATATTTAATAGCACCGGGCTTAGCACAGCTCCTTGCGGCACGCCTTTCTCGATGGCATAAAAAGCTGTAGGGCCCTCGGGAGTACACATGAAAAGCTGTCGTCCTCGAAGATAGTCTGCATAAAGTCGTCTTCCAAGACCAAGGGTTTCCAAGGCGTCGAGTATCGCTTTTTGATAAGCGGAGTCATACGCCACCTTAATGTACGGAAATAACGCAGTAGGTGTGCTTCCACAGGCCAACTCTTCTTCAGTTTATGAGATAAAGGCTATGACATTATCGGTTGCAGGCCTATTTTGACAGAAGCCATTAATTTCCTCAGAGTATATTTTCTGAGTTTCTAGAAACCAAGTGAGCTGCTTCTGAAAATTTTTTTTTTCGAATAGCTTCCCTACGCAACTCAGTAACAACAACAGATTAGTAATCTGTTAGATGTTTTCCTGGCTTCAATATTGGGATAACGTTCGCAAGTTTCCACTCCGTTAGAACCTCCCCATTTGTGCATGATGCGTTGCAATACTCCAAAAGACGTAGTCTGGATGTGTGGCTTAAATGAGCAAGCTCTGCATAACTCACTCCGTCATGGCCAGGTGCCGATCGCTTGTTCGTGTGGCTTAATTGCTGCTGTCAGCTCCTAAAATGTATAAGGCACCCCTAAGTCAGGAAAAGTTACTCGAGGTGTACAAGGCCATTGATTTGCCGTGTTCAGAGAAGGATTTGCTCTATTGTAAGAGAGCCTACAGTATTGTTCTGCCCCCTCTTTTAACGATGTGCGCTCATGTAGTGACAGCGCAATGAAAGCGCAGGGCTGTTGTGGCTCTTTGCGGGTGCTTCTGATGACTCTTCAGATTATGTTCAGCGGTTTTCGTATATCCAGCGTTCCACAGAAGTATTTCCAGATTTTATGGTTCAGTCTGGTTAGGTAACACTTTATGTGTATTGTGCCCGTCGGCAAGCTCGGAGGTGTTAATTATGGAGGCAAAAATTTTGTGGGCCCGTGTGCTCGGATTTTGGTGCACGTTAAAGAAGCCTGAACGGTCGAATTTCCCGGAGCTCTCCACTAAGGCATCTCTCATATTCATATTGTTGTTTCAGGACGTTAAATTCCAACTATTATTATCATACTCAATGTGTACTACAGCTGTCTGCGCCGTGCATGCATACAGACACCACTTTCATCGTCCCTATGAACTGTCAACTGCTGTGCGAAGAAATTTTCGGAAAGAAAAGCTTGTATGTCCAACCATGAAGCGTCGATGTTGTGCAGTCATTATTCAGGCACACCGCCACGCCAGCCAGCAAAGTCAAACGACTGTATTTGCGTTCACAGCGAGAAACTTTATTTCCACATTTCTTTCCAAACTTAATGAAGGTTCGCTCTGTGAATATTCAACACTTAGCGTTCGTTTACACGCTCTAAGTGGTGCTGGAATTCACAAGGAGATGGCACCACACTAAGTTCACCTTCTAAACACACGTCATTGAATTTTCGCAAGTAAAAAAGCACAGTGTTTTGAATGGCTTTAAGTACGACATTTGTATGTAAGTACTTATTGACAGTTGGGCGAGTTCATGTGGGGTTCATAGGTTCCGTGTGTTCTAATCATTTTGTGCCCCGTGTTTTTTTTTTTTTTTGTCACCGTTGTTAACTATGAATGTAAGTAATTAGATTCGAATCGATTGCTGGTGCATTATTAAATGCGAATCATTTCTTAGCAAACTTCGGTGACTTCGAGCGCATCTATCTATCTATCTATCTATCTATCTATCTATCTATCTATCTATCTATCTATCTATCTATCTATCTATCTATCTATCTATCTATCTATCTATCTATCTATCTATCTATCTATCTATCTATCTATCTATCTATCTATCTATCTATCCATCCATCCATCCATCCATCCATCCATCCATCCATCCATCCATCCATCCATCCATCCATCCATCCATCCATCCATCCATCCATCCATCCATCCATCCATCCATCCATCCATCCATCCATCCATCCATCCATCCATCCATCTATCCATCTATCTATCTATCTATCTATCTATCTATCTATCTATCTATCTATCTATCTATCTATCTATCTATCTATCTATCTATCTATCTATCTATCTATCTATCTATCTATCTATCTATCTATCTATTTATCCATCCATCCATCCATCCATCCATCTATCTATCTATCTATCTATCTATCTATCTATCTATCTATCTATCTATCTATCTATCTATCTATCTATCTATCTATCTATCTATCTATCTATCTATCTATCTATCTATCTATCTATCTATCTATCTATCTATCTGGTTTATTCCACAGTTGCCAGGAACACTCATTTCAAGTCAGCGCTCGTCTGTGTTCTTTGTCTTCGTCCTCGTCTCGCCTGCGCTGTTCAACCAAGATGACTACACGCCACGTTCATGGTGCGCTCGCGGTCGTTTTGCTAGCTTCGCATATGCCAAATGTGGTGTTACGTGACGTCAATAGATGACGAAGGTATATGACTGGTGCAAACATGATAATCATGACATGAGTGTCATGTAAAAACATGACAACATACCACGCTCATGGCGTGCTCGCGGCCCTTCCGCAAGCTTAACATATACCAAATTTGGTATTACGTGAGTTCAATGGACGACGAAGGTAAATAACACGCCCAAACTTAATTATCATAACATGCGTGTAATGTCAAACATGGCTACATGCTACGCTCATAGCGCGCTCGCAGCCGTTTCGCTAGCTCCACATATACTAAATTTGGTATCGCGTGACGTGAATAGGCGACGAAGGTAAATGACATGTCTAAACATGATACTCATGATATGCGTATCACGCGAAACATGATTACACGCAACGCTCATAGCGTGCTCAAGGCCGTTTCGCTAGCTCCACATAGCACGTCACGTGATGCTAAATTTGGTATCACGTGACGTGAATAGACGATGAAGGTAAATGACACATGCTAACATGATAATCATGGCATGGGATTCATGTACAGCATAATTTACGTCCACCTCGAAGTCTTATGCTGATTTTAAAGTGACGTATCAACCTTCCCTATTCGTGCTTCACATATAATGAATTCCGACAGCACATGGAATCTGCCAATTTTTTTGTTCTTTATCGTTATTATCTACTAGAAGTGACATAATTTCAACGCGAATAATGAGAGAGGCAAAAAAGGAGGACACAGGAAAGACAGCAGCAACGTGCTGTGGTGATGTCAATTTATTCTGGCAGCTACCCCTATAATATAGTTTCTTTTTGATCATGTTTATGTATCACTGCATATTTTCTCTGTCCCCCACCTCCTTGTTCTTCCATATGTTTCTTCCTGCTTGTCCTCCAACTCCTCTATTATTTTTTAGCGCTTTCATTAATTATGGAACATTCGCAGGGGAAAGTGGTGCAGTTATATATGAAGCAAAGCGAATATACCCTGAACAGTTGAAGGAACTTGAACGAATGTGTGTGTGTGTGTGTGTTTAGGCGAATTACGGGTGCTTTATTTTTGGAGGACATTGGGGAGTTTTAGAATACCATTTGCAAGCACTGCGGGCGTAGCGGGCGCCATATGAGTTTTGGAATAGCGTTTGCCCTGCTGAAAACCGCAACGCACGATCACAGCGACCGTAGCCTCGAAACCAGCGTTTGCGGGCCACATGCGGGCCGTGATCGCCGCACGCTGTTTCGGTTATTCTGCGGGTGGGACGCGAACACGAACAGCGACTCGCTTTGCGACGCATGCGCAGTGGAAGCGACCGCACCGCAAGGGCTCGCGGTGCGCTATTCTAACACTCCCTATCTACGCTAATCTGTACTAGGATGGCAAACTGTAAAATTCGTGTAAATACTTGGGTATGACATCAGTGCGACCATTTTTTTCGATGTTCATATTCATTATTCAACAGAATGTTCACTCGTGGCTTTTAAACACACGAAGAAAATAAAAAAAATATACCAGATACATACTGAAACCTCATAGTGGGGGCCATTATTACAATTGCTAATTTCATAAGGAGTCGGTTCTCGTTACCGCAATCTCTTAATGGAAACCGTCAAAGAAAATTGGTAATAAGAGAATCGTATTATATAAGGCAAGCTCCGAAAAGAATGAAAATAGGCAAGCTCTGACCCAAAACTGACATAACAAAAAGGTTCTTGGGGGGGTGAGTGATAGTGCACCGCATAACGCTTTATGCGGAGCAGCATCACTTTACGTTGCGTGAGCCGTAGCCAAAGCATTTTCATTCATCCATGTTGAAGTAGGTCGTCAGTTTGCGCTAAACTTCTTTATTTTCAACATACGCAAAAAAAAGAAAGCTTTGAATATAAAGAAACTGCCGTGTCATCACTCGACTGTACATTTTGCGCGAAGCCCCAACAACTTCAGCAGTTGAAATTTTCAAGTGAGAACGCGATCTCATAAACCGTATGAGCATACCATGCTCAAATGAGACTTTCCCAGGGAACATAAACAACCGCACATTATTTCGAAGAAGCGTATAATGCAGTATAATTTCAACTATAATTCTCCATATGTGCAGCTCACTTGTGACTTTGTTGTGCACCTGTGTTTTGCTATAGCGTAGATATAAGCAAAAAACATGCGTGCTTTGACTACATTTGCATCTTTACACTTGTTTCAGTTACACTTGCTACACTTAGTTTCAGTTATCTTCAGCTTTCCTTCTTCTGATTTTTCTCTTCGCTGGCTTTAGTCACTCGCGTGCAGAACTGGGTGAACGTGCGTGCATTTGTTACTGCCTGCGGTGCTTTCCAACTAACGCGATTTCATTTATTTTGTCAAGCGAAGAAGAGGCGCAAGTGAAGACACCAACATCTGTGAAGCGTATTAACAAAAAGTTCCATTGTATTATTTATTTATTTATGACTTATTTATTTTGCCATTGTCACTTCGTGCATAACATAATTCTTCATAACATTTAGAAATGGAGTATTGAAGTCAGGGTACTGTTCATCTCAATGCATCTGCTGCAAGTGTTTTATAAAGGATCGGCACGTATTATCGGTGATTATACCTTCTTGAAGGCAGCATTCTTTGGCCGCTTACAACTACACACCCAGTGATAGGGTATGATCATGTATTAACACGAACACATCCTGAATGCAGTGCTATACCATATTCTCTCCCTCAGTCAAGTGTGTTAGACTACCACCCACCACAATGGTCTGGTAGTTGTGATGCTCGACTGTGACCTGTAGGTTGCGGCATCAAATCCCAACCGCGATGGCCGAATTTTCGACGAAGGCGAAGATACTAGAGGCCCGTATGCTTAAATTGAAGTGGATGGTAAAGGACCCCAGGTGCGTTGCCAAAATTTCTAAAGCATTTCACGGCAGCATTTCTGTTAATCATGAGGTGGTTTAGGAACGTTAAACAGAAACATTAATTATTATTGGTTTAGACCACAGTATCTGCTTGCTTACTACCATTTTTCACCGTTGACTATTACTGGCAAACTAGGACTAAATATTACTAAATTATTGGCAATGCTTGGTAATGTTAAACCATTCAAATGCATGTTTATTTAATATAAAGAACTTGAACTTGAATGTTTGCTGTGTGTGTTATGACACGAACATTCAGTATTATTCTAATGATATTGTCAGCTGCTGAAATATTTAGCAACAGATATTTTGGTATTGATCGCCACATACGTTTGAATGAGCACGTTAAAGAACCCCAGGTGGTCGAAATTTCCGGAGCCCTCCACTACGGCGTCTCTCATAATCATATGGTGGTTTTGGGACGTTAAACCCCACATATCAATCAATCAACGTTTGAATGATTAGAGAAAGTCGTCGTCAGAGTACTTTGAACACGAAGCACGCTATCACAGCGCGCAGTAATCGCCAAGCCCACGTAGACACATGCGCTGCGCTCTTCCGTCTCTCCTGAACTCCGAGAGATGGCGCTCCATATTCACAAGGGATCTCTATGTGCGCGCTGTTTCGTGGGGAGGCTCGATGGAAATCGAAGGCCATGAGCTTGGGGGCTGTTTGCTCAGTCGGTACGTATGCGGTGTACCTACATTGACGGCCAACGGATCACACGTGGAAAGCGTAGTAGAATCTGCCGAGACAGATATTACCGGCAAGTGATTGATATGTGGGGTTTAGCGTCCCAAAACCACCTTATGATTATGAGACTCCGTAGTGGAGGGCTCCGGAAATGTCGACCAGCTTGGGGTTTTTTAACGTGCACTCCAATACGAGCACACGACCCTACAGCGTTTTCGCCTCCATCGAAAATGCAGCCGCTGCAGCCGGGATTCAATCCCGCGACCTGCGAGTCAGCAGCCGAGTGTATACCTTAGCCACTAAACCACCGCGGCAGGGCAGGAACCGGCAAGTGATATGCAGTTTGATGTGGTTGACATCACTAGGAAAGAGTGTTCGGCTCGTTCTGTGTGGCGTCAGCTATGCGTTCCTGGGATCACTTGGTTGGAGTCAATGAAGCACATTTGTAGCTACAAAAAAGATGACAACGGCCAATGAGAATGCTTAGGTAGACAAGAGCACTCCATATATCGAGAGCCGTAAAGCATTTTCAGGTATAAGGAAAGGTACATGATTGCGCTTCAAATTCATGAACTAAATACTCAGTATTGCGGAAATTTAGTCGTTGCAGTTAGATGGAGAAGACTGTACAGTATACAGTTGCGTTTATGCCGTTGATGAAACTTCTCACTATACTCCTGAAATGGCCACAGGTTTGTTTTTGTTTTTTTGCCCCCCCCCCCCCCCCCCCTCGTTTCAGAGTGAAACTCGCACGTGCTCCCTTTACACATAGAAAAGATCAGTTATGTTTTTTTTTTTCGAAAGTTGTTCGGTAGTATTTGCCTGTATTGAACTATAGAGCTAACTTGTACTGGGAGGACAACAATTTCCTTTTTTCTTTTTCATTTGGAGACAAACTCTCGGTCGGCTGAAAGGAAGACCTTTTTGCTTCATGAAGGGCCGGATTCTTTCATTTCCGGATGAAAACGCGCGTGCGATGCCGAGCGCTTGCGTGCGCAACATCTCTGTCGAAATCGAGTAGCCGTCGCTCTGCATCTTAGCTACGCAGTGCACAAGTTGGTCTTCCATTTCCGGGAACTTGTAGTGCTTGCCTCTGGAAGCGCACCTCTGAGGAGTTGTTCTTCTGAGTGCACATTTTTGTGAACACCGTTGTCGCGCACTTTTTTTTATCAACCTCGAGCTCCCGACCAGTCGGTCAAAAGTTCCGAAAAAAAAAAAAAAAGACTGTGGAATCCTAGCAACCCACAACGCCTATACAGCGCCAGCCTTTTTAAAAAGCGAGGGTGCATGGCTAATGTGCGAGTAATAGTAAAATGTGTGTTTTTTAGGGGAGGAGGCTGTAAACAAAACTCTATGTGCGGCCTATACATGGGTGCAACGATTTCGCGAGTGTATACGGTATCTTCAAAATATCTCACAAGGACGGCAGTATAAAGACAAGGATGTGATCAGTATCGAATACCTTCACTCATTTGGGGTTGCACAGTTCAAGAAATCATCCTGCAAATTTTGGAAAGCCATCACTATTCGTAGGGTCGCCCATTGTAGTCTTCCCTTTGGCGAAACGAGCGACAGATATATAGGCTTCACAGCGCGTCAGCGTTTTTTACGGTCAAGAAAGCATTGTCATCTGTGGAAAGGTTGACTGTCCGCGCGCATTGTTGTTTCGTTCGAAGCATGACAGAGTTCTGCAACATGGAAGTACACGAGCGGAGTCACGTTTCATGTTTCGGGGGCTTTGTTTAAACGCCTGGAGAAAGAAATAATCAAGCACGAGGCAACACGTATACGCTGCCGAAAAAAAAAAATTATTGGTCGCTTTGGAATTTCTTCTACAACGTATAATGAAACGCACTCGACCCTAAAGTGAATCTTAAATATTTGCATAAGTGGTCCTAGTTATTTAATAATTAAGCGCGGTATAAAAATACTCCAACGAATACCATGTGACGGCTAACCATATGTCATTGGATTAAGTCAGTTGCTTTCAACCACTATTTTTTTTAATTTGTGGTTTTTGTTACTTAAAACACCCTGAATATAACCCTTTAATGCCTGAAATATGAAACTGTAAAGCAAAATAAATAATGGTTTTATTTTCGAGCTTTAAATATTGATATTTTATGATATTTAAATATTTTATATATTTCAAGCTTTAAATATTTTATGATATTTAAAGCTTGAATATATATATATATATATATATATATATATATATATATATATATATATATATATATATATATATATATATATATATATATATATATATATATATATATATATATATATATATATATATGGGACTACGCTCATAAACAATGTGCCACACTCGCCGCCATAGCAACTGAGGGCGCTGACTGACACTCCCGTGCACGTTCAAATTCACATATATACCCAATAAAGTGGCTGGGAGGATAGCAGCTGTGGTAGCTCAGTGATAGAGCATCGAACGCGTTACTCGAAGGTCGCACGTTTGTTTCCTGCCCTCGGCAAGTTATCTTTTCACCCACTTTTTTTTCTTCACATTTACATTGCAATTTGGTCTAATAACTTCTCCTGTACTTTCCTTGGCATTATTGTTTGTTAGATCTTAATAATATTGTGTCAAAACACGGAAAAACGAGCCCTTAAGTATGCACTTATTTCCCTTATTCATAAACAAGGGTCTCGTACTGGCAGATTTGGTGTCTTTAGGCTGTATACGGGGGATTATTGGTCAGCTGCCCGCTCGTAATAAGTTCACGTGCTACGTGACGCCAAACAGGCTCATAAAGAGTGTGCCACACTCGCCGCGCTGACTGGCACTCCCACGTTTAAATTGACATAGATACCCAATAAAGTGGCTGGGGGGATAGCTGTCGTGGTAGCTAAGTGGTAGAGCATCGAATGCGTTATTCGAAGGTCGCAGGTTCGGATCCTGCCCATGGCAAATTATCTTTTCACCCACTTGTCTTTCTTCTCATTTACATTATAATCGACCTAATAACTTCCCCTATACCTTCCTTGGCATTATTGTCTGTTAGATCTCATTAATATTGTGTAAAACCCGAAAAAACGAGCCCTTAAGTATGCACTTGTTTACCGTTATGTATATATTTGAATCAATTATTAACTTAAACACCAGGGTGCAAATCACGATCCTCGATCGAGACCAGCGGACAGTAAAGACCGGTGGAGCCCTGGAGGTAGGGGCCAAGCAACAAAGATTAGATCACCCTTTTCCTTGAATGATGTTCCTCTTTCACTCTCTCGCTCAATGTTATGACGAAAGAAAAAAAAAGTTCTCGACTGGCAACCAAGCTTCAAAATATGTAGAAAAGCATATATATATATATATATATATATATATATATATATATATATATATATATATATATATATATATATATATATATATATATATATATATATATATATATATATATATATATATATATATATATATATATATATATATATATATATAGGTAGGTAAATTATTAACTGGGAATTGTCTCGTCATGAAAATGAAATTCAACGAGGAATAAAGATCGCTGGAGTGCAAATGACGGATATTACCAAATCTTGACAAGGAATTTACGGCTGACTTTAAAGAGAAAAGAATCATTACACACTGTGAGTTCTAACAAATGGAGCTGCGATTTGGAAAATAACATTAACGTTCGTAGAGAAGCTGACGGACCACGCAGTTTCAGATGGGTACTCTATAAATGAAATTAAGAGAAAGACACAAAATCAGCGAGACAACCGGGGGTCAGTTAGAGGACTATAATAGATACTACGGGATGGGAAACGTGGGGTAGGCAGTGAGTTAGGTAGGTAGGTAGAATCGGCTCACGCTTAACTTAAGGTAAATCGGAGGTTGATCGGACAGCCCTTCTTCCTGCAATGGATATAAAACGGAATGATATATGCGTACTCACATACATACATGGCATTGAATGGGCATGGAACCGGCGACATGGCAGTGCCATTAATCTCGTTCTTGCTGCTCACGCAGGCTCGTGCCGTAATCAGTCCCTTGGGCGGGGATGCTTAATCAGCTGATTCCACTCACGGCAATGCGTGCGGGCTTCACGACACGGAAGCAGTTTTGCGGCGGTTACTTCCAGCAGCGATGGATTCACAGAAATGCCCGGCACTGACGGAATTTGACTTTTCATCGCTGTTCAGCTGCCAACCATGGACACTGGGCGATGCCGGCTGGTGACATACGGCTGCAAATAGACTGCGGCGGCACATCGTCGACGGGGCATGGAACCGGCGACATAGCAGTTCCATTAATCTCGTCCTTGCTGCTCACGCAGGTTGGTTTTTCCCGCCACATTTGTGGTTTGTGTCATTTTGTTCCGCCGGTTCCACCTCAGTGTTCTTTGCCATTTAAGTGCTCGCATCGTGAGATGTCGCGCAGAATGAATCGCACACGGCAGTTTTTGATGTTCCGGAGCACTGCCTATTATTTGTTAATCTTGTTATTGTGCAGGGGCGACGTCGAGCAAAACCCAGGGCCTTCAAATGCACAGATAGAGCGCTTACTCGAAGGACAGGCTGCAATTATTTCCAAATTGTCAACAATTGAGGAAAACCAAAAACAAAGCAATGCTGATATAACTGAATTGACAACACGCCTGGCTTCGTTAGAAAAAAAAAAAACATCCCGAACCTAGACGAATTACGAATAGCAATAGATAACATAAAGGAAAAACAGAAAGAGGAGCAAGGTGTGATGTCCTTTGTTCTCCGGAAGGTGGAAGACCGTGAAATTCGGCAAAGGCATGAGAATTTGCTCTTCTACGGGATAGAGGACTCAGTGGCGGGCGAGAATAATGCTCAGGCTGAGAAGCTATATTTCTTATTCTGCGCCGCACGAAACTTGGGCTGACTTCTGTGAACATAGAGCGTGCCCATAGAATAGGGTCATACAATGCAAATAAAACACGACCAGTAATAGTCAGATTTGCTTCCTTTAAAACGCGACAGCAAGTCTTGACGAAATCGTATAACTCGAGGGGTGCTGCATACGGCATATCTGAAGATTTTTCATGCACAGTTCGTGAAAAAAGAAAAAAACTTTGGGCATACGCAAAAGATAATAGGAAGGAAGGCGAGAAATCCGTTTTAAGATTTGATACCCTATATCTGGGTGATAAACGAATCGGATTGACAGCACTATACAGGTGACATAATTCAGATGTGACCACCGTTGCAGTCTTCTGTGACGCATCAACTAGAAGTATACCCATCGTCAATTGCAGAAGTCTTAGAAATAAGGTTGACGACTTTCACTTGCTGTTAAGTTCTGTTCAGCCTGCAGTTGTATTAGGCACTGAATCGTGGCTCGATGTCACTATCCTTAATAGAGAATCGTTTCCCGTTGGGTATCACTGTTTTAGGCGGGACCATGAATCTAGGGGTGGTGGTGTATTTATTCTTGTACGATCAGACTTGCCTTGTGTTCGAGTTGATTGTGCTTTGGAATGTGAATCTGTATTTTGCAAGTTGCGGACTGATAATGGTCAATGTTTTCTCATTGGTTCTTATTATCGACCACCTGGTGCCTCTTGTCAGCAGTTTGCTCAATTGACTACTTTTCTTAAGACGGTTCAGTGTGATCGCATTATACTCGGAGGAGATTTCAACCTTCCCGGGTCGGGTAATTGTCTCGCAGGTGGTACAACAGGTAGTTTATACAAAGCCTTCTTTGAATTTATGCACGAAAACAGTCTGCGTCAGTTGGTAAGAGATCCTTCCCGTAATGGGGATACTGGTAACGTGCTTGATTTGTTGCTTTGTGATGCACCAAACATTATTTCAGATCTATGTGCTTTGCCCGGCATAAGTTATCATAAGGTTATTGTAGTGGACGCTACATTTCAAAATGTGTGTGTATTGAAAAAAGCCCCTAGAACAGTGTATGCATATACCAGGGCTAACTACGCTGCACTAAATCTAGCTCTTGAATCTTACTTTCTTACTTTTCACACATTGGCAGATGAGTTAAACGGGGAAGAGTTATGGGGAGTACTTAAAGAGAAGCTTTTTGAGCTGCGTGCTGAATTTGTTCCCGTTCGAACACTCTCTTCCAAAAGTTCAAAAGATAAAACGTGGTTTAACAGGCAACTCAGTTCTTTATTAGGAAAAATCGGAAGAATATATCGGCTTAGGAAGACTCAGAAATCTGATAGTTGCTACATATAGTTAGCAGAGTTAAAACGTAATTTTAGAAAGCTCGCTGGATCAGCCAAACAAACATACTTCGCTAACTTAGGCCAGAGGTTGGTAGACGATCCGAAGGAATTTCGGAAATACGTTAAAAGAAACGGTAAGGAGGACACTTCTGTTCCACCATTGCACTGGTCCGACCGAATTAATAATGATGATTCGAGTAAGGTCAAAGCTTTTGGGAATTACTTTTCATCGGTATTTCAGCCTGATTTTTCAGATGCTAGTGCAGCTACAATTAATGATTTTTCTGTCTAAGTCGACAAAATGTCTGAGGTTGTGTTTAGTGCGACGGGAGTCGAGAGATTATTTCAAGGCTTGAAACACGCAAAAGCGAGTGGTCCGGATGATATTCCAGCATCGTTTCTTATTAACTGTTCGGGCACTCTGTGTTTATATTTCTGTCGTTTATTTCAAAATTCCTTAAAGGACAGCATTGTTTCTGGAGACTGGAAGTTGGCCCGCATGGTACCAATCAATAAAAGTGGACAGAGGGACAGAGTTGAGAATTATAGGCCAGTGTCGTTAACTGGTATTGTAGGCAGGAACATGTGATTTATAGCGGCATCATGTCTCACCTTGTTGCCAATAACCTTCTTCATTCTAGTCAGCATGGGTTCCGGCAGGGATTTTCTTGTACGCGACGCAATCGGTAGAATTTACTCATGACCTTGCCTCAGCTGTTGACAAGCAGCAAAGTGTTGACTGAATATTTTTGGATTTCAGAAAAGCTTTTGACGTCGTTACGCATAGTCTCTTGATCGCTAAACTTCGATATTACAAATTGGATGATAGGGTTATTGCTTGGATAGCTGAGTATCTTCGCTCAAGGCAGATGTCTGTGGCTCTGAACGGTTGTTCCTCTACATACGTTCCTGTGACCTCTGGTGTACCACAGGAATCAGTCTTAGGTCTGCTTTTATTTTTGTTGTTCGTAAATGACATCACTTTCGGTATCACATCATCATTTAGAATGTTTGCAGATGACTGTTTAGTATATAGGGCCATCAATAGCGATCTTGACAAACAAGCACTGCAAAACGATTTAGATTTAATGGCTGCATGGTGTGAAAAATGAAAAATGTCGTTGAATGGGAAAAAAAAAGCGTCCACGTCACCTTTACCAGGAAACTCTCGCACTGCAGAAATCATTACACGAATAATAACGTTAATCTTCAACATGTCACGGAATATAAATATCTAGGCGTATTTTCACTGCTGATTTTAGATAGAATAAACATGTCACTTACGTTAGGAACAAGGCAGTAGGAACATTAAGTTTTCTGAAACGTAACTTCAGTAGTTTACCACAAAAACTTGAAGAGCAGCTCTATTTTACACACGTTCGCAGTATACTGGAGTATGCGTGCGTCTGCTGGGACCCATATACTAAGGAACTTACAGATAAACTTGAAAAAGTGCAGAATAGAGCAATTCGATTTGTCCTTGGAAATTACGACAGGATGGTTAGTGTGACGGAGAGCAGAAAAACATTAAATTGGGATCTTGAAAGCCGTCGTCGAAACCTCCGATTAAACTTCTTTCATAGCATTTATCATTCGAGAACAGGGATCATCAGGCCATTGTATTTTCAACCACTCAACTATGTTTCTCAAAGACGTGATGAATATTTAAAAATACGAGAGATTCCTTTTGGGGGTGACGCTTTTCGCTACTCTTTTTTGTTCTCACTATAAGAGAATGAAACACTCTGCCACCGGATATAGTCTCTATTGATTCAAGTGTTGATTTTTTTAATGCTTTATGAATGTTTTTTCATGTGTTTGATCATATTTACTGTACCCTCCCTGCTGTAATGCCTTATGGCGAAGCAGGTACCTATTAAATAAATAAATAAATAAATAAATAAATAAATAAATAAATAAATAAGTACCTACGTACATACATGCATGCATGCATGCATACATACATACATACATACATACATACATACATACATACATACATACATACATACATACATACATACATACATACATACATACATACATACATACATACATACATACATACATACATACATACATACATACATACATACATACATACATACATACATACATACATACATACATACATACATACATACATACATACATACATACATACATACATACATACATACATACATACATACATACATACATACATACATACATACATACATACATACATACATACATACATACATACATACATACATACATACATACATACATACATACATACATACATACATACATACATACATACATACATACATACATACATACATACATACATACATACATACATACATACATACATACATACATACATACATACATACTGGGAAGACATTAATAAGGCTCGAGGAACCAGCAGCCGACAGCTACGAGGAACGAAGAATGATGATGCTCATTCGCGAAAACGATGAGGATGCATGACGATCATATGATAATGATGATAATGTACAGATGAAGAGGATGGGTATACTAAATGTCCATACTGATTCCCCCATGTGAAAGTGGCTAGCCTGGCAGCGGCAGGTCAAAGGGATGAAGAACGTCGCACGAAGGGCTTCATATGGGAGACATGGACGACCTCAGTAGTTCGATAACGGTGATCTGCGGGGGCTACAAGTGGCGTCACGCGATAATTCACTGGTGAAGTCTCTTCGAGAACTGTGTACGGTCCGATAAACCGTGGCTGAAATTTGTCACACAAACCAAGTGTGCCAATAGGCGTCAAGAGGAGCACTTCATCGGCAGGTTGAAAGGATACAGCAAGATGCGATTCATCGTGAACTATCTTTCTCTCCTGCTGTCGGGCTTCAGTATTTATAGGAGCACGTTGGTGACACTGTGCGAGTTGTAAAACGTATTCCTCTGAAGAGGATGGAGATGAACTAGCGTGGCAGGTAAAGAGAAAGACGTCCAGAAAGGAATTGTCCCTAAACTAGGTAAAATATTGAGTAGCCAGTTGTCCGCTGAATGGCTGTATTGTAGGTGAAAGTGACGAATGGTAGAACTACGTCCCAGTTCTTGTGGTCTGGTTGAATTTAGTCGGCGATCGTGGCCGCAAGAGTGCGGTGGAATCGCTCAATGAGGCCGTTAGTCTGGGGATGATAATTAGAGGCAGTCTTGTGAGTTGTGCCGGAGGCGTGAAGAAGTTCGTTGAAAAAGTTGTCCCCATTATCTGTGCGCATTTCAATAGGTATGTAATATCAAGAAAATAGTTCTTATGCACCCTTACAGCCAATCGGGCTTAGCGATAGAGCATGGAAATTGCGCAGGAGGATGCTGTTCTGATACATTTTTCAGTCAAGATACTGTGCAAGTCTTCATAAACACAGAATGACTGGGAGCTGAAACCGCGTTTTTAGAAAGCCAGAAAGAGGGAAGACTGTATATCTGGCATTTTGAGTTACTTTTTTTTTTTGCTGAACCAAACCAAAATCCGGAACCTTGCGTAAAAAAACAAAAAGCAACGAAGTTCAAAGATATTGTGGTGCTGCTTGTACCTTCCGACATCACGGTAAAAAAATTCCCTTGAGTGTAGACTTGGGTGAGATAGCAGCCACTAATCGTCGTGCATCATTTATAACAACTGATGAGAGAGAAAAGTCTTTCTGCAAGAAAAAAAAAAAAGAGGCACGAGCATGTCCCGCTGTCCCACAAAGGATTAATCACCGTTCACAATAACTTTTTTTTTTAATCCGTGAAACGGCGCCACAAGGTAAGGTGAATTCACACGAAGAAAAGTGCAGTTTAGCGTCGGCGCTTGTGTCTCGTGTTTCCTTTTCTTTGTGGGCAAACAGCGCCACAAGGCAGCTTACCTTGTGGCGCCATTTCAATATACTATGGATTCAAACTAACTTCTCCAATTGTCGGTCCTTCTGAGTATAGGCTCTAACACTTATTACTGATATTGTTCACGTGCATTCAAGAACTAAGGGGCGAGGAGGATGCATCGTGTGTATGAAGGAGAGGAGAAAATCACCCCCTCGTCTTTAAACGCGGGGTGGTGAGTGGCCCTTTAAAAAACTGCAAGTGAGAGAGTTAGCAACAGCGGGTGGAAGAGGGAATCAATCGATATACGCTGCCCGGCTTGCGCAGCACCACACTGGCCTCAAGCGCGCCATTGACGTGCAAACTATACGTTCGGTGTGTTTCCCGGTGGCCCCAATTATGTGACAAAACATCGATTATTATAGTGGCGACCGTGCAATTTTTCCTCACCCACTGGCGACGCGTAGCGTCGCAAGTTGAAAAACAGCGAGACGCTCTATATCTGTTCCGCGATGTCGATAAGTGGCCTACATAAGAGCAGCTAGCGCTAGCAGCACTCCCACCCGACACTGATAATTGTCGCGGCTTGTGTCTCCGGATCAGTGGAAACAAAAAGCCAGATTCCTTAATTGTCGGGTGTTTCACATCATAAATCGGCCACCCCCATCCAATTTTAGGTTTTCTGCGTTTTCATTTCAACGCTGCAAAAGTTTATTGATATGTGCAGTTTAACGTCCCAAAAGCAACATATGGTTGAGAGACGTCACGATGGAGGGCTCTGGTAATGCTGACTAGCTGGAGTTCTTTAACGTGCACCCAAATATGAGCACATGGACCTACAGCATTTTCCCCTCCATCGAAAATACAGCCGCTGCAGCCGGGATTCGATTCCGCGACATACTGGTCGGCAGCCGAGTACCTTAGCCACTATAGACCACCGAAGCGAGGCAGCGCTGCAAGAGTGGAATAACAAAGTGGTAGGAAAACCTAAAATAACATGTCGGACTATCGATCTATCTGTTAAAGAAACATTAGTGATTAACTGGAATGAGAAAATATCGTAAATAGATCCAAGGTTACTGCAAACAGTTCATCAGTCTTATTCGCGTAGGTTGATACCCATTATTTCAAATCCGGAGCATTTCTTAGCGAGCCGAAGGATTATTACCAGTTTCTATCTATCTATCTATCTATCTATCTATCTATCTATCTATCTATCTATCTATCTATCTATCTATCTATCTATCTATCTATCTATCTATCTATCTATCTATCTATCTATCTATCTATCTATCTATCTATCTATCTATCTATCTGTCTGTCTGTCTGTCTGTCTGTCTGTCTGTCTGTCTGTCTGTCTGTCTGTCTGTCTGTCTGTCTGTCTGTCTGTCTGTCTGTCTGTCTGTCTGTCTATCTATCTATCTATCTATCTATCTATCTATCTATCTATCTATCTATCTATCTATCTATCTATCTATCTATCTATCTATCTATCTATCTATCTATCTATCTATCTATCTATCTATCTATCTATCTATCTATCTAATCTAGCCGCCTATGTTCTTGTGGTCACCTTTATACTTGGTATTTACCAAGATTGGCTTGAAAGGACATAAGTATATCATGAACAAGAGTGACATGACGTAACATGAATAATGTCACAAGCATGTCACGTATGTACGTCATGAAACCCTTTTCCCAGGACAGGTGTGGACAATACGCGCATATACCACGGGGTATGCGAGTATTCACCAGGGGTGATTCGCAATACCACAAACGGCGAGAACACAGATTGGAAATTTTAAAGCGAGGGCGTCAAAAAACAAGTCATGTCGCAGTAAATCTGCCGGCGACGCTGCTGCTTAGTGGAAAGATTCGGGCAGACGCAAAGAATGAAAAGTGGAGGAGGCTTCATCTTCGCCTTCAAGGGCAGATCGCGATAGCGTAATCGGGCCTCATGTGCATCGCCCTCTGAATTGCTATCCATGACCGTTTTGGCCGTTTCTAAGTATATACCATTGATTGCGTACTGCAAGAACAGCTGTTAAGTGTATGTCATAACTATTTCTTTCGCGAATCAATGAAGAGCCCACTACGCGTATCTAACTGCAACTTTCGTGCTAGGCATGCAGCACCGTACCTAAGACTTTTTTTTTTATTTTTTTGAAGGGGGCGGTGGGAGGTATGTATTATAGAACGTCTAAGTTCGGCAACTGGTAACCGATGTGGAAGCGTGTAAAAACTTCAGAACTCCCGAATGGTTAAATCTCATATATATATATATATATATATATATATATATATATATATATATATATATATATATATATATATATATATATATATATATATATATATATATATATATATATATATATTTGATGGCCTTCGGGCTAGTCAATTTCAAGTCCCACTTATGTGGCACTCTGTTGGTCTTCAACCAACCCACCCCCCAATGTAGTATTAACTTTCTTGCACAGGAAACCGCATGGAAGCAGGCAATAATTACGGGTTTAATGAGTGTAGATTCAATATTCAGTGGGAGTGTAAAAAATAATGTCCACGTTATATGTTTGCGACTTACTGAAGTCTCCTTTTAACAGTCAGCCAACATATTTTTGTGTGTTTCTCTCTCTTTCTCTCTTTCCAGTCTTTACTCTTTCTTTCCTTTCTAGTTTTTTTCTATTTTTTCTATACTTTTTTCTTCAACTATGCAAATTTCTTTCGCTCTCTCTGTAGTCGTTCTCTTGCCTTCTTTCTTTTTTCTATTTCTTCACTCTTTCTACTACTCTATTCATTTCCGTCTTTCTCTCTCTTATTATCCTCGGTTCCTCCTAGCCCTTTCCCTCCTCCTCAACCTCACAACCCATTCCCACCCCCTTCTGATACTGTGCTATGCAAAGCTATGCTGTGTTGTGCTAGAGTGCACACTCATGTTGCGGAGAACGCATGCATAGCCAACAATTTCCTCAACATCCTGGGGATGGTCGCCCAGCTAAGAGCTTTATACGAGCAAAACTGAAATCAGCCAAAACGGTATTTGCATTGGTGATGCGTCTATGTGAAATGGAGTGGATTAACAACATTGTTGTCCTGTAGGACACGCTTAGCACGTAGCGGGCGTCTCCCACGTAGGCACCGACAGGGAATACCTGTCGGCCGCTTCGCGGGCCTGTGGACGGCCCATTGCTAGTCAGCGAGAAGTCAGCTTCTGCGCTTATCCGGGGTAGAGTCGAGATGAGCGTTTCTACACTCCCAGAGCATCTGTGCGAGTGTCGTCGTGTTTCCGCATGTGGGGCACGTGTCGCTGGGATACGCATCGAGATAGAAAACGTGAAGCTGCAAGGTTTGGGTACGTGTGCGTTTGTAGTAAGCGTAGGATTAGCGCCTCTGGTCTGTTAAGTTTGGGATGTGGGGGCGGATAAATGCGGCGTTCAAGGTAAAAGTGTACTTACCAGTGTTGTAGTGCACGGTTGGAAAAGGCCGTTGCTTGATGTACTCGCTTTAGAGATGAATGTTAATTATTTATTCCTATATATGTTCCTCGTGGGGCCACGATACGAGCATAATGAACATATCAGTTCTTTGTATATATATGGAGAGAATAGCTTCAATATTCCATGCCTTCAATGAATAGATGTCAAGAAAGAAAAAAAAAAAGACTGGATAACCGAGTGTTTACGACGCACGCTTTCGGGTCGAGGAATCTCGCCTCACCGAGAATGTTTTTTTTTTTTTTGCCAAAAACGTTTTCTTTCGTTCTCTGTTTACTCGTTGTCTATTTACTCGTTCTCTATTTTCGCTCTCTATTTACTCGAACGGTTCCCTCTACCGTTCCTTCGTTAACGTAACGAGTAACCGTTACAGTTCCGCCAATCCTGAATGGAACGGTGGTGTTCTTATATACATTCTCCCAAAAGAAACTGTAATTCCTGGAACGCCGTTCTGTACAACACTGCCGGAAGGTCGTGGGTTTGAATATTTTGTGATATTCTCAATGCATATGCCTGAGAAACTATTCGAACCTCACATTGTGGCGTATCTTTACAGCCCAGGTTATGAAACAATTTATAGTAGAATGAATTAGCGCTGCCAATAATAGCATACCCCACAATCACCTTGCTTCTACACTGGCTGTTCTTGCGGTTATTGTTAAAATCCGTGGACGAAAAGGTCTTGGTGCGTAAGTTACCATGGTTCGCAAAGTTATTTTCATTTTAGTTCTGATGCTACTAATTCACGTGTAATCACTTGTGAAGTTTCTTCTGATCCCTACTTTTTTTTTTGTAATCACTAAGTGAGAATGGACGTTTATGTGGCATTTTTGTAATGTTTGTTTCATCACAAGCGAAGTTCTGGAATGCGCAGTGCAAACAAACGATGCGTTCCATAGCATTCACAATTTTTGACCGAAAGCAAGATCACGTTTCAGGTACGGTTCGCAAATGAACGTTCTGATACATGGTATCGTTTTTAGAAATATAAGGCTGAGTTGGTACTAGCACAGAACACAGACACCAATGGGAACGGGGACATCTAAGTACAATCGCGTGTTATGGCTGATGTAGCTGAGAGATCTGAAAAAAATGAAAATGGGATACTCGGCGTATAGTATACTCATCCGAACTGAGTGTTGGCAGGTAAGCTTCGTATAATGTCGCACATCGCGTTCATTACTTCACCAGTGGACACTCAGCTGCAATTTACTTCCTGTGTGATCATCCTGTGCACCAGCCTGATCATGTGATTACTCATCGCTAAGAGAACACGTCATCACTGTATGTATGCAAACCTTTCCCTCAGGATATACCCAGCTTGCAGCATATTACCTTGCACCTATTAGTACTAACTGCGCACTATCGTCTTCCCGTTGTGACGTAACTCTACGTCTCAAAGTCATCACCAAGAAAAGTTTCGCAGAAACTAGTTTTCGGGCTGTTATCGTTACTTGCGACATCCTGTGGATTTCGTAGCAGCCCAGTTGTCACTCGCGCTGATTCATGATGCAGCTTACGAGCGACATTTAGTTTTGTTCAGACCAAGCTTTCCTAAGCACACCTATAGATCTTTGCCTGTGGCCTGAAGAATACCAGCTGAACCGTCTCATGCACGAGTTAATTTTGTGTTATCTTCACTTTGGCATACATATATTTTCGCTGCACCTGTAGCCGGAATGAAATGGCCAAAATTAGAAGCATTTCGCTTCATTGCCTTCGCTTCGTGGAAATTTTTCAACTTGTGGACGTGAGCCCCGCCACGGTGGTCTATTATTGGCTAAGGTACTCGGCTGCTGACCCGCAGGTTGCGGGATCGAATCCCGGCTGCGGCGGCTGCATTTCCGATGGAGGCGGAAATGTAGGCCCGTGTGCTCAGATTTGGGTGCACGTTAAAGAACCCCGGGTGGTCGGAATTTTCGGAGCCCTCCACTACGGCGTCTCTCATAATCATATGGTGGTTTTGGGACGTTAAACTCTACATATCAATCAATCAAATCATCAGCTTGTGGACGTAAGTAGTAATGACATTTACTGAATTTCGAATAATTTCTATAACAATTTAAATAGGTATACCGTACAGTCCACTCACTTTATCTGAAAGTATCTGCAGTTATAAAGCTCTCCTTATTGGATCTAAATCTGTTGGTTCTATAGCTCACAATTGAAGTCTGCGTACAGGCCTTCTTTACTTCATTTTGCTTACTCAGGCTTTCTATTCATTATGTCTATATACTAAGAGCGAGGCTCTTAAAGCTCGAGGTAAAATGTTGGGTGCCCACACACACTAAAAAAAAAAAAAAAAACGCGCCCACCGATGAAGGCTGTCCGCGCAGTCACCATATCGAGTTTTCCCGCCACGTGAGCCGTGTTCGAGCGACGAATGAAAAGCCCGCGCTTCTGTATACCGAGGGCGCCACAGCCATTATCTTAGCACGTTTGTTCTGGCGCTGGAGTTGGGACACTCTTGCATGGTCTGTGACAGGCTGCGGTTAGACTCTGTACTTTGTCTACGCCTATAGGAAAAACGCAGCATCAGCAAAGAAGGTCACGTAAAGTCCCCAAGCCTCGCTGTTTCCTAAGCTTTGCGTGCACGGCTAGTGCAGTCTTTTTAGCTCCTTTCTAATTTAATACGTCTTTTCCCATCGAGAGACGCTCTCCGTGCCTGTCAGTGATGTCTAGGATGAAAGTTTCCTGTAGTTTCTTGAACTTTGTTGAGTGCACCCTTCGCACTTACCTTAAGTTGTCTGTGCACACTTTCTCCTCCATACTTGAATCGTTGGCTATATAGATCATTTTCATAACTGTAAGGCTAGCTTTTCTGCTATGCACTTCGCCCGACTAATGGCGACTAGTCACTTTCTGCAGAGTGCCCAAGCGTACACACAGTCTACTTGCGCTGTAACGTGGGGAATGTAGGGTCAACTCTTTCGACATTGATGCTCATAATAGACGAACCCCAGCATGTTGAACTATAGGGCCTCGTCTCCATTTGAAACAGGGCACGTGCCCCCATTAGCAGATCAAATATGCAGCGCGGGGAAGCGCACTTGCGCAGTATATAAGGGGTGAAGTTCGGGAATTGACTGACTATATCCTGCTTTCACACGGATCGCTTCCGACAGAGCTACACCGCTTCAAGAGAGATCACTTTACTTAAAGTAAGCACAGTCGCATGCGGAGATGTTGCAACTGTTTGCAGGATTACACAGTGTACAGGTACGCTGCAGAATCGTTGTTTTGTCGTGCTGTCAATGTTCGTGCAAATCATCAATGAAGCACGAAAGGCCACGCAGCAATTGTTCTGAGTCAGTCGACCCAGCTGTGGTCAGACGGCAACGCATGTCAGTTTCGACCACCGCACTACATTTTAAAAGTTTTTTTTTGCTGATTCGCCCTTTTTCGCCACAATCATAAATAATTACCATTTAAAATTGCGATTCTAGTGGGAGAACTAGAAGATGCTCAACCAAATAATAAAATTATGAACAACTGTATGTTGCAGCTCATTGTGAAGACGGTCTTTTAAAAATATTTTATCCATATTATTATTGTAAACAGAAACCAGGCTAGCACGAGTGAGCGACTGCTATGTTTTCAGTCGATGCGAAAATATCGACCAGGCTCATTTAGTCCGGAAAGCTTGGTTGGTAATTCTCTGGAATACGGCATGAATGCTGACTCGTCGGAGAATGGCCACCAAGAATACGCAAGGAATAAAACAACTAATTGTAAGCATTTTTTATGTGTACGTTTTATACAATTCTTCGCATGTACAGCGATAGCATTACACATAGTACCCAGACTAGACTCGGTCCTTGGTTGTTCAGTTCACAGAAGAGATTTGCTTCAACCACCAGAATGAGAACAACACTCGCAAAAAAAAAAAAAAGATTAATACACAGACAGAGCGTTGCGCCGCATTCAGAGGAGAGAGCACGATAACGTATAATAATAAGACTTGAATTGCTGCACACACAGCAAAAGAAAAACGGAAGAAATTCTTTTAACACACCGTTGTAAAACGTACTTAATCCCTGTTTAATAATGCAGTGAATCTTCGATCTCATTTAAGAAAAGCAGGAACAAACAAATTTGAACACAGGTTTTTTTTTTTTTTCGTGACAACTGTAACTCCGTTACTGCGAATACAATCTTTTTGGAGGACAGCGTCCAACCAAAGTAAGTTCCAAAGCACATAACAAGCGGTAACAATCAAAATTAAAGATCACTAAAATACGTTCTATGGTAAAAGCACACTGATCCTTTCTGTAAGCGCGTCAGTAAGCAGTGAAGTGTCAGCGAAACGGCACGCATCGCTGTGGCGGCGTAATGTCGACACAAGCATTACAACACACAAACATTGCAGAAACGCGCCACGTAAAACATATACTGAGTAGACGGTAAGCTTGAGCTCTGTCCCCTGAATGCTTGACCACACACGAACCAAGAAAACATCAGAGATAATTTTGGACGACACACACAAAGCGCACCATGACTATACAGTACGTCGCTGTGGAGCATCATCTCAAGAAACAGGCGAGGCACAAGAAGCAAGACGAAGACATGGCGGAACAGACATATATATTCACAATATCTACAGGAGACAACAGCAACAAAAGGGGAAAAAAATGTTCATCTGATTACCGTAACTCACGCTCACGGAGCTTATAAAGATGAATTTGTTTTTTTTTGTTTTTTTATATATGAAGCAACCGCTGTGCGCAAACTTCCGTGCTCATAACCAAAGGTTTCAAGTAACGATATCCTAACTGCCTGTGTTTTTTTTTTTTATCATTGCGCTCGTTAAATATTGAGTCTAGGTAATGTGCAGGAGTCCAACGGGCTTACATAGTTTATGCGCACGTCAGCTGAGCCCCGTTTGCAACGACGGTTCTGAACAGGAGCGATGCGCACAGCGGTGCGCGCAACAGTAATGCCAAGAAGTACAGACGCGTTCACTGTTAAAGGGAACACCTGATTGCACTGCGTGTTTAGATTTGGCTATCTTACGGAAGCATAATAGCTTAGGTATGCATAAGACTACCAGTGGTTGAAATTTTTGACTCCTCTTGACAGACTAGTGATGTGCATGCTGATTGTTTTCATCACCATTCGCTGTTAAAGCGCCAGCAATATTAATTGTGTGCATTGGAGTGTTCCCTTTAACAGTAGACGGTACTGTACATGGGTATATACCTCCCGAACGAAAAAAGAAAAGCGAGCGCTGCAGAATATAAATACACTATTGTACATGCATATAACTGCGAGGGCGGCCGAGGACCCGAGCGCGGGACCGAGGTGAGCACATGGCGCACCGCGGGCTTCGCTACCGCCCACAAATAAGGCCCCTCATTCAACGTGGACGCGTGTAAGTCCAGCTGATAGTGGCGGCGAAGCAGCTACAGGGAAAGCCAGGAGTGCACACGTGGATAACACTGCGTCAACCCCTGTACCGTCCATCGATATAACAGCGCCCACCTGAGTGATCGGAAAGAATTAGGGATGTTTGCGGTGTTGATTTGTTGTTCTCTTTTCTTGAATTTGTGGAATCGTAGGAAACAGCTCGAATACGTATTTAGAGATTTTGCCATGTGGTGCTGAGTATTCGCTGTTCACTCACCGCAGAAGGAATGCTTTACTATAGGAGGCCACGCGCGAGAAAACAAGAGATCACAGTTACCACAACAAAAAGCAACGCGGTCGCTTCGTCTTTTTCTTTTCCCTCTACCGAGCATTTCTCTTCAGCATAATTATCACATTGCCCGTCTGAGCGTTCGGCGACTTTTCATGTCATTTAGATGTCCCGCTTTATACGAATCATGGAGTAATCGGCGCAGTCGTGTACAAAAACGCAAGAAATATGCAGCGGCGAATAAATCTGCCAGTATCGCATGGCGCACTGGCCAGATGCGGCAGCCGCCGCCGGTGGGTGGCGGCGTGTCGCTGGCATTCGTCGCAAGCTGGCCTTGGTCAGGAAGCCAGCTCTTCGGATGCGTTCGAGTGGATGTTTCACTGTTGCTCCACTATGTACCATTTCAGTTGCTCGCAGATCCACCACGGTCGGGGCTCAGTTCTTGGTGTTTCCTTCTCGCCTGCGCATTTAAAGATAAAACAAAAAACCTGCCCGTTAGAATAGCACGACGAGCTTACGAACGCACTAAAACAGTCATCTTACAAGGCAAATCTAACTAATAACCCTGCGACTATTTTGTCGTACTGACTTGTAACGTCTATATTTATATTTAGTAACCGCGACTCTTCCACCACAACTGTGGCACGCATTCTGTGGCATAACTAACAAATACCAAACGTTGCGAAGTCCACTGCAGCTAAAGGAGAAAAGAGGCTTCTGTGGCAACAATACAAAACAGTCCGGGTTCAGTGCGCTTCTTCTTTGTTGGCGCAGCCAGGTGCTGTTCTTAAACTATGGTTTCACTACGCAAGTGACACGACAAGGACGGTTGCTTTAAACAAGAAAAAAAAAAGGAATGAAAGGATCACTCTCTCTCATTTTGATGTTGCACAGAATCCGATGAGGAACCCCCGGAACAAACGCGCTTAACTCTGCCGTTTTTCCGACGGACCCTTTTCAGTGTCCGCGCGAATCCTGTTATCGTCCCGAGACAGCGTGCAGCTCGGTGGCGGGCGCTGTGAATAGGATGACCCCGTGTGGAACCTCGGCAGCAGTGCTATACGTTAGGTGGAAGTAACGTGGGAAGTTCGCGATGTGGTGGTTGAATGGTTTTTTTTTTCGTTGTTCACTGGCGTATTTAAGGTCGAGGAAACATGCGCAAGCGTGAATCAACACGCTTCGAGATGTTGCAAGTATATTTGCCGCAGATGCCTTCGAAACGTCGTAAGAAGCAAGCCAAAACGTTTTCCCGCAGTATTTGGGGAGGAAGGAAAAAACAAACAAACAAATAGCGTCGTTATACAGAAAGCAAGAAACGACGCGGTTCAAACACGTTTAGCGCCAGAACAATTTATAGACACTTCTGCGTAATATGGATATTATGACTACGAAAAAAAATGTCGGAAAGAACCGTTCCATAAAGAGTCCCTCGCAAAGACAACTTTCGGATCCTCTAAATTCGCACATGCTTGAGAGATGAGAGCGCTTCAGTGACTGCAAACATCACGCAAGGAGCCAGTATTTGCGAGTTTATTTTTGCCACCGTGCGTCGCGGACACGTGACTGGCCAGCCGGTCACTGCCGCCGGCACGTGGCCCACAGACGCGCAGCGAGCTCTGTGAGAGCTCTTTCGCTCCTCCTTGCAAAAAAACCCTCGCGATTCGCCCCCGTTGCTATCGTTTTCCCCAATCTTTCGTGTGTGTCCTCTCAGGCTGTTTCCATTTGTAGTTTTATCTTTGCTTCCAATTTCGAGGACAGAGTTTGATTCGATTTCGGCGCTTTTTACCCCCGAGTTTCGGTCGAGAGCGCTCTTGCCGTGAGAGGCGCGACTCCCGCGCCGCTTTGTTCGCACATTGCGCGATCCACGCTGTTCGCACGCCCACGCAGTGCGATGGCGAGTTGCGCGCTCGGTCGCCGAGGATGCCACCGGGACGGCGATTGTTTGGTCACGCGGGCTGCTTGTCCGGCGTAGCGTGCGTGAGGTCCCAAGTTCTTTCTGACCGTTGTCCACTACTGTCCGGCCCGTGGAATCGGGTGTGGGAATCGTGCAAAACAGACTGACCAGGTCATTGCGCGCCTGAGGCAGAGTCGCATCAGTGCGCAGCTCTTCGTACACCGCCTGTACGGCGGCTGTACTTTCTGGGTCATTGAATAGGCGTCGCATGCCTCTTCCGATTGTATTTCTCTTCGTTTTTTCCCATTGTTCCGCTTCTGGGTACGTGTTTTCTTGGGTGAGCTGCGCACTGTCAACATGTTCTCAACGTAACTTCTAAGCATTTCGGTGCTCTAAACAAGGCCTGGAACACTACAGCAGTCCAAGAAAGCGATGTTATCTTTGCGTAATACCGGAACCAGCCGCGTGCCTTCCTCTGCCGGTACATGGCGCAGTATCGTTTTGGGGAGTAGCCCATTGCCGTTCTGATCGCCGCGTCTTTTTTACCCTCTTTATTCTCTTTTCGTACGCCTCGTCCAGCGCGGGCATCGGTCTAAAAGGCAACAGTAGTCTCCGCTTATCCCCTCATCTCACTTTTGAGTCGCGACTGCACCTTTCAGCGCGCGCTCTCAAGCGCGAAATCACAAGTCAGCGCACCAATATAGGCGCTAATCCACGGCCACGGAAAAACGCCGGCTGTCAGGGCCCGCGCCTCGCTCGGGCGCGGGAAAATATTTATACGCGCCGTAAAATAAACGCCCTTGTCTGGCCCCACTCTCGCGCCGAGGTGACCCCCGCCGAGAGGCGCGGACTGGCTTGTGCGCCGCCGTGGATTATCCCCCCGTATAATGGACGCTAATGCGGTAATCCGGCTTTTGTCGGCTCGCTATGAAACATATGCAGACGAGCGCGGGGTGCCTCGGCCCCCGGCTCCGCGCGGACCCCGCCAGGTGCCCCCGACCCGGGCCCACTGCGGGAAACGAGGACGCCGCTGTGTACACATGGCCGCGACGCGCGATCGATGAGGTGGACGCTGTTTGCAGTGCACTTTGCAGCGGCCGCGCTCAAGGACTGCCGCCACCGCGGACGACGCCGCGAGCCCCTCGCTGTACGCCTCCAACGACAGTCGCCTTCTCCGCAACAGACGTTCCCGAAATGGTCGCATTCTCAAAAACGATGAACAAAAAGCCCGAATGCAATGCCACGGCGACGGAAATACAATTTCTAACTCGCGTAAGCAGCGCTCTCTTAAGCAGTATCGTCCGATTTCGAGTATTTATTTCTGGAATTCGGTTTTATTTCATCTTCTTCCCGCTACGTTTTCTTCTATGCATAATTTCCGTTCTGTGTGAGGAGCTGCTCTTGAAAGTATGAGTCGATGCTGCTTTCTTTATTGAGCCACTTAATGGACCCTCTTTGTCCCCCTTTGCTTTATTGCACCGTGCTCTAACTTCGCATGAAATATAAAGTTAATAAAAGTTGTAACCGTCCCGAATTTCCGTTAGAGTTCTGCGCGTCTGAATTCAAACATTAAAAGAAATACCAATTAGTTACCGGGTGCTTGATCGCGCAGATGCCATAGTAAGCTAGTCGTATGAATCGGCCGAGTCAAAAATACGGGACATAGTTTGGCATGGTATAAACCACAGCTGCGGAGCCCAGGGCCACAATGAACCCTGATCGTTCTCGATTCAGGCTTTGCACCCTAAAATCTATCCTGCTCATGCGTTTTGGAAAAAGCAGTAAGTGCACCCCCTGAACCTCGGCAAAACGCGCCTTAACCTACATCAGCGTGCTTCCTCTCTTTAAGCGGACGACTTTTACTTTACGGGTGACGTGGTCGAAGAGCATTGTTTGGCGCACCGATATGGATCCCGATCCCCTGCGCGGCTAATGGAGAGTCGGCGAGTGCATTGTGGCCGCCTCCCGAGTTTTCTTTGCTGCGGCTCGTGCGGAAGTGATGCGGCCACAGAATCAGGGTCGCCGCTTGGCCGTTCAATCACTTGGCTATACTTCTCTGTTGCGCTGGCCTTTCTTCGATATCACTGACGCTTAGTAAGAGTTCCGAGAGTACAGCAAGCCACAATATAGCTGCGAGTGTGGGCATAAGGCCGCCTTTTCCGCGATAAGCGTTCTATTAAATGTCTAGCACATGGCAATGCTTGCAGGCAGCTCCAATGGCGAAAGGTAGTTGCGGCAGCGTTGATTTAAACCGAAAATCAATGTGCATCCGGCAACAAAAGCTTACGGGATGCGCTTACCATGTCAAGCATTAATTTCTGCTCTCGTAAGGCATGACGCGTTTAATATCAATGATCGCTGCGTCGGTATAGAAAACTACAACTCGTAGCAGCGGTGAATGTGAGGCTGTATGCCGGCTTCTAGAGAATTCAGCTTTTTTCTTTCAAAACCTCCGTGTCAAATCGGCATCTGTGACTGGCAGTCTAACTCTATATATAATTACATCACATATATTTATTGTGAGCACCGACACGCTCAGAAGTTAAAACATGTAATACACGTTGAACCACGAGTGGATAGGCTCGGATAATTCACACGATCACCGGCGCATTTGACAAGAATTGAGACGGATAACGGTGTTTAGACGTCGCTGTGTGCGCCTCAGCCAAGCGAACGCTGCGTATCCCGTTATCTCCCGCAACGCTACCTCGCGCCGCCTCACAGCTCGAGGGCACGTGGCGAGCACAGCGTGGCGCCCACGCGGAAGGCGCCTGATTCGCGCGGCGGGAGCGCTCATCCTGGGGCGTCTTGGGGGGGCTATCCATCTGGCCGACAGCTCAGGCTACTTAGGCAAGGGTTGAGCGACTGAGGATTACTGCCGCGCCAAGACAAAGGGCAGATGCACAGCCGTGGGGGACGGCCAACTAAGGTACGGGGGTTATTGCGGCCGCTGTTTTCCGAAGCGCTCGCTTCACCGGAAGGGTTGCAAACAGAGACAAGTTAGTTTGCATATGCATACTGAAGCGATGACACCCGTCGAATACAAGGGCGAGCCATGCAAGCAGCCTACATGGCGACCGCGGATCAAGGGGGATGCCCTTTGTACGCTTTTGTTTGTGCCTGTCATTGAACAGCAAATCGCGCCGTTTTGTCTGCACACATAGCGAAGCGAGCGGCAATAGCGGACACAAAGGATGTGGTGGCGCCGCATCGCGCTGCAAGGGCTTGAACGAATAATAGCCTCGGTGCGCTGCTACATCTCGCACCAAAAGCGTCACGACGAGAACCTGACTTTGATACATGTACACCATGGTTAGGTCGATCTATATAATGACTAGCTAACGTTTCGAAGCAATACGCAATTTTTCCCCATTAGCGGGATGTATGTTTAGAGAATGATTGCTGAAGAGCGAGGCAAGCATCGATTACTTCAGTAAGGCTTCTTTACTGAAACGATTGCATTCAGAATGTTGAGCAGAAAGGGCAGATCACAATCATGATGGTCAGTGTAGAAAAATGGGTTGCATTAAGATTATATTTCGCAAGAAAATTCTTTAGAGCTTTCCTAGTTGCATACTCCAAGCATTTTTTTCTTTGAAAGCCAGTAGGAAATTGAATACCAACGCACAAGCAGTTTTGCAAGAAATCGACAACACTTTATTATTTAGTCTAGATTTCACAGGTTTCACGCTATATTTAATTTCCGGCATATGCCTGTATGGCTTCAGAAACTTTTCATTCTGACGTCTGAATGATTCGACAGAACTGGGCAGCTGGCGATAGCGACTCGACTTATGTTGCAAGGCTTTTCTCTCATTGTCAAAGATACTGATGCCGCCATTAACATTAAAATTGCTCAGGCGATGTTGATTATGAAAAAAAAAAAACTGCAACTGAAAGAAAGGACCACTGAGTCTGGGGAATATCACGTGAACCTGGTACTATAACACAACTAGCTCGAATAACTAGTGGCTCAGAGGGGTATCTCAAATAACTTCTTTCTCCGAAATTAAAATATTTTAAATTCTGTTTTCTACTAATATGTTAAATATTGCCAACTGGCCTGGGATACAACTACATTGTCTAATCTACAAAAAAATTACGTTATGCAGAAGCAAAATCCGCGTAATGTTGACAATGCCACAACCACAGGCTTCTTCCATAAAACTCGTATTATAACAACTCATTAACTACACTATTATCGGTTGAGTTCTGGGTTTAAATATGAAGTGAGAAATAATTTACATAATTTGGATACCCTAGCACATTTGGAAACAAATGAGCACAGCTATATGAAACAAGACATAGAGAACAGTGGAATCTTGTCACATGCCATTCGAATACTGGTATACGCTTTGGTGTTATTTTTTATCATAAATGTTAAGCCATTTTCAGTTAATTGATTTTGATTTGTTTGGTTGTTCCTCAGCAAAACTCAGAAAGACTCCTATAGGCAGCTTTGTTTTTTGTCGTCCTCCATCTGTATCTCCACGGAGTAAATCAACATTAGATTAGAAATAAATTGGGACAAAGCATACAGTCCCGTGTTTTGGAAAACAAACAAAAGGAATGAACTGGTATTCGCCCTTTTCTATGATTCTAAAGAAAGCGCGATATGTGCTTACTGCCTTTATAATTTCTTTTTCTAAACGGCAGACGTAAGATGGCCGGAGACGTTAATAAAATGATTATTTATGTAAAATAAAATACCCTTTAATTAGAAGACACAGATGGTCAGATTCTTTCCGTGAAAGCTTATTGTCTCTCGAAATTTTCTGAAAAAAAGTTCGCTGCCGTGTTTGTTTTGTTTTTTTTTTTGCAATGAACTGAATGGACCGGTGAAAGAGAAACCAAAGCACCCTAAAGCGCAACCGTCATACTGTCAGGTGACCAGAGTGACGTCATCCGCCGCTGTGACTTATAGCAGTTATGGCGCTGGACTGCTAATCCCGCAGGTCGCGGGGTCAGATCCCGGCAGCGGCGGCAGCATTTTCGATGGAGGCGAAAATGCTAGAAGCCCGTGTACTTAGATTAGGTGCACGTTAGAGAACCCCAGCTGGTCGACGGCGTCTCTCATAATCGCATGGAGGTTTTGGGACGTCAAAAAACCCAACAGCTGTTATTACCGCAATGACGTCACTGTTTCAAACAACGATGTCAAACGTGTTAGTTCTTCTGCATTCATTAACCCGCGTGCTCCATGCGCGCTACCACGCAAGGGCGGCCCGCACACACATAAAGTGTAGTGGCGGTTTATGATAACGACGCTCATTTATTCTGGGCGTCTCAGAATATTTTGCTGCCAAGGCGCTTTTCAGCCTCGGCTTCACCAGTGAAATTGGTTGGATTTCATTGCTCCGCAAACATCACCACCGCGGCTGCTATTTTGGAAATCTGAAAGCGGAACTATGCTTATCCCATGAAGTAATTCTCCCACTTGACCCGACTGCCTGTCTTGGTAAAGGTTCACTAACTTCACTTATGTAGTTACTGCCGTAATTAATGTATCTCGCCATATTACGATGTCTTCTTGAACTTCGTTATAACGCGGATTCCTGTCAGGATGATATCTGCCACCGCACAAAGCGCAATGGCGAAAGTCACGAGCAAATATCACAATTCCCTAATTTTGAGGGTTTTTGAACCAATTTATTGAAATAAGCGGTATGGCTTTCAACTCGAAACTTTCTAATTGCAAACATGTCTGCGTATACGTATTAGTTTTACATTTTGTAGGTTGCTGGTAGGTTGGGGGGGGGGGGGGTTGCAGTTCTGTAATTATGCAAAGCAAAGAGATATGCCTGGGCAGATGCGAGCAGCGAAAGAAGGCTCACATGTGCTGCTTGCACACTTTGTCGGCCACGAGAGGGCGCAAGCATCACAGACAAGGTAAGACAAGGTAAAATGCCTCGATGCGCTCGTTCGCCTTGCACATCGAGACACTTCAAGAAAAGGAACCCCATTGCTCACGGACATAGTTCAGCACATTTCAAAGTAATCGCTTTCACTTATGTCCCGGTTATAGCTCATATTCTGACTGAGTTGAAGAGACGGGTTCAAAAAGAGTCAGATGATGTTTTAGCACTATATGCCAAAGAAGTTCTTTTCATTAAAACGTTTCACCTAGTTCAGACAGTTCACTTTTTATGTTCCTTTATTACCTTTGCAACAACAGACATATATGAATCAGTGTACCAAAACGAGAATGATAAAAATGAGGAGCTGAACGAATGGCAAACTTTCTGCGGACATTTCCTGTGGCAAGTTCCGTCCAGTCGCTGCTCTCCCCTTATTGGTATATACCCAAGTTCGTGCTTGCGTGCATGTGCACCTGTACAACTTTCCTTTTCATCCAGGTAAACAATATGCCAGTGCAATGCTCGTGTTGTGTATGAGCCAAAGAGAAAAACGCGCATGGCAAGCAAAATGGCGTGTATTAGATATCTTGTTTTGCACTGTTAAGTCAGCCATGACCTAAGTCATCATCGCAGAGCCATAGTAAATGTTTGCCTCACGACAAGAGGTTCTGTGTGTTTGCTCACTCTCGTGTTGGAAAGACTTGCATCAGCGAGCTTCTCCTTTATTTTATTTCCCTAGTCCTTCGTTTCTCGCTTCCCTGGCATTGCCAGACAAAACGTCGGTTCGGCGCATCCTCTATTTGCGAGCGAAGTCTTTCAGACAATCACTTTTGTGGTTGTTTGTTGCCCGCATTGGGCGCGCACGCAATGTTGCGCTACACAGAGCTGGATGCGGTGCCGTCGGCCTTCTCCCCTTCACCGCTGACTTGCCCGGATGATTTTTCAGAAAGGGAATTTCCTGCGCGCTTTCCTCTTTTATCCCCCCAAAAAACGGGAGGAAAGGGGACAGAAATGATGAACCCGAATGCGCGGGCATCCACCAAGGCTGCGAGGCTAGAGCGTCGCGGGTTCTTTCGTATCATGACTCAGTTTTTTTTTTACTTTCCTCCCTTCCCCAGCCCCTCGAGCTCACGCATTCTGGTCCACAAGTTTGCAATCGGTATAGAGGCGAACTTTTGGAGTCGCCGAAGCATCTATTTTGGTCGCTCGCAAAAAGAAGCGCAGGACACCAAGAGAGAGAGAGAGGCTGGAGGGTCGCGCGGTCCGCCGCGCAGCTGCCTTGAAAGCGCGCGTCGCTTCAGCGTGATACTCTGGAGAAAAAAATAAAGGAAAACAAAAACCAGAGAGGTATCGGAGAACGAGGGATTTGGTCTCGTTGCAAACGTGTGTGCGCGCAACATGGCCGAATGCAGAATTAGGCGAAAAAATGACCGAGAGCGTTGGAAAGCAGGAACTGGGGCACCCCTTTCCATTGTGCGCGCATTCGGGCTTTTGTCATGGAGACGACGCGCGTGCGCCACGCGCTCAGGTGCGCGCGCCGCGCCAGATGCGGAGGCGCTGCCGCCGCGTGTCCTCGCAGCGGCAAGGGTTGCGGCGCTCTCGCGTTTTATTATTTCTTATTTTACGCCACGCAGCCGCATTTTGAAGCGGATCGCGCGCAATGGCCGCAAAACGCGGGTGGGAAAGTCTCCCCGAAAAGCGGGAAAATTGCGACCCGACGGGCGTCCTGTATGTTTGCCACTTGCGCCGTGCTGCCCCGACCGATCCAAAGGGTTGCGAGAACCGGTGTTTGCACTGCCACCGCGAGCCTACAGTAGCGGGAACAGTTCCGATTCCACCCTCAGGTCGCGAGAGGTGCCTTTCCGAGCAATGAGTTCGCTGACGGGGCTTGAGTGCGTACCAAAACAGTTTTGCATCGTATGTTTTCAATTGTTGCCTTTATTTCATTTTAAAAGACGATACTCTTTCTTGGGGACCTTCGACGCAAAGATTTTGGTCTGTCTGTCTGTACATTTGACATCGGGTATTTGAAACGGCCGACCCCATCCGCAGCGACCACCAATGTTGCTCAAGGTTGAGCGTTCATGCTTGTGCAATTGTCAATTAAAAAGCAATTATTGCGCATGTCTGAGACACCATATTTTTTCTGGTGATATAATATTCTCAAGACGCAACTTGAAGTAGAAGGAGACAATCTATGGATTTATTAAGAGATACACCAAAAAAATCTGTGGACTTCACATGCAGGTTGTCTTGCTTGTGCAATGACGCGCTAAAGGTTTTATCGCTTATGTCAAAGGAACCTTGCAACGTCTGGCGCCTCACTTTCAACAATAGCCTTTATGAGCAAGGTGCGCACCCTGTTTATAAGCAAACTTTATGTTACGATTCCCTCTCACCAGATTCCGTCCTCAAGACAGATTGAACATTTAGTGTTATGCAAAGTATTGATGTCAGCAGCGACATAAATTCGGCGTCTAATGCCATATGTGTCTCTGAGGCACATTATGGACTGCACGTTGAGGCAGTTTGGTAAGTTGAACCACATCTTTGAAACGTGCACTGATCAATTAAGCCACACTATCAACTTTTATGTGCGAGCATTATACATTCAGATGAGATTATAGAGCATTATAGATTATAGAGCATTATAGAGCATTAGATTAGATTATAGAGCATTATAGATTTAGTAAAAACCAACCCACACAAGAGCACCTCATGCTTCAGGACTGACTTCTTCAATGTTCAACGTTTTTTAGCGCTGACCTCTTCAAACCAAGCTCAAACCCGATTATGGAAGAAAAAAAAATGCTACCCGCATCTTCCCAGTAAATGCGTCGCAGAGTGGTGGGGGTGTCACGTGAGTGTTGCGTAATTGTGCGTTGTTTGAGAATACTTAATTGTTATTTCGTATCTATTATTCTTCTTTATTGAAATGAAGGAGAAGCGTTGCCTTCAACGATTGGTGGGACGCTTATGTGCGATCCAGTGCTTACATATACGGGGTGACCTGCAGTGAACGGTTGTGCAGCTCGAGCAGTCGGTTTTCACTGCAGCAGACGCTGCCTGCCTCGGGCATGCGAGGCGGTAGAGAGGGGCTGGGGGAGCAAACAGTTGGCACGATACGCAAGTACGCGGCACGATACGCGAGGCGCGAGCATGCGCAGTGGGGGTGTGGACATCGCCACCGACGCACGACGCGTGACATCGTGCGACTAAGAAATGCTCCGCGTTAAAAAAAAAGTTATGTTTTCTCTCTCCGAGTATCGTGAATGCACCTCTTACCTCGAGTTCTGCTTCCGCCTGCCGTTCGTGACGCGCTCGGAATGCCCTCTGTTTCTCCTCGAAGTCTCGCAACCTTTGGTTGTAGCACTCGATCTGGTCTCGAAGCACGGCGTCTTCCAACTGAAACAGAAAGCGCAGGAGTCCTCTATAGGAATCAAGCTTGTTTCTTATTAGTGCATACTTGAGCAGCAATGAACGTAAGATGTTCGGAAGTGTGTGGTAATTAATGCATGCGGGGACATTGCAGTATAGGCATGACGATTGTTATAGCGCGAGAACAGAACGACGACAAAGGGACAAGCGAAGACAAGCGCTCGTCTTCTCTTGTCCCTTTGTCGTCGTCGTTCTGTTCCCGCGCATAACGATCGTGATGTCATACCAACTAGTTGCGGTATAGGATTTCTGTCAATTAAACAGATATATATATATATATATATATATATATATATATATATATATATATATATATATATATATATATATATATATATATATATATATATTATTGAATGAAGGAGAAGCGTTGCCTTCAACGAGTGGTGGGAGAAAGCATTCGGAGCACGCATCTCTGGGTGTCATAACGAGTGCAGCTGCACAGGACCCGTCCACTTTGTTTAAACAAACAAGATTATATTACCTTTGACATGTACCTCGAGGTCGCAGAAGGCAACTAAAGTGCTACGGAAATGCCTACAATCAAGTGATCTGAGTGTCCACCTGATAGACTGAATGTGATCCCCCATATATATGTGCTTCTGATTATGCTCATCCATCTCTTTTCTTCTGTCTCTCTTTTCTCGCATTTATTTTTTTCCCAAGTGCAGGGCAGCAAATTTGGTGGTATAGTGGTTAGAAGAAGACGAAGGCGCCTAATTTCTGCAGCCCGGTTGGGAGCAAGGCGCAGCAGCACCTGGTTAGTCTCGCTGCCTTTGTTTCTCCCCTTCCACTTCACTTTTCCTTTCCCCCAACTTGTGGTAGAGTTCGGCTGGCAAAAGTGCGGCTGGCTATATCCCAGCTTGGAGTAGCCAGCCGGACTAGTCTGGATGTCCTCCCTGCCTTCTCCATTTTGTTTTCCTTTTTCCTTCTTCATCTTCCCTTTCTCTCTCAGAAATAAATAAATATTGAACTTTAAAAATGAAAAGAAGCAGCAATTTTTTGTAGAGCTGCTACAATGTATATAGCTGCTTACTTAGTATATAGTATTGGACGTCAAACTAGCGCACCATTGCCTAGAAAAATTACCTGTCATGAATGCGGGAAGCGTGGTGCAATTGGTGCTTTGAGCCACGGTTACACCATTTTGGTTGCATTTTCCTTGCATAAAAGGTGACTCACGAAGTTATGAAACAACTGCAAGAAATTAACAACTCATTCCATCTTCTCGCGTATGGAGCGACGGGTGATGAGCTATGCTCTGTCATATTCCCACATGATTCCCTCTTACATGATCGCAAAGCTTCTCAAGCGATGATCTCTTATTCGTCCACATTCGCTCGCGCAAGCGAGACACCCGACAAGTATATGCAATTCTCCTCTCTCTCCCGCAGACGGCCCGTCTGGCGTTGCCGGCCAGCCAGCCACTGACGGACGTGTTCATCAGTGGACGGCAGTTGCTAAGCGGCCACCGCCGCTAGCCGGCTGGCATGGGAAAAAAAGTGCACGCTGATCTGGCTGCCGCAGCGAGGCACACCGCGTTCGTGGCGGCAACCTGCAATTAAGACGTGCCGCTTGCGCAAGGGTTTGGCCGCAAAGAGAGTCGCGACACCAGCGCGCCCGCAGTGGCTGGCGTTCCCCCGCCGGCCCGACTGTAATTAGAACCGGGCACCTGTGGCTCGCTAAGATGGCCGGCCGCGCCCCGTCGCAGCGGGCCATTCCCACGCGGCCTCTGGCGGGCACGCTACCGTTCACGGAGGCTGCCGTCGATCGGAAGCACGACAGCTCGGGGAGGCTTCGGAAGGAAACCGTGCCTGTCGTGCGAATACGTATATCCTTGCCGAACTGTATTGTACCAGGGGAGCCGAAGGGGCTGGTCTTGTCGTATCCGAGGAAAGAGAGAAACCTGACAGACTTTGGAGAAATTAGCCCGTATGAAGATCAGGTGCGCTATACTTCTGGTGTTTGACGAGGGAAAAAAAAGCAAACTTGGAGGACTTTTACGCTTTGCCTTAAAGACTATAGAGCGTGATCACGTGATCGAGCCCCGTTCTCATCGTCTTCTTGGGAAGAAACGTGTGTGCGCGTAACATTCTTTGAACTCGCCTAGAATGCACGTTTAGTGCAAGTATACAGCTGAATTCTTCCCACTGCGCCATAATTAATCATTTCACAAATTACCGAAGGGCCCACTACACATCCGCAAATCAATATGAACAGCTGTGCACTTTGTAAATGTTGCTGACGATGATTATCAAATATGCCTGAGCTCTTTCTGAACACTGTCCAACAGCATTATAATTTATGTACTCCGTTACACAATTCCCAAGGTGGTGCAATTTCCCCTTCTCTACCACAGTATTTCGGTGATAACGGGACTCCTCGCTGTACATGACACATGTGTAATGGGATTTTTTTTCCCCAAAGAACCTTCAAATATTTGCATGGCTGTTTGTTGTAACACCTGAATGTCACGCAGAAGACCGGTTTGAATACCGCTCCAACCGGTGATTTGTATTCTTTATTCATTCATTTGCATCTGTCGCTAACTTTCCCTTACAACTAACGTTCCCGAAGCCAACTGAGAAATTTTTGCGACACAGGCTTTCTAAATTTATCACACAAAGATATGATAGTTGCAATGATTGCACGAAAAAAAAATACAAATTAATACACATCCGCGAAAGGTCCAGTTGTGCCTCCAATTTTTGTGATGGTCACTGAAAATTGCAGAACGAACCTGGATACAACACTCATTATTTACCATATCTTCTTATGTATACACATTTTCCTGTAGCGCTTCTGCATTGGTCCGATCACCACGCTCCACAAATACGTTATCACAGGATCTACTGGTAGTGAGCATTGTCTTTGCGTTTTTACTCACGTAAACTCGAGATCCACGCAGAAAAGCCAGAAAGTCAAAGGAATAATGCGGGACGTATAAATGTGGGATAAAAGAACTTTGAGAGAGAGCAATACTGCTTGGTTTGATCATAAAGTAGAAAAAGTTGTGGTTTATATCACATCGATTCATTCATTGAAATTGAAATTACGCTAGCATTTGATAAAAGTATGGAAATACTTATTCACCGGTCGAGGCTATGAACCAAATACATAAAACTTTTTTTTTTTTGCGCAGCATTGGCAGAGTTGAAATTCCCGAATGCGAATGTGGATTTAAAAATGAACACGTATGTCACCTTCTCATAGACTGTCCACAGCATGACACGCCGAGACGCCGTCTTAAATCGGAACAGTTCGCATTAGACCACAGACCGTTTAGTATCAAGAAACTTCTGGGTCCGTGGCCAACTGGAGCTTTACAGACGCACGTTATAAAAGCGTTAGAACGTTTTTTACAAGACAGCTGAATTGCTGACAAGTGCTAAGAAATAACGAACTTTCATTTGTATAACGCATGTCGTACTTAATATGCGCAGTGTCATATGATGCCCATCATATGTGTTTGCTGAAGTGAATGGCGTGTAGACTGTTATGCACACACGAGTGAATACATCTTCATAAGGACCAGACGTGTGCTCTGCTTTTCTGTGCTGGTTGGATCGAATGTTAACCATGCAGGGACATTATCAGAGACTTCATTAGTTGACTTTCGAACATTTAATTATCATTGTGTTGGTGTTGTTTGATATGTGCGTATAAGTGTGTTTTTGCATATGTGTGCCCGGGTGTTCAATTTTACATGCACTGATCTTTATGTTTTCAGCTTTGTTCTGATGTTTTCATGTGTTCAACTTTCACTCAAAGGCTAAGGAGTACACGGGAACATACTTGTGCGCCAACATCTCCATATATATTGTATCAATAAAGAAAAAAGGCGAAAATTACAAAGACAGTGTTCAATAAGTGATGTCATGCAGTGATGGAACACATTGGTTTTAATAACGCAGAATTTCGCAGAACAGATTTCAGATGACATATAAATGGTTCGGGCAATTTTTATCAGGCCAAAGCATTCTGATTATTCCAGCGAATGTGTGGTCATTACTGCCGTCACAGCACACTGATGGGTCGAGAGAGGGACGAGTTTGCCGCTATGTGGTAACTTTTAATCTTCTGCATAACTCAAACCGTGAAACATTATTAAATTTCGCTTGGTAGGTTTAAAAGATGAAAAGTAGGTCGAAAACTTGCTGTGTAGAAATCGGACGCCTGCAGGTCTGTGTGAACCACCGTGTGAACTTATCCGGTAACGGGGCGCACTGCTCAGCTCGGGTTCGATTCCCGGCGGCACGGCCGCACTTCGCTGCGGGCGAAATGCGGGAAGAGCAGTGGCTTAGAATCAGGTGCAGACTAAAATAATAGAAAACCTTCACTGCATCTCACAATCACGGCCTTTAGTACTGGCATGTAAAACCCATTAACAATAAATTTATTAAAACCTAACAAATAACTTGTCATGTCTGTCTTGGGTAATAAAAGTATAAACACGGTTATGATAAATAAATAGTATACTCTTCTCCGCATTACCTTTGTCGGTTACGACCTTACCATCCCAACATTCAGGTGCTCTGACATTCGTTACAATGGTGCCCACCAGCGCATCCCTATGTTAAAAAGAGTAATGAACATTGGACTCAGTGATTATTCAGAATTTGTAAAATGGAGTGCGTCACAAAAATGCAAGAGGTGACCAACATGGTGCCCATACGCTTTTCTATTTTCTTTAACTGACGGACTTTAAAGGCCGTCCCTTAACATTCCAACCTTTGTTTTCGTGTGCGCGCTCCGTCTTATCTCTCTCCCATCTCGTTTTTGTATTTCTTGTATTCGGGCACTGCACTAAGTCCATGCCAGGCATTGGCCGTCAAAAGCTGCGCAAGCGAAGAGTATATACCCAATGCACGCGTAGCCGCTTTATAGACTACACCCGCACGCGTGTATGTGCACTGTTTCGCGGAAAATGTGGGGCTCGCCCGCCTCCCCGAAGTTCGCCTTCGTCTTCACCAGCGTGTGGGCCCGAGGCCGGAATGCGATCCGCCGCTCGGTCAGGTGCACTGTAGCTCCATCAGCCGCTGGGCGGAGAGCCCCGGCTCAGCGGAGGCGCGGTTCCGCCCCGGTCGAAACAATCTGGCCGCTTCGTCATGGCCGCGTGTGCAGAGGTAACAATTAGCGCGGGTGTTGGCCGCCCGCGCGCTCTCCACCGACGGCACCGCAGACATCAGCGGCGCAGACTGTTATTCCGGGTCGGCTTTTAGGGCTGCCCGCTAATTAATGAATGGGGTGCGAGGGCGCCGCTATAGACCCAGAATTACGGCCCGCCAGGAACGGTGAAAGTTTGCGGAATCGGTGGAACACGAACTCTTGCGTAGACCATGTGCCGTCCTTGGAGGCTTGCATGCTCGGAGAGGGGTCGCACGATAGCCTGAGGGAGGGCTAGCAGCCAAACAACGCGGATCGCAGAAGTGAAGAAAATTGGGGAAGGGGGTGTGACTTTTTCGTGTTTTTTTTTCTTCGTTTTCTCTCGCGGGCACCGGGTAAACACTTCGCTATTACGAGGTATTTGAGGTTTCGCACGGCAGCTGTAATAATAGTCGTCCTTTTATAATGAACAGTAATCTTGCGGTTAGCGACAAAACACACACAGTTCTGAGGGCACTGCGAAACCGCTTCTTACAGTTTCTTTTACATTTCCGTCCGGCAATTTTTCGATGAGCGAAGTTTGATGTGCACGGGAAGTTTTCGTGTTGTGCACATTGCCCATTATTAAAAGGATAGCTGTTTATACGAGTAGGTATCGACGTTTATGGATTACGATATCGATGAGAAGTTATTCAAAAGTTACAAAAAATATCTAACTTTTTTTATTGCTTGTATGCCGTGATTCATAAACATCCATCCTCTCGATTTGCGAATGTATACGTTTAATTCCAGAAACAGTTTTGAAGAAAAAGAACGCCTCTATCACTATAAGAAACCCCACTGTCTCACATCATTCACCTGAAAGTTTGCGCTTGCGATGTATCTTCATATTTTCGTATGCCATGACTTTTGAACAAAAAAAAACATACGAGAAAAATGTTTGTCGTCATATTTCCTTTCGGCATTGGTAGACGAATACCACGATCACCCAACTTAACATTACTGGCAGTTTGTACCCACCATCGCTGCATGCTTCTCTCAGTCGACAACTTACCCGTCCCCGCTCTTCATCGTACTCGAGGCAGCCCACACCGTCAAGGCGGTCGAGGTCGATCCATCCTCGGTACCGGACGCAGACTCCGTTCATGATGAAGCTTGACTTGATATGCACCTGCGCGAGAACAAAAAAAGAAAAGCCGCACGTTGAGTTCTGGAGGGTTCGCGGATAGCCGAAACGCGAGTCCACGTGAAACTGACTCGGGAAGGGGGCGGTGCCTGGATTGGCCAAGCGTGTTCGAGCGAGGCGCGCTCGTCCACTGTCCACGCGGCCGCAAAACTGGAGGCGCGCCTGTCCGCGGCACCCATAAATCAATCGGCCGGGCCGATGCCTTTCTGCGGAATACGAGTTCGCTGGAAATTAGAACTGCCTCGGGACACTCCCCGGGCACCCGTGGCGGGCGGACCCGGCCTCGTTGATGAATGATGGCTGCCGGCCGAGTGTCTTGTGCGGGGCCCGGGCCCAACGCAGGCGGCAATTTACGCGGTTTGCTCGCGCGCACTGCCGAGACGAGGAGTGCATCGGCCCAGCTGAGGAAAAACGCAGAGCAACGCGGGAGCGTCGGCCATTCACCGGAAATGACGCTGCCCATTGTCGAAGGGGCGACGTGTGCGGACGCCGACGCGATTACGGCGACGCTTGGGAGAGCGATGGGCGGCGCAGCGACGGGCGCTGGCGCCAACGAGCCATTTCCGCAGTTTGATGCCCTCCCACGCCATGTAAACTGCCCTGCTCTCGGACCGTGTGCTCGCAAACGGTAGCAGGCAGGAACGGGCGCCGAGAACAATGGGAAAGCGCCGGCTTCTGTATTCTCCAGGAAAGCCTCTTTTGCGAGGCAAGAGCGTCCGCTGCTCCCTCGAGTTTGTTGTGCCTAAACAGCACTTGGCCCCCGCCGCCTGTCGTCCAAATGACGAAGAACGGCTCCAGAAAGTCACAAAAGACATCGAGAGAGACAAGGGACCGTCTTGTTTCCTTTTGTTCGGAGTTGATGTTCTGCAGTTCGACATGGACATCACTGCGCTCCCGTGCGCGTACATAAGCGTACTCCAGGGATCACCGTCTAGCAGTGCTGCCATCTGACAGAGAATATACGTGATCGCGCTGACAAGATAAAAGAAAAGAGATGACGCACTCTGAAAACAATTGTTTTCGCCTTGCTGACTCGCTCTTTCTCCTTTAGTGCTTGCCTAAAAAGAATAGGCAGCGAGTTCTGACCTGCACAGGCTATAACAGCTCTTTGTTATAATGTCGCATTCGGAACGTAACAGATCAGCTACTCATATAGATATGTTTCGTTTCAGACAGGGGAATTAAAAGCTATACGGAAAAAAAAAAACCAAAGCAAGGCTGACGAAAAACTGCGTTACCAAAGAGGCTACGGAAAATGCTGGGAAGGTGATGTGATCACTATAGATCTATCGAACCAAAACCGTGCACTGGACGTCCCATATGAGTTCACTAACACCACGTTCTAGTTTCCGCAGCTTAGTGCGAGTGTGAAGGGGCGGGGAACGAAATATGGCAAAACACACACTCGGAAAAGCACGCCGCCACGATCAAAGGTTACAATCCAACCATCTGTGAGTTACTGCATGGTTACCGAGGAAAGTTGACATCAGAGTTACTACTATGCTGTCAATTATTATTCGTACACAATTTTACGCAGTTAAAGGTTGCTAACCGTACTATAAAATATAACATGGGCGCTTGTTGACGTGACGTAAATCACGAGATATTTGAATAATTCCGTTCAACGAGGTGTGCCGAGTAAATGCACCAGCAGCCTAAAATAAAGGTTAAAAAAAAAGAGTTCGCAAAAGCTGATGAACGTCCAAGAAAACAACTGCGCGCCGTCAGCACCTCTAAGTCCTGTGGAATTCTCCAGAAACGTTAAATCATCATCTCAAATTTATAGTAAAAAACAGTTAGTACGAAATTCTATAAATACAGTTGGCCCTCATCAGGTGTATACTGCAGACATGACAAATCAGTGGCTGGTGAGTCGATCGTACAAGCATGCGACGTAAACTACATTCACATTTCCACAGCCGAATGAGACAAAAGATACGAACTTAACAATCAACCAGAGCGTGTGATTAGATTCTGGTGTAAGTGTGAAGACTGTGAACTCTCGTGCGTCGTCTGCTAACCGAGCGTCCTATTCGCGCCCTCGAGATGATTTTAAGTTTTTCTTTTTCATTACGTTTAAAAGTCACGAAAGTTGGCACGACAAGGTGCTTCGTGTAAAGCATTGATACAGCGTGAAGTGTGCATTGTTCGGGCTCCTGTTTAGGCACATCGTAATTCGTTGATATTGATTGATATATGGTGTTTAACGTCCCAAAACCACCATTTGATTATGGGAGACGCCGTAGTGGAGGGCTCCGGAAATTTCGACCACCTGGGGTTCTTTAACGTGCACCCAAATCTGAGCACACGGGCCTACAACATTTCTGCCTCCATCGGAAATGCAGCCGCCGCAGCCGGGATTTGAACCCGCGACCTGTGGGTCAGCAGCCGAGTACCTTGGCCACTAGACCACCGCGGCGGGGCGCACATCGTAATTCGTGTTTAAAATCGTTGTCTTCATTAGAAATTCGTGGTTTGGTATATAATTATTACGAGGTAGAGTTACCGGAGGTAAAAAAGCGTAATAACAACCTTTGTCGCATTATGGTTCTATGATAAGACGCTGGTTTTAGAGATTTCCGTAACCTATTAAAAAAAGAACGCCTCACAAAATTTATTGTCTGTCCATCGAAAAGCCCGTTTGCTTCCCATTTAGATCATTTATAAACGAGTAAAATGAAATTCACGAACGCATAAAGGTCCACAGCAGTGGAGCAGTGGCTAAGGTGCTCGGTTGCAGACCCGGAGGTCGCGGGTTCGATTCCGGCGGTCGCATTTCGGTAAGGCAGTACACGAACCTATAGAAGCCCGTGTACTGTGCGGTGTCAGCGCACGCTAAATAACACAGATTGCCAAAATTTCCGAAGTCATCCACTATCGCGCCTCTCACATCATATCTTGGTTTTGGGACTTAAAATCTCTATTACTATTATTATGAACGCGTAATAGATAACGGCTCCTTCCTGCGCACATTCAACATCGCCGGCAACATCAAGTGCTGCCGTATACGTTGCGCAGCTGCATTGCGTAATGTGAGAGAGCTTTAGATGTTCTGCCTTGACCACTGCTTCTGGTCATGTTGCATATATGCGCTGTAACATTTTATGTCCACGAAGGTCACATAGGAAATACAGCCATGTGCCAGCACCAGCGATGTTTAAACATCTCACCAACTGACAGCGTCACTCTCGAATTGTCACACAAGTATATAAATAACATCACTGTCATCTTATAGCTACAGACAATGTATGTGTGTATAGAATATATACACTTCCCCACAGACAACGCCAATTTCCTAAAAATCCAAACTTACACTTTGCGCACGCGCGCGCGCGCGTGTGTGTGTGTGTGTGTGTGTGTGTGTGTGTGTCTGTGTGTGTGTGTGTGTGTGTGTGTGTGTGTGTGTGTGTGTGTGTGTGTGTGTGTGTGTGTGTGTGTGTGTGTGTGTGTGTGTGCGCACGCGCAGACTGATTATGTGTAACATTCAAGCAAGAAGAACTTTCGAGCTCACCGAGCGCTAAGTGAAAATTAATATAGCCATAGCGAAAAAAAGACGAATACTGCTCCATTTGTTTTTTTCATGTCAATAAAAAATGTCTGCAGGACGTATTTATTATCAAGTTTTCTGATAGAAACAGATTGGTCGACTTGTGTGCTACACACGAATGAAGCTTTATTTCGCGTAACTTGATTCTCGATGATGCGGGATTATGACAATGGTATAGTATATGAGACGCATCGCACGTGCAACATTGGAACGAGCAGTTACGAAGAAAAAAAAAGAAGAAAAGAAAAAACGGCTTACTGTTTTCCTGGAGAAAAAGACGACGGGGAAAAAGCTCACTTGACACCATACAGTGCCCGTTTATTTCTCAGTAAGCAAGAAGGTTCTTTCCGGACTGCGCCACAAATTATGCAAAGACGCTTGGTTTCACGAAAATACAAAGTCTTCACTCTTACATCAAAAAGATTCCTCTCACCAATTTTCAACTAATCAAAAGATCGATAGACCATTTGACGCACTATATACACCGTCTACGATTAGGTGTCGCATACACACCTCATTTCTTACGCCGCATAAAAACAAGAACGTCCCCGCACTGTGATCATGTCGATGCGTCAGGGCAGCATATCCTTATATTAATGCCCGCAATATGACGAACAACGCGCCGAACAAAGTGATCGCTTGAACCGACTCGACAGACGATCATTTGCGATTGGAAAAGCACTTGGACCGTGGCCACATTCCAATAAACAAAGGCGTGTAGTGAGCGCCCTCCGTGATTTTTCAAAGGACACAAATTTAATTAACTGTCTTTAGTTCATATTATACCTTGCCACTATTTGTACGGACTCTTTCCGCAATGTGATCCAGATATATGAACTGGACTATGGCCATACATGATGTGCTCATTCATGAGCTATAAGCCCTAGTGTGTATAGTATGTATAGTCCCTCTGTTTAGTTTTTCTGCATATTTCGTCTTTCAATCTGAAGTTTTAGTGTGTGTTTTTTTGTGTTTATCTTGTACATTACTGTCATGATGTTGGGTATCAGGTTCTAACGTAGCGTATACGTTCCCATGTTTTGCCAAATATTAAATTTAAAAAAAACACACGACTGAGAAATCTGGTGAATGCTATGGAAAGCTGCAATATATTGTCGTCTATGTAACTCAATCAATAAAACTTATTGCAAAATTAAAGGGAAAATCTTGCAGCAGTTTGTTTCGATGATCAGCAACTTGAATAACGAACGCGAACGCATCAATAACTCTGTATAACACACGCACACACACAAAAAAACAGGACAAGACGCTGCAGAACAATTTTGATCAACAGGCTGTGCACTTTTCTTGGAAGCTATTCAACCAGCCTATCTGGCTTGTACGATTCCGGTGAAGTTAGTCAGTATAGGCGCCTTAAAGCAGAAAAGAAAGCGAGAAAGGCTAGTCGGACACAAAGTGGTTTATGGATGTGATGGGACTTCGGGAGAAAAAGGAATCATGCTGGTAATGTATCCGCTTGTTTTCCTTCTTCACCGGCGGCTGGGATGAGGTCATGTTGGCGCGGTGTGGGGCGCATGCCGTTGGACGGCCGCCGCCATGGCAACGCAGTGAAGACGATCGATAGGCGCGGCCATGTTGAGCCGTGGTCTGAGCCGGAGCCCTCCTCCGGCCGGCGCTCATTGGACCGTCGCCGCGATGCGGGGAGCGCGGCTGAGCCAAATCCCATTGGACTAAGAGTCGGCGCGGGGAGGACCACTGCGGCGCACACAAAGTAACAAACGAGCTGGCGATACGGGACGCACCGTGACTAATCCATTGAGGGCCTCGCCACACGGCTGGGAAACGGCCCCCCTTTTCCGCTCGGCCCTTTTTTGCAGCGCCCTATACTGGCGCCGAGAACAAAGGAAGCTAGTGGAACCCGGCCGGCGAAAGCGTGCGTCCCTCGTAATTTCCGTGCCGGTTCTCGTAACACGGCGCCAAAAGCGCATTGTGCGCCCAGTCCTCCGCTGCCTTGCCCAGCAGTCAATCATCCCGCCGGCACATCGAATGTGACACAGTCCTTGGAGGAGCAGCGCCGCGAACAAAGAGCAGGTTGTGCGCCTGCAGGCCGACGTCGCATCGAGCTCAGCGTCGCGCCCGGTCCGTACTGTTGGTTCGGCGGGTCCTGTTCCGACGAAGCAAGTAGCCGCCATACCACGGCGCACATGCGGAACCAGCTGTCTCGAGGGCACCCGAGAGAGCGGGCTGGTCTTGGGTGCCTTTCGTGGTCCTCCTCGACGTGATTGACAGGACCCGCAGGCTGCTTCGGAGGCTCGTTTTGTGCACGCTCAATCACTTAAATGGGCCCAGTCGTTTTTCGCTCAAACGCGACGCTCTTCGTGCGAGCTCGCAACACTCGCCCAAAAATGCCGCAGTTTAGCAAACAAACCCTCTGATCGTATCGCAGCCGCGCTTTCTTGCCTCAGAATCGCGTCATTTTTCTTTGCCCCGACGACGTGGCTTCGCAGAGTTTGTTCGCAAAACGACGTAGATTAAACAAGCGCACACGGCTCTCATTGTGTCATGAGGGTTTTCCATATTCATTCTCCCTTCGTGAGCCGTTTAAGATACGCATCTGAACGACTGTGGCGGCTTTCGTATATGGGCCGGCCTTCGCGCGATTTCAAAGCTACCGGGCTCGCACGGTGGCAAACGCTTCTAGCTTCAGTGCAGTTGAAGAACGAAGGCAGCTGCGCGATAGCAGCTATCACTCACGAATACTCGTTGCAAGACGAAACAGTTTGACTCCGACAATAGTATTTAAGCGCTGAAGGTTGCTGCATGCCTCGGCAATAAATTAACACAGCGAAGGAAACGTGAGAATGCAGTCAGTGATTGGACGGAGTGTATACATTATCTGAACAGAGCCACAGGTCCCAGAAATTCTCTGTCGTTTCCAATTGTTCGTGTACTTTCATTTTACTGTTTTATATAGCAACAAACGTGCATTTTGTTGTGAACAATGCAGCCCGGTTGCGTGACTACTCTATATTCTTCACTGTCGCAGCACATGAGAAAGAAATGCCGCTATATGAAAAACAATGTTGCAGAATTATTTCTCAGTGGCTCACAATGAGAACTGGTGGTCAAGGTGGCTTCGATCAGCACTATTCTCGTTATTGTGTCGTGTTTACAGAATTTCAAACATTTGATGGCATTTAACAGACGTGGAGCGTTAACGATGAGTAGAATAAGGTTGATCAAATAAATGGCTATCTTGAAAGGCACGTACAGGACACAACTGCATATCACTGATTATCTGCCTGTGTTCCGAAATTGTTTTTTTTTTTGTTGCTGTGCACAGGCTTTCTTTCGAAAGCCACATTCCTTCATCGTTTAGTAAATCCCACCAGACTTGGTGGATGGCGATGCACAGGGTATGACGCAGATTTTCTTGGGAATGTTGCTTGACGTGCAAACACGATCGTGAGTTGTCTCACCCATACAGAATTGACCACTATCATGGAACGCGCATAAGGATAGAATCGATGTGAATGAAAGTTTTCATTCATGTTGATCCTATCCGCATACGCGTTCTATGTTAATGGCCAATTCTGCATGCACGGTACACTCAATGAAAAATTTCATGACTTTTGTAATAGAATTAAGGGCTACAGTGCATTATTTACTGGTGTTGTGGTCTGTTCAGAGAGCGCTTTCAGAGCGTATACGTTGCAGGAACTCAGTGAAGCGTATACGCTTCACTGAGTTACAATTATATTTGCGAACGTTCAAACTTTTTGCAGCTAAGCATTGTTCGACCGTTAATTTACGGTTGCTGCTTAGCGCATGCTAACTCCGGATTTAAAACAACAAAAAAAATGTTGTTGCAAACGTGTATACCGAATAAGCCCTGGACGCTGCACCTGACCACGAAAAACGTCATTTCGAAAAGAAGCTTTCATTATTTTAGGGGGTCATTGAGTGAATAATTCTTCAGGAAGAGATGACTATATATGCATGTATAATACTTTGAGAAGCGTGGAAAATACAGGCTTTATTTGTTTTGTTTCTCCCATACACTTCATTTGTATGGACGTAACGACACATGTGTAATTCCTTTAATGTTCGCAAATCACCTTTCTGAAGTCAACGAATTTCGTGCCCGGGCGAATGAACACCAAATTTCCTGTGTATCTGATTGTATACGCTTGCTGCGTGCTCTCCGTATAGCGTTTTCTTTCACTTTATTTGTTATTTCTTTTCATTTTGGTAAAAAATTATTTCCAGAGAACGCAAAAAGAAAAATAAATGTCCACTCTTCTCAAGTTTTAATGTTACAAATTTTATAATGTTATCGGTTCCGCTAATCTTCTCTCGTCATTTCGGCTTTGTACTGATGATGAGTGTTGGAGCCTTTCAGTGTGGAAATCCAAGTTAGTTCATTCTGCTACATTTACTTTGGCCAGCTAATGCTTGATTGGTACAGCAACAACGAAAAAAAACTGAATTCATCCCGCACGGTTTTATGCAAAGTGCATTGAACCGTTAGAATCCACGAATGTACAATGTGTACCACGCTGTGTCAAGCTGAATATTTATAGCCTGTGAAGTAAAGTAGCATGCATACACTCCACGCTCTTGTTCGCGATTGCATGTTCGCCATTTATCGAAGTTACGAGAAACAAAGTCCGAGCGTATACTTTAAGGAATCGTTTTCTTTGTTAGACACAATATTACGGTCAACTAACAGACAAACGTGTAATGTTTAGCTCTAAAGTGTGGATGACGTACGGGCCGACTGCAACACGTAATCTGGGAATGTGGTGTGTGCAATGTCCAGGATTGATTTATGTCTCTCGTGATTTTGGCATGTATACGAAATATATACAAGGTGCCCCAGCTATCTTTATAGCCTGAACTTTAAAATTTGCCGACACACGTAATGATGACGCGACTAAAAGCCAGTCCGTATACCGTTGCCTGAAGTGAGTCAGACCATTTTTTGTGTCCTGATGAATTGTTTATTTAGGCCTCTTTGAACTAACTTTTAAAGGAAAGGAGATGGATGAAAAATTTCAACGAAAAAGCTGTAGATCAATAAAAATTTCTTCTTTCCAAACGTTTGATGCCAAACTTGGGTTTTCATTGTTCTCCTGAGGCGGCTATTATATCTCTTGACGAAAGAATAAAAGTGAGCATGGTACATTATGTGTAGCAGTTGGTGGGAACCTTTCTTGCTCGGCCACGAAAAGGCTCGAGTGGCCACTCTTTGATTTCTCTATGATCAATGTCTGTCGAGCGACGAAAGCTATAGCTTATCTGTGCAGCGAAACACGGTGGTCTAAACGGAGTGACGTCAGAGCCCGCGGCAGAAACATAAAGCAGGCCGGAAATTATCTAGGTGGCATTGGAATGGTATGCGCTTCCCTCACACCAGTTCATAACAGCGATAAGCAGTTACAACGGTTATCACTTTTGTGGCCGATTGCAAGACGTGTTCGTCGCAAAGCCACTAACTACCACGGCCATGTCGAGACAGCACAATCGCGCAAACAATATAGTCATTCGTTCGCGGAACGTTATAGGAGCACACGAATCATCGTGCGCACTGGCACGCGAGTGGTCTCACTTGGCTTTTTTTTTTTATTTCGTGGGCATTTGTAGTTAGCAGAAAAACATTAAAGGTACCAAATGTCAAGCTCGATACTCTCTAATCAGACATTTTTCAAACCGATGAGTAACTTTCTCATTGGAATTTCTGGCCCGTTTTCGTTGCTTGAAAAGTTAGTTAACAAAAGTGGCCTAATTAAGCAACTAATCAGAACACAAAAAATAGTCTGACTCAATCTATATCCACAGCCCACCACATGAATTGGATCGCGTCGTCATTGCGTGTGTCAGCATATTTTTAACCTCTGGCTAAAGATAACTGGGGCAGCCTGTATAGCGCGTTCTTTATAGCAGTAAACGAAGATGACTCGACTGCTGACCGCTTTCGAAAGAAGACTATATAGACATAGTAAATCACATAAATGTAACATTACTACGCTCAGATGGTCAGAACTCTGTGAGGCAGGCAATATATATACATGGGGAAGAAGAAGAAATAGCCCATTGTGGCACAGCATGCTTTCGGGATTAAGTACTTAAAATATTATTTAGTGTATACAATAGTCGAATAAGGTTAAGAAAATAACCACTTGCGTCTTCATTGCAATATAAAATTGCAATTACACTCGTATTGCGCGCGTAAGTTATGTGCCTGGTTTTCGGGCGCCACAGGTATACGTATGCATCATTTATAACGTGAGATAAGATGAAGCAGCCGGCTGGCTTCTGTGTAGAAGCGACAGCGAGAGAATTTCTATGACGCAGAAATGTACAATGTGGTACCATTAATAAACGTCTGTCCGACACAAAGTGGAAGCAAATGCTCGCCCAGACAGGCACAAAAGAAAAAGAGCTCGTACATAAAACGTTGTGTACATGGTTTGCATCGCGGCCATTTTGTCTGACAGCGTTATATTATGCACACGGTGGCTCTATCGCGTGGCCGCATCCGCAAAGAGCGTGTCTGCTAAGCCTCGGCTTCTGTGGCCGTATACCATGGGCGAAGCAGACCGATGCGGCCGCCTCCGAGCCCATGATTAGCGGACACACCTTCGGTGAAAACCGCGCGCATCTTCGCTCGGGGCGACGGAATGCCGAGGTTTTTCCTCGGCTGCTGCGGGACTGCCGCAACTGGGCCAGGCGGCACGGGCCTTGACGCAGCGGCGTGGAGGAGTGCATTAGCCACGTCTCTTACTCCGCGACGGCCGCATGTGCACCGAGGGGGCATCCATCACACCGTTCCTCCCCCGGGCTCCGCATGGCATGCTCGCCAGCGCGCATCTCGCGAGCACAACTAACCTCGCTTTCGCTGCTTGCGCCGCCGAATTAAAGAAGGTACGCTGCCGTATCCGACACCGGCTGCAGATGATCAACGCATCTTATGACGTGTGCGCTCCAGAGCGTTTCGAATGCTCTGTCGCGTTTGATGCGTGTTTCGACGGAAAATAGTTGAGCATCGTGAATATATGGCATTCACGACGCACTGTCGCTCAGCTGAAGATCGTGGGCATCAGAATGTGAAAAAGGAAGTTTCAGAAGCCATATACAGCCGTGGAAGCCGTTCTGGTGTGTTCTGCGCCCTCTGGAAATTTTGCTGTGCGCATATTTTAGCAAGGGGCGAACGGCTCTGTGTACGCTGACCACTGCGGGGGTCATGAGTGGTGTGGTCTCTTATATGGGATGTAATTCATAGAACTTGGTTGCCTGCTTACCATATGGCATGGACGCACGCGCGAAACCTGTAATAATCGGCCACCACGCAAGAAGTTGCCGGAAGCGGCGACACATCAGCGGTTGCAGTGCTTGAACGCGCCTTGCAGACGCTGTGGCGAGAAGATGAGCAACGTATCCCACTTTTAATTAGCACAGCCCGGGGGCCTGCCCCACCCAGCGTTCCCGTCGGAACGCGGAGAGAGTATATAGCCGGCGGAATGTCGGTATACCGTGGGACGGTGCCATATAGCGCTGGAGCAGCGCATGAATTAAAGATGAGTCCGCCCCTAGGGCCACGTCGCCGCCCGATGGGCCCATGGTCCAGTCTCTGGTGTAGTTGCTTATTCGCAAGCCGGCTTTTTGCCCGCGGCGAACCAGCCTGCATGCATCGCCCTCTGATGCGCGCGGTCAGACTGGGCGAAAGCGCGTCGCCACGCAGTCTAGTGGAAGCCGCCAATTTAGACTTTCCGGTTTGAGTTCACGCACTGCTACCGGTTAGCGGATGGCTGATGTTGAAATTATTTTGCAAGTGTCAAAAGAACGATCGAACGAACGAACGAACGAACGAACGAACGAACGAACGAACGAACGAACGAACGAACGAACGATAGATAGATAGATAGATAGATAGATAGATAGATAGATAGATAGATAGATAGATAGATAGATAGATAGATAGATAGATAGATAGATAGATAGATAGATAGATAGATAGATAGATAGATAGATAGATAGATAGATAGATAGATAGATAGATAGATAGATAGATAGATAGATATGAAAGTTTGGCCGCAGCGTGACCTCCTTAAAAAACATAGGCACTGGCAACCATTACTTCATATATCGTCGCCCCACCGCCCAGACAAGGTCAGTATTTGTGATTGAACTACACGATCAAACTGAACTAACCTCCACGCTATGCGTGTTGTTCGTTTTCCTCCAGACACTACATCGGGAGGAAAAACAGTGCTAAAGCTTGGGTTGGCCTCCTCAAGAATGGTGAAAAAAGTTTAAGAAGTAATAAAAAATATGTATATGCTTCTGTGACACTATTTATTGCACGCCTTCTTTCTTTCTCATTTGTTTTACGTGTTTGGCAGCTTGGAACGGTTCATTTGTTGAAAATATCAAAGCAGTTCCGACGATCAGGGCAATCAAGCCGATGCGATTTGAAAATAAAGAGCCAATGAAGAAAAATAACTGTTCTTCGAGCACAAGCAATAACAACAAAAACGTGTTTTCGTCATCGACGCAGAAATCAGTCATTTACTCATGTATTGTTTTTCTACTGGCGTTGCCAAGCCTGAAGACAAAATATTACGAAGAACTTCAAACATCCACTCCATTCTTAATGTGGTCATGGTTTGTTTAACGGGATCAGCCTTGGTTACTTCACCATACTGCAAATCACAGCTTAAAAATACGTGCAACGTCGGTTGACAAATAAGCCTGAGTCGTTAAAGCTCAAGCGAGATAAATTAAGTGGCGCATATAGCTCATCTGTTGCAGAGTAAACTGAAACGTTGGCCACTGCAACTTCTCTATTTCAGCTCAGCTGGAATTCAGCAGAGCAGCGTTGTTTTATGAATTGTATGGGCCAGCGTTAGGACGAATACACGAACGAGAAAAGGCACGACAAGTCTTTTCTCGTTCATGTATTCGTCCTAACGCTGCCCCATTCTATTCTTTATGAGCCCTGACCAACTAGCCCTCCTTTGTGTTATTCAGCGTTGTTAGACTTCCTTCTTTGTGAAATTCGGTGCTCCTGGGCCCTTGCAAACTTGCGCCCTTCATCTACGAGAGAGGACGCACCAGCGAAATGCCCCCACAGCCCGGAATGGCGACGCCATTATGCGGCGCGCCCAACGAAGCCCGGGAGGGAGGATGGGGAGCGCGGTGGAGGTTCCGCATCCGTTGCCATGGGGACCGCGACCGCAGCCCCGGTCTCCGGCTTCCCCAGATCTCCCGGCGGCTCTCCAGCTTGGTTCAAGATGGCCGACACCGCAAGACAAAAGGCGATTGCGTGCGCCTAAAGCCGCCGCTCGCCTTGGCGGCGGTGGGCGCTGGCGTCGGCCCGCCGCGAGAGCGCCGGAGTCTCTCTCAGCGGAACCGCTTCAGCTGGTCTCAGTTGCACTTGACAGGTGCAGTGCATCTCTTTCTTTCTCCGAGGATGAGAGCTATACTTACAGCGGGTACGCATAGTTAAATGTTGTCACTTTTCAGATAAGAGATGCTTTAAACCATGTCATCAAGCGTACATCTTCTTACCGTCGTTACCTCGTGGTAATCGTGGCTTTTCGATATTTATGTTAAAAATAAGAACGTTGGAATGAAGAGTATCTCCAGGACTTTTATGGAAATATGGGATACATGCTCGAGGTTACTCTTGCAGTCACTTGCTTTAATGCTGCATTGTTTTGATTATTTGCAATATGGGTGCTTACATGCTTCGTATAGAAGCTAATGCGACACACGTGTGTACCATGCGAGTGTAAGATTTACACATTAGATGCAGCTTCGTGTTCATATTATCACGATTAGTTATTAGTTACTTCCTAAATAATGCTCAAAAACTCCTAGATCATTCTACATACGGTAGCATATACCGTTTGTTTTGATTCTGTCAACCACCATGCATCTATTCCCCTTTTCTTCTGTTTCCTTGATCTTCTGTTGCACACAATTATTGTGACCCTCTCTGGCACTAAAATACTCCGGTTTATCAGGCTCATTGTGTGTCATATAGTCGCAGCTCGAATGTATAATTCTTTCTTGTTTGAGAAAGTCTACAGTGAGTCGAACACATCGTGCCACACCCAGCACTGCAACAATCTTGATTTTGGTTGAAGCTACACGCGAACAGAACAGAATCGAAACTCGTGGGTCACGTTTTCTTTCCCAGTTTTTCAGAACGCATAATTCGTTCACAAAGGCCCAGGGTGAAAAACTTTGGTCAATTTTACGACGCCATTCTTGCCTGTTACGGGATTAAATTCGATGAATATACAGATAGATATCAGCCAGCAAAAAAAAATAATAATAAACTCCCAATCTTCATTACGCGAGCTGTATGATGCACAAAGCACAGGGTACAATTATTGTGGTGAAGCAGACAGCGTGGTCGCGTCCGTCTGTGTCAGAGGCGCCACAATAAGTGATCCACATCAGGATGTGCCCGCAACGAAAATGCATTTCTCACTCACAGGGTGTGCTACGAAGCTGTATAGAACAAATATTCGACTATTTTTCCAACAAACATTTGAGTTTGCTTATAGCAGCTTAGTCAGACCCCAGTTGAGATATGTGCATTAGGCCAGGAAGTACCTTTCAGGAGTCACTGTACTGTATAGGGTGCTGTTATCGCTTAAAGTATGCAGAAAACGCTTGATGATAGCTCCTAAGTTTTTCTGTATTTAGTGTCAAACAGCGCAAAAAAGGACAAGGCGAAGAAACACCAACAAGCACTGACAACAGAAATTCATTTTCCAAAGATAGAGGATAAAGACAAAAAAAAAGCGACAAGTGCATGAACGAACATACTGCAAGTTACTATACGCAATAGGGTATATATTATGCAACAACATCACTTGGGCCGGTCATGCGCCAGGGAGACTGGCTACTGAGCAAGATGGAAAACTGGGCTAGTTGGTGAGCATTCATCGTGGTTAACAGCGCGAAACACCCGGACAGGAGCGATAGAAGGACACGGTACAGCGCTGTACCGTGTCCTTCTATCGCTCCTGTCCGGGTGTTTCGCGCTGTTAACCACGAAGACTGGCTACTTTCTCCGTCAAGGCAATGGACGAGACGCTCAACTCAGCCTCAACGACATTGAGCAAGAAGTGAGGGGAACAATAAGCCTGCTCTACTCTCACTAATGCCTTCTCAATATTTTTCTTCTGTTCGTATGCCTGCAAAGACCGCGTATTGTTGCACATGCATTCACGACACCGAAAACCCAGCCCTCTGCGATACAGTATTGTGCCTATGCAGTATAAGCAAGCCATGATGGAAACTTATTTGTATTTTCGCCAAAAAAAGTGTTGTTTATATCAGTTAACACTGCGGATCCTTTGTGTTTGCCGTCTTGCGACTCCAAATGATCGCTGTGTATACGCGCCGCGCACTGTTTTGCGGACGCGGTGCTTGTCTGAGGACGCCCTCGCCGCAACAGTGACACGGGAAACCCGCGTCGGGTGGGCAAAGCGGAGCCCGCGCAGCACTATAGTGTACAAAGGGGGCCGCTCGACCACATGTGCGTAACCCGATCGGCGCAGCTCGCGTCAGCTGCGCCGAACATCGCGCAACCCGTCAGCGACAGAACGCGCGTGGCTGCCGTCCTCCCCCGCTGAAGCGGCAATGGCGGCGGCTCCAATTTGGCCGGCAGGAAGCAATTAACAGGGTCCAAACAGCCGAGAATGAGCGCCGCCGCGCACGGAAACGGCTACTCTGGGCGCAAAGTGGAGGTTCCTTAAGCGCTCATGCGCGGATCGCGAAGGACGCGCATGGCCATGCGTAGCCTAATGCCACGCGCCTCGGCGTCTTTCTGCCCGAGCTCCGCTAGCCATGAGATCATTTTCTTGGCGGCTCGGACGCATCGCCGCTTGCGCGCCCAGCCGAACGAGCGCCCCTGCAACTCGCCACGAACCGCGACAAAACAGGCATGCATGCCCAGAACAGTGCGCCCATCTTGCGGGAAGCAAGCGCACGCACAAACAAGCAGCATGTTTAGATTGGGTTGGTGCGGGGAAAGAATGATAGAGAAGTATACCATTGCAGTCTCTTCTCCAACACTATTCCCGTGCTCGCTAGAGAGTAAAGCTCACAAGCGTCTTCCGTATTACCTTATCGTTCAAAGCAATTGGGCACCGTCACGGTTTGCAAAAGGTATCCAACAGCATTTCACCAAGAAAAGTAATAATAATAATAATATAATAATAATAATAATAATAATAACAATAAAGTCGCACTTGTGTATACAGTGAACGAAGCACGTGCACACTCTGTCATTCGGAAAGCCCCTTGCGCACAAGCAAGGCTAGCCTCTTGTGAAAACGCTTTGCAGCACAAAGCCCAAGCAGGGCGGCCAGTGTCAGCAGGGAGAAACAAAACGCGGCGATTCGAAGGGAGCCCTTGTAATGAGGGGGGCAGCGGCATTTGTTCTGACGACTGGCCCCATCTCGGTATTCTCGGCCGCCTCACACAGCCCCTTCTTGAGTAGCATAGCTTACAAACAATAAAATGGAATGCAAAGAAAGTACGGCCAGAGGAGAGACAAGAACAATCGTCCGCACTCTTCGAGCCGGCAGCCAGCAATTTCGACTGCCAGCTCGAAGAGTCAGCTACTGGTTTGAAAGTATTTGAGAAAGCGTTTTAGAAAACGTACGACTCCGCACAGCTTATGACTGCAGCGCTTGGATGCACCTGTGCCTCGTTAAGCTCCTCTGAGTTTATAAGGTATACGTCATAAGCAACACAGAGGTGCAAATTGAGGCATTAGTGATATCGTTCGTATATATATATATATATATATATATATATATATAAATATATATATATATATATAAATATATATATATATATATATATATATATATATATATATATATATATATATATATATATATATATATATATATATATATATATATATATATATATATATATATATATATATATATATATACGCTACGAAAAACTGAGCACTGCCATATATCAATCCTGACGAAGTGTCACGAAGCAGCCGTTCTTTTGTCAACGTTTCTAGTCAGTGATGCAGCATTTCACTGCTGCGGCATATCACACACAAAGCATGGCGAAGGCAGGTGCTGCTTAACGCTCTAAGCGTTTACCTCTGCGAGTAATGTGGCACCATGAGACAAAACGAACAGCGACGCAGATGCCGTTTCCGCGTAGACTGTTTTCCATCGCGTTCGGGATGTGTCGAATGCGCGTTCACACGGCGGCGGAAGAGCGCCAGGCGCATTTCCGGCGCGTCGCGATCTCGGCCGCCGGGTCCGAATCGCGCCGACGACGCTTCCTGTTGTGTCTCGGGCTCCGAAGCGCGCCATTCTCTCACGCTCGTGGGACGGCGCAGCGCGACCATTTCGCGCTCCTCTGCACAGGGTGGCCCTCGTGGCGGATCTAATTGGCGCGCTCTTTTTTGGTGCGCTCATCCGCGCCTGGCGCTGGGACGCCGCGGCACCCTTTGGAGCTCGCCGGCGTGTTCCCGAAGGCTCGACAGCAACAGCGGAAGGACACTGCGCGCCCTTTGCAATGTGCGACTTGTTTACCTGGCGAAACGCGGCCGATGTGTGAAAGCCGATCGGCATATGGCGGCCTTGACCGGAAGCGTCCCACACACATCAGTGCCGCAGAAGCGACGAAGGGTGGACTGCATGAACACCTTATCGCGTATACACAGCGAGGCACGCTTCGCTTCAAGCGTCGCTGCGGGAAATGGGCCGTCTATATGTGACACAAAACGCTCTCTCTCCAGTCAGAACCGGGGCGAACAAAGTGGCTCGTTGATGGCGATGCGAACTCGTTGCTGCGAACATCCTCCGGAGTAGCTGACAGCGCAAACTGTCTCTCGATCGCGTCGCCTCTGAAAGGCCGAGGGAGGGCGCTCCCTGCCTGCGAGCCTCGACCGTGCAAAATCTTTTGTGCTGTTGCGCCGTCTCTTTTCCGTCGCGCATTGCCAGGTCAAATTATAGATAGTCTCTGTGCTTCATGCATGGCCCCGTAAGAAACGCTGTCAATCAGGTTCTCTCAATGAAGTTGGCCAGTCGCATACGCGGGTGAACACCGTCATTATGGGCCCGCTGTTTGGCAACGCTGCGCAAATAACTACTAAACAAAGATTGCGCGCGATGGTGTTCCGCGCGGCGCTTCCCGCGATGAATTGCCTGCCTGCCTGACGCGCGGGAAACTGCCGAAGGGCAATAACGCGAATGCATCGCCGTGTTTGCGAGTCCAACGGACAGAGCCCAACGCGTGGCAGAGTGGAGGCAATTTTGAATTAAGCGTGCTAGGTATCTACTAATTTTGGGGACCAACTTCATTCATGGCGTTCAACTCGAGTCAGATGGTTTTACGTTCGCCGCAGACACATTTAGATAACGCCTTAACGTTTGATGACAGGTTGATTTCAGTGCATGAATGGTCTTCGGTTGCTCAAAATAAAGCGCGGAACAAATTCAAAACAGTATTCTCATATGTGTACTGGACACAAGAAAGAAGGGAGGACACTAGCGTCATCTACGGTCTGGTGATGAAGGTGAAGAAGGGACCAATCCAAACCTTATTTTAAGCATTCTGAAGTGAGTTTGCCGTTGACTGTTTTACTGTTGCTTTGTGTAAACGTAGCCAAGAGCAAATATATTTATCTTTCGCTGCGGTGTTAGCACAGCGACGACTGCAGCTCCCAGTGCATGGCCTTTCTTTTGAGGTCGCTGAGCATTTACGAGCACTTCGTCAGTTCAGTCGGTCCCTTTACGGCGTCTTCCATGAAGGGGCAAAGGACGTTAATTCTTGCGGCTTGCTCTTTCTCCTTGTCCACTATGGCGTATATATATATATATATATATATATATATATATATATATATATATATATATATATATATATATATATATATATATATATATATATATATATATATATATATATATATATATATATATATATATATATATATATATATATATATATATAGGCGTCACCGACACACCGATCGGCTGAGCTCACTTAAGAGGCTTTCGTCTAGCTCATGTTGTGTTATAAAGTGCTTTGAAGTCACCAAACGCGATTCTGCGTACAGAACATAAGCCTGTCAGTGGTTGTTAATTGTAGCTCGTGGCGTTAAGGTTTTCAATATCTTGGGTGATAAAGATTGGTTTCAACCCCATGGTGCAGTGTTTTCGACTCCACGGTTACACGTGTCAATAATTGTTTATTCCTTAAGTGGTCGCGCTGGAATAGAAAATTTTAGGTTCGAATATTATACGATCATATGTTCGCAGCGTTGAACAACAATAGACGTTTTATAATGAATACAGTTTGGCTTGCCGCTATATAAAAATAGTGCAGGAACACGAGAGTGGCGAGTCACAGACGAAGAATACACAAGGACTGTCTCATGTTCTTGTATACCATTTTTAATCATGAACCCGCACCAACTTGCCAAACTATTGGTGTTGCTGCTATACTGCCACGTACTCCAGGTTATGCGAACGGGATCTCTTAGAACTTGGAATTCGGTTGACAATGTAAACCAGCACAGGAAGAAAGACAGCAATTGTCACCAACTTCTTGACTCAAAATAGTGACAACTTTGTCCCCGATGGAGATATAGAAACTCACCGGATCCCCTGTGTATTCGCTTAAGTGAAGACGAAAACCATCTTCATCGTATTTTCATGCACAGTCGACCTTCTTATCCTGCCCAGCCACCCTTTTGAAAGCTTTCCGCGCCTAGCGTCATTTTACTTTGCCACCGCGAGCGTAAAAATTGCAAGCTTTTCTCACCTCACCTAATTTTGCATTGCTTCCATGATCAGCCCACCTTTGACCATTTGATGACGTCATCATATGGGGTGATGGTGACGTCACATACTTTGGCAATCTGTGAAGTTGTGATTACTTCATAGGACTGATTCATCCCGTGATCATGTTTTGCATCGCTCGTGTTGACGCCGACGCCGCGGAACAATGGTCTACGGCCAATTTTCGTGTTTCATTATAGGAATCCAAGACGTTCTCCTTCATAAGTCCTGTAGGAATCCAAATTTACAAGTGCAATCGCCTTCGACGTGTCAGTAAATATACATAAACTGCCGCTCTGTGTATACAAGATGTTGTTCGCTCGAGCAAGAGCCTATATACTGATGGCGTGTATACTTGTGGATACAAGGATATATTCTAGTAATTACTATATACAGTAAATGTGACTAGGAAAAGGGTTTCTTTAAATACAAAACAACTGAATTGAGTAACTCCCAAATTGCTGCAGAGTAAGTAGTATCAACAATGATCGGTGGGTTTATACGAGGCTATACTGAACCGTACATGTACTAAAAGCATATAGACCTTTTTCCTGTTTACAAACAGAGGTCTTGGACGGCTTCCAGAATTGTTCGCCGGCGTATAGGCTCATTGGCGGGGACCAAAAGCGTTAGCGAGTAGTCCGCTCATTTTTCAACAGTTTTCTCTGTATATATGTATGGGAAACTATTTGAAATACACTTTCTTTTAAGCTACACACCATACTACAAGAGTTAGTCCTTAATTCTAAGCGCCTTTTTTTTTTAATCTGAAAGCAGAAAGAGTTTTTTCTTTAGTCCAGGACCACTTAAAAAACAAGCTTTCCGCTTCGTTGTTAGTGATAATTGAAGTGACCGGAAGTTTCTTGGGAAACGACACGGGCTGCTGCTATTTCTATGTTGCAACCAACCGAAAAGGCGAATATGTATTTCGGGGTAGGGACACCTAATTTTTGGTGTATGCCTTAATATACGGCTAAAATAGAACATTCTCCGAAACGAACCACATCTGTTCTGAACGATACTTCAATATAAAGAAGCAGCATTTTAATTGTATGTTTGAAAATACACGTATATATATGCGTATACGCTATAGTCCATACATATCCATAGCCGCGCGTCAAATTCAAGAAGGTTAACGCCGCGGTGTCGAGATGAAAGTTATACCGTGCACATGCGCGAATGACACTTCAAGCTAAATTGGCCCAACCTATATTAACAGTCGAGCCATATGCCACCATAAGCCATATCGAATATTACACAGAAGGACTTGTATCAGGAGCCATGGAGAAGACGAGGGTTGCTCAATAAGCACCACGGCCGTGCGCCCCACCGCACTTAAAGCGGAAATTTAAACATCGGCCAGGTGGCTGGAATAAAGTGCGCCAATAGAGAGAGCGCCTTCATGTTTTCCGTGCGCCGGCCCCATATACCAACAACACTTTTGCACGCTTGCTGCGAGGTGAACTGAGGGACAAGCTCCGCTGATCTTTTTGGTCCACAAGGCTTTAAAAGAAGTTGTTTGACGTAGAACCCCGTGCTGACGCCGTAAGATGCCGTGCATCGGGGATAGGAGGGGAGGTCGTCCATGTGTACGCCACTTCGTCAAACAGTGATTAGGAATTGACGCGTGCGCACAAAGACTGCCGAGAGGGACACGATCCCTCTTGAGGACCTAAGTGTTTGCGGTCGGGAGATTTGTCCCGAAGCTCGGAAAAGCTGAGGCGGAGGTGTGCCCACGGCGCAACCACACCCTGCATACGGTTCGAACAGAAAAATGTAGGCTCCTTTTTTTTGGCGAAATTACACCTCTCGAAACAGCTAGTGCGCCGAACGAGGCAGCAGTTCGAACCGCCAGAACCGCAAACGGCACTCGTACATACGACTGGCCCACACAGTCAAGGCGATGGACGATGGTCTAACGGTGGATAATTTTGGGGTAGAAGAGTGCCTAATGACCGGGGCATTCATCAGCAAGGGGAGGGCAACACCATCACCGGCGGCCGCTGCCCTCAGGGGGAGTGCGCCGGTTCTGCAGACCGTCGGGCCGGCGTGTTGTGCGAACAAACACCATTCTGCACCGTGGCCGAAAGCAGCGACACCGGGTTGCCACACGTCGGTATCTGCGGCTTTCTCTTAAAAACGGTACATGTTTCGCGCGCTTCACTGCTGCGAGCCACATTTGCTCAGAGCTATATCGAATAGGCATTCGAGCATTGCGCACTTGCACTTTTAAGCCTCTTTTTGTTGCTGAGCTCACTGGCATGTCAATACACGGAACTGCCTGCCGGGCAACGGACGTATTCAGGGAATGCTGTTTCAGCTGGTCGAAAGCCATTCCTCGGCAACCTAACACAGCAGCTACTCTTATCCTGCTATATATCCGTACCATCAAACAGGTTGTATTCTAAATGCGGGCCGGTGCAACTACGAAGTACATATGCACGTCCGCAAGGAAGTATGCGATGGCGCATGGAACGATGAACTTCTCTAAGCTCTTTATTTGCCACATTATTTCGCTCACTGGGCTCTGCGTACTTTGAGGGCATTTCCCGCACCCTTGAGCACGCGCGACCGCGGACGAGTGCTTGGAGCGTTTACATGCCGTACGGGGGTGTGCTTGGTGAACTTGCGGAGTTTATCTGCTCGCGGCAGCGCAATGCCCAGAGGAGGTGCCGACAGTGCGGCCGCAAAGGTATAGGCAACCGCGGCTCCTTTTGCCTCGTCGAGCCGACCGTGGAATGCTGTGGCGGCAGACCAGGCGCGAGTCCAGTTGGGAGCGGCCGCACCTGCAATTAAAACGGACGGAGAAGCCGGGTGGGGCTGACGCGTGGGGCGGGGGCGGACTGGGGTCAGGCTGGCGCGTGGCCGCCGCCAGCAGGCGCCGCGGCTTCTTAACCGATCTGTTGGCCACAGAGCGGGTCGGTGAAGGCCTTCCCCGTAGCCATGAGTTCGCCGTTCAGAGAACTCTGCAAGGAGAGCCTGCGCCGCCGTCGAAGAGGAGGAGGAAAAACACGGTGGAACAGAACTGACCTCAAGAGTGTATACGACATTTTTCAACATGAGCCGTTCAAGTCCATTGAAGACGTGCGTGCGCCTTTTGCACTGTGTTCGCTATATACCAGCACCTGGAAAAGGGGTACTTATTATATCTGGTTAAACCTGCCGTTATTGTACAGCATCGTCAAGAGTATTATCACTGTTATGATCGATGCATACACGCTCCACTAAGTGCCCATGGGTGTTCCACGCTTGAGCACATTCGTTTAAAATGAATATTTTGTTCCACGGGTCTTGAAAACTTAAGGTGCACAATTTGCGCTTAATAGCATCAGTGTAACATCCAACTGAAAGGAGAAAAGCAACGATTCCCAAAAAACCACAAATATCTAGCCTCATGGAGCGAAGCAACGTGTGCTGCTCCTCGTATATATTACGCACTCCGGAGAGACATCTTGGTGGTTGAAGCTTTTTCTGTTGCGGTCGCGAGTTCCGGGGACAGGATGCGCCCAAATGGCTTCCGCTCAAGGGTGCGCGTGCACGCAAGCATTCGCGGTGGTCTGTGCACGCAGCAGCTCGCCGCCTGGCGGCAAACAACCTCTCGACGGCGACCCGAGCGCCGTCGTCGGCTCTGCGGTCGCGGCGCACTAGAAACACCTCCGCGAGGTGCGCGCGCACCTTTTCTGGCGGTGCGCATTAGACGGGCCAGCGTAGCGTGACCAAGCAGTGAGCCGGTGTACTTCCTCATGGCTGTTTTACACCGACACGGACGGCTTGGCAGCTACGAGCGCCGGCCTGTGTACACAAGCGCACTTGCTCGGCGACGGAGCACGCTCCCGCCAGGCGATTGCCGTCATCGGGCACCTGATGACTGTGTTGGTGCGCGCGCCCGCCGTCCAGGAGCGCGATAGCGATCGCGTCCGATTGAGAGGCTGCTCTCGTACGGAAGCGCGATTGCTACAGTTCGATGACTGTGGTCCTTGCGGCCTCTTCGACGCGTCCAGCCGTTCACCCCGGCATGGATCACCGGAATCCACGCTGCATCCGGCCTCGCGTTTCAAACGTCCTAGACACGCTGCGTCGGATTTCTGAGCTGCGCCGAACAGCTGTTTGCTAATTGGCCGTTTGGCCAAGGGCGAGCCCCTGATGCCGCGTTAGGCCGACACCCTCGGCTGCGCACAGCGCGCCACCGCCGACCACGGCCGCTCATGCAGCTTGATTCGACCTCGAGTGACGATACGAATCATTTCCGAACCATGGTCTTCAAATGAGGAGCAATTAACGCACAGTTCCATGGCATCTTGATGAATGCATCGAGATGTCACGTTCCTCATGAGACGTTGATTATTGTCGCTTCTACCAAAGCACCAATGATGCAGTACACTATCTGAAACTTGTGCCGCACTATCGAGGCTGTCCTCAAACACTCCGCGGGTGTCTTAAAGACATGTGTGAACGTTTGCATAACGATCGAGACAACAAAATACGCAATTCAAGAGCTTTGACGGAGTTAATTATGGTACAATGGAACCAAATTAGGCCAGAATTACGAGAAAATTAAGAGAGAGAAAGATTTATTCAAGATAGATTGAGGACCTTTTTCATATGGAATCAAGTGGATAATACATGATAGCAGGGGCAAAAAAATACATGAAGAATTTAGGAAAAGAGGGGAGGTTATTCAAATTGAATATGTCTGCCCAGCGCAGCAGGAGAGCAAAACTGCACAGTAAAGCTCATATTTTTGGAATATTTTGCAATGTCTTCAACGAAGTCTTTATGAAAACTGAACTCCCTCCAGGAGGCATGTGTACACGGTGACAATAACAAATAAGGAGAATGTGCCCTGGGAGGTGTGTCCATCCTCCCACATTGTACATGCTACATAACGTCGGCTCACCAGTCATATATATGGTGGTGCGGTAACAAAATTATACGAGTTCAGAATGTTGCCGGTTTTTCAAGCTGTAGTCTAAAGAAGCAAACAAAGATAAACAGAAAAGGACTTAACATTTTTTTTCGTCTCTAAAGGTCACTTGCGCGCACAATGGCGCTGTATTTATTACGCTTCGATAACGTTTTTTTTTTTTTTTTTTTAGGCGAAGCTAAGTTCGGGTATGCTTTGTTCGGCATGGCATATTTCGGCATGATATGGTGATATATAGTTGTTTATCCGTCGAGTCCGCCTTCTCCCACCTCTTCTGGCGATTGAGAGGAACAAAGGCCATTCGTGACCTTCGTACACCGATAGCAAGCGAGAGCAAGCGACCTGGCGGTGTTCGCGTCGCACACCTCCACTTTCATCGCTCGGAATGAGGCGCGCAACAAGAGCGGGATGCGGATAAGATAGCTGGACCTCGCGAAAATACTTGACCGCAATGTTGACAACTGCATATCTGCGGTTCAGGGAAACACTGTCTGTTTACTCGGTCATGGTGCACTCGAAAGTCGAGCAGCTTGTGAGGTGGATACCTATATATACAATATAGAAACGCTTTCGATCTGCACAGGGGGCAGACGTGCTGCGGCAGTGCAGCTCGTAATTCGTTAGTTTGAAAAAGCGCCAGATCGATGGTTCGCTCCATATTGTAACTTTGTTCGTTCCCACAACACACCTGCGCAAAATTATCTATATTTAATCATTCGAGTGAGTTACGCAGGCACACCACACCGTATGACATTTTTGTATGAAGACAACTTTTTCGTAACAGTTTTTTTATTATTTCTAAGAATGCAAAATCAGTTGCTAATGCATGTTCACTTTTCTGGCGTGAGGTCTTAAACAGAAAGAGTAAGAGAGAAACAACCCAGTTAGAGAGAGAGAAATAGAGAAGAAAGGCAGGGAGGTTAACCAAGCTTGGCTCGGTTGGCTACCCTACACTTGGTATGGTGGTGCGGTAACAAAATTATACGAGTTCCCTGAACCGCAGATATGCAGTTGTCAACATTGCGGTCAAGTATTTTCGCGAAGTCCAGCTATCTTATCAGCATCCCGCTCGTGTTGCGCGCCTCATTGCGAGCGATGAAAGTGGTAAAGGGGGAATAATAGAAAGGAAATAGATATAAAAGAATAGGAGTAAGAAAGAGAAGGATGAATAGCAAGCTCGAGGCTACACAGCACGGTCTCATGTTGTTTTTTCACAAGCGTTCGTGAAGTCCGGCGGTCCTCAAGAAGCACAAGCGGGCTCTCGTGGCTTTGCGCGAAACGGTCGGCCAAGGTCCCAGGAACTTCTTTTCTGTAAGTGGTCGTGGATCCAGCTGACAGAGCTTGGCTTCCATAATACGTCGTTCAGACTGGTATATGCTGAGCAGTGGCATAGAATGAGCTCAAGCATCTCCTCGCAGGCGCAAATGTTGCATGCCGAACTGCTCGCCATTCCAATTAAGGAGACCAGAATAAGCGTTCGTAAATTCCGCACCTAACCTCATGCGACACAGCAAAGTTTCATCGCGTCGTGGGAGCCCGGATGGCAAACGAAGTTGCAAGTTTGGGTCGATCGAATACAAGGGCGCGTTGAAGAAACCCGGCGTGTAGGATAGTTATACGGCGAGCAAGTGATTGTAGCCGCCTTGCAGCGTCCGTTCTCAAGAGCGGTATGGGCGTACGCAGCTCCTGGTCATGAGCGGAAGCTTGATAAATCCTCATAAATTATATGACAAGCAGTGCGCGGAAGTTACAGCAGCACATGCAATGTATTCTAGGATCAACCATAAATATTACATTAAACAAAGCTGGAAGTAAGCAGAGTAAGCAGGACTTGCGACCCTCATATAGACAATGAGGGAGACATTCATGGACACGTGATTATGAGACATACATTCTGTTATGCATCGTGAAATATTTTGACGGTAACAGGTTGTGTCGCCAACACTTCGCAAAGGTAGACATCAGCAGTCGTTGAGCGCGGAACTCACAAGGACAGCGGCATAGTTCGTCCCGCTGTTTTTAATATTTTACGTAAGTCATGTACTAACATTCAATGAGACATTGTTGACACAAAAGGTTTCGGACTCCTGCATTAGTTAGCACGCGTGAAGCACGACGCGAAATACGGAGCGGATGCCGCACACGCACTTAAATGGCCGTCCCGTTACATTAAACATGGATACAGAGGACCAAAAAGGCAGAAGAAGGGAGACCTGCCTTTCCTCTGCCTTTTTATTTTTTTTTATATTAGATAGCACATTGTAGGATTAGCTCGGACTGAAGCTAACTTACAGGTGTAGTCTAAAGGAAGAAAAACCCATACCGTGGCGTCTGCAAAGAACAATATCTCACTCTTTGCTTGATTGCGAGAATTCAACAAGGGGCTGTACACTGAGAAGCCATACGACAAGATTTCGTCATTTGTGCATTTCGTCATATCATGATTACGACACACAATAGTTGCATGCACAAGTGCAATGTTCAAGCACGGCTCTGCGGCAACACGCGTGACCATTCGAGACAGCCTTCATCCCCACACACTGCAGATACGAACAGTGGTAAGAAGAAAGAGAGGGAGGAAAAGTAAGCAAAGATACGCGGCTTCCACTGACCTTTCCACGCTCCTTATCGAAATCGCAGCAGTCCACGTAGCCATTGTGGCAGGGGCTGAACACAAGCTGCAGGTTGGTGCCTGTGGCGACGAAAGCCTGAAAGAGAGAGAGACAAGCACGGGTGTGAACCGAAACCGCTCTCCCGGCATCAGGGATGGGGGCTGGGGTGGGCAGACAGCACTTTTCTGCCGATAAGTCACGCCAAATGGCTTTGCAAAAGAGAATGCCGAAATGGGCACCAGCGGGGCGAAAGAGGACGCGTCCCGCAGAGTGGACCAGTGCCGCCAAATGTTTGCAACAACAGCGAGCCTTTTGAGCAGAGGCACGCTCGGCGGAGCCCCAGGCGAGAGACTGTCGGGGAGGGGTGCCGAAGACGAGCCGTGGGTGCCCCTGCTAGAAGGGGCAGGTTTTTGTTTGGCCATTGCCGGCGACAAATTGGCCCGTGCGCGCGACGGCGGTCAAAGGCGACGCCGACACATGTCACCCCGCGGGAGCCGCCGACGCACGAGCCGGGGAAGAAGCCGCTGCCGGCGAGCACTCTCGAGAAAGAGTCCACCGCCGAGCGAGACCTAAAAGCCCCTTCCCCGCCTTCTGCTGCTTAAAAATGCCAACCAAAGCTGGGGTGCCAAGACGAAGAGCAGACTTTTGGCCAGCCAAAAAGAAGCCTTTTTAAAAACTGCAGGACAATACTGCAGTCATCTAACTTCTTTTTGCCGAATGTGGAAGGCGAAGTTTGCCAACTTCAGAAGCGTGTTTTTGCCAACGCGTCATATATGACCAGATCTACAGAAGGCCAGGATATTTACACTGCTGTATGAACATTCTGTACGATATAATAACCGCTGTAGCATGTATGACATAAGCGTTGCTGTCCCTCCAGTTCAGCATTGAACCTGACTTTACTATGCAGGCTTCTGAGCTGCAGAAGCGTATCCACTTTCCGCTGCCCAAAATGGATATGGGCTCACTTAAACTGCTTGTGGAAATTCATGGAAACATTTATAATGGCTTGTGGCATCGTTAACAAGATTAAAGTTTGTGTTTCATTATCGGGCGCGCTAATGCATGCAGCGCAGTGTGGTCAACGGCACCCATGGAGCTTATGTGTGTCTTCGTCCCCGCATGCCTACGCGCCCGGTTTCGTCGTCTCGTCTCGAGGTGTGTGTAGAATGGCCGCGAGTGGCATCCTGCCTGCATGGTTTGCACCCTGCACTCGGGACCTTAGGGGCCTGGCCCCGCACTGTTACTATGGAGAGCAGTTGCCTCCGCTCGATGCGCGAAGGCTGTGTAGATAACCAACCATATACGCCATCGCTCTCATAAGTGGGCTCGTATATATATATATATATATAGACGTTTCCGCAGCCCCGCTACTAATGTCGATCGAGTCACTAATTGCGATTTTGGGACCCTTCAGGGACACGGCTTCTGCTCCGAGTCGGTCCTCACATACATGTGAGGACCGACTCGGACAACCCCGCGTGGTGTGCCCTTTAATGAGGGGGCGACGCCAAAGTTCCTTGTTCTTCACTGAGAACTCTCCTCTTACCCGTGGGCTCAAGCACATAGAGCCACGGAAAGGAGAAACGTGCGTAAGATCCGCGGAGTAGCGACATTTTCTCTACGCTTCTACATCGTCTCTGTAAACAAAAGCTTGCGTCAGGTTGACTGCGATGTATCAGTGTTACGCAACGTGTCTTTATTACAAAACCAAGGTGTATACGTGACGGCACCTTCAATTCACTTATTTCGACACGCCATATTGCAAATGTGCAGGATCACAGTTGTCAACTGCCAGCCAGCTCCTATATATGTATGGTGCAGCGGAAGTATATGTGCTGTTAAAAGACAGAAAGAGTTCCTGTTATTCTTTCTAGGCCAGACTTCCCACAACTCTTCTTGAAGATACACGTTGACTCTCTTTTGGGGATCACTGTATACTCTTTTCGAATAGTCGTCGGAGGTGCGCCTCTCCTAAAGAGAGTTAACGTCATTATTTAAAGATAGTTAATACTATGTGTGACAGGTCAGGGCTCACCAGAAAAAAAAAGTATGTTTTTGTCCCCCCCCCCTCCCCCCCAATGAGTGAAGCGATGCAGTTTTTGCACTGAGCAGTGCTCACTGAATCTCAGCTGCATTGAACGCGAAGAATACATTGTATTTGGGATACTTCTGGGGCCTATGCTTTCATGCCTTTCGCGACGCTCTTCCAGTATCTAAACCGATTTCAAGCGCCACCATCCATAAAGTTGTGTTACTTGATATGTACACGAGCATACAATCCATGCGTACGCCAAAAGTGTGTTGTTATGCGTTAGCCCGTGTAAACAATAAGTGACTGGGAAATAACCAGGACAGATTGTAAGTGCGCGTCCAAGGAAACACGCAGGAGACAAACGCACGACGAGTGCTCATCCTGTTTTCATGTCAGCTGTGCCTGCTATGCTCCAAACCCCAAAAGGACTGCCATCATGGAGAAATACCTGTAGAAACCCACTTTATTTTTGAAGCCTATTTGGCGATTCACCTAATGCAAGATTCGCTATGCGCTCGTCTACCATTTCAATAAATCCAATTCCTTCCTGCTTCAGATTCATTCCAAAGCTTCGCTGAAGAATTGGGACAAAGCACTTGGCTGAAAAGCTGATTGCACTCGTTTGTCACTCCATTCCTATGCTATAAAAGGGCGCTCGTTTAGAGCGTGCACATCGTGAAATGTTAAATTGCGCCTCTACGAGGCATGCACGACTACATAGACAGCAACAGCGTCGGTCACTCGTGACTATGAACGGGAACCAATCTTTCAAGGATGGCTATGCACGTGACTCGAGGATTGTCCTTTCGTCCGCATAGGGGCTGCGCTAATGAGTCCATTAGTGTGATTGCGCAATCACGCTGCGTGAAGCTCTGATACGAAACGAATACGCGATGCTTTTTCGTCTGTGTGCCCTCATCACTCCGCGCCAACGTGGTGGAGACAGCCGCTCTTGGCCCGTTCTGAGCTCGTGACCGTGCCATTGTGACGGCAAGACGCTTTTGGTCCCACAAACAGGCGTGACTAATGGCCCGCGGAGACACACGCCTCGGCACCCGCATAAACTACGGCGCGGGAAAAAGGCTGCACCGTGTGCTACGCGGAAAATAGCAGCGCGCGCTCAGAGCAAACTTGTGACGCACTGGATTGGCCGAAACGTCTCGAATAGCAGCGGACGTATTAATGGCGGCACTAGATCGAGGAGGGCGCGCGATTTAATCGCTCCATTTCTTCGGGAACGCTTGCCGACCGGGAGTGAAAACAGCGCCGTGGTTCGCGCCACGCGAGGAAGAGAGCAAAAGTGAGCGTCGAGGCGGTGGAAGAAGCGCCTCGGGCGAAAGTCTAATTGCGTCGGCGCAGCATTTGCAAACCGAGGAGTTCGGACGCATCTCAAAGTCCGTCGGCTGATTGCCGACCCGGTAATGGCGGCCGGGTCCCCAAACCTGTGTCCGCGGGGTGAACTTGCGAAGAGAAAGATGGTGCATATGGGCCCCCACTACAGGCAGCCGTGCGAGACGGCAGCAGCCCGATCGGAATGCGATTAGCGACGCTCGAGGCTTCAGACCAGCTCTGTACGATTGCCAGCCGATGGTGTAATTGGGAAGACGTGTCCCCCTGCGCGGCCGACCAGTGTAAATGACCGCACGCAGCATGCTAATCGTTACCCGGGCCTACCTGCGCGATTGCGCTTCTAAACATGTTGCGCGACAAACATGGCCGGCAAGCGTTCCTCTGGCGAGCTGAATGCGTGCGCGTTACATATGCCGCTTTTTTCTTGGCTGATTTCAAAATCCCCAGGATGCTTATTGACGGCAGCGCGCGAATGTGCCTGTACAGTGCAAGTGTATACGCATTGCCGATCTACGCGCACACTTGACGGTGAGTCGCATCAGCATATCATTGCATTTGCAGAAGTGTGCCAGCAACGGCGAAAACACCAAACGGAGAGCGAGAGCCGAAGGTAAACTATAGCTGTTGTGGTCTTTTGTGCTTCATTCAATAATCATACCAACGTTTCGGAAGTCTTGCGCAATAAGATGTGGTGTAACATTCCCGCCAGCTTACAATGGCCGGACGTTCTTATCCACATTTATGGTTCCTCGATGTGCATCACCTTCCCCTTCGAATAAACTCGACGAAGCTCCCAAATTTGCAGCACTTTATTTCTGTGCTACTCACTCAGTGAAAACATATCGGTGTACACGTGTATCGACACTCGCACATTTCCAAAGCACTGCAGATATCAAGTACCATATAAACAGCCAAGCATCGGTGTGCGCATGCAGAATTTTCGTGAAAGTAAACATTCGACAAAAGTCTGTCTGGTTGGGTATGAAACTCGGAGATGATCTTGACTCCAACCAAAAGTTTTGAAGAAAGCCGACGTTTCGGAACCGACTTGGTTCCTTCCTCAGGGGTGACTGCGGAGGCTACGTAGCAGCGTCGTCTTGAAAGCACTCGCGGAGTGGCTAAGCATGTTCGCAGTCGCCGAACATTATGAGACGTTGGATTACAAAATAAATTTTGAAGCGACGGCCATCCTTGAAAGCGAGCCGGACTGGATTAGAAGGTTCTTACTCGAGTCGTGGCACATACAGAGGACAGCCCATAATATCAACCGCTCTCTCGGAACCCTTCCCCCAGTGTATTCACACGGACTGCGCCCACGGCAAAACAAGAGAGAGAGAGAGAGAGAGAGAGGGGGGGGGTCATTAGCCACCCCGCGAGTGCTTTGAAGACGATGCTGCTAGTAGCCTCCGCCGTCACCCCTGAGGAAGGAACCAAGTCGGTTTCGAAACGTCGGGATTCTTCAAAACATTTGGGTGGAGTCTAAATCATCTCCAAGTATTCTCCTAACGAAAATACCGCTGTTTGACGTTTGTATACGAGGTAATAGAATGCCCATTCAGCCGGTCGAAGCTGTTGTAATGCGATGTGCCCTTCGTGAGGGGCAGACGGAGGTGTATCAACACGAGTGGACACGCAACATGTAACTCGTCTCTCTCTCTCTCTCTCTTTTTATATGTGAGAGTAAGTTTTGTTGTTGTTTTAGGCGAGGCAGACTTTTTTTAAAAATCGCTTGGGACATATAGCAACATTGTAGTCCTTCGACGGGCGGTGAATGTTGTTGGAACAAAAACTTAGATGCAGTATTGCGTAAAGAAATAAACTTATTGATTAACCTTAATATTAATAGCTTTACCATACACATTGCAGCTGATTGACTGTAGCCATTGAGTTTGCAAGGCATATACGCTGAACGAGAAGGCAGTGTCGCGCACTGCCCGACAAAACGAGAATGTCCTTGGATTTGGGTGCATGTATTGGGAATGAGTGCTTTAAGGCGAATAAGCGCGATAACGACGGGTTTGTGCGAACGCCTCTTACTTGTGGTCCCCACACACTTCAGTAAACTTACTGCCTTTTTTTAGGAGCGAAGCTCCCTATAGCGAGACCTGGCCGGTTGTCGATCGTCGATCCATCCGGCGTACGCCGTAGTGTTCCCTTATCTTACAATAGAAGGCGCTGTTCGCTAGAGATGCATGGAAAGTGCAGTTGGGTGACGATGTAGTATATAGATGGTGCTGTACGCATTCTGTGCCGTCATCTCCATTTCTCGTCTCGTTTCCGAGAGGGCGCTGTCCCACACACATGTGTGGAGAGGAGGAGGAAACTGCCGAATTCTTGATAATGTTCGGTAAAGCACTTCACCCTATTGTTCAGGATGATGGCGCAGAGTTTTTCAAAGCACTGGGGTTTAGGGACAGGGAGGGCAAAATAGACTTTAAGCGGGTAGCATTAACTTGAAGGAGGTTATCTGATTGGTGGCTAAACTCGAGGCACGAGTGAAAATTAAGCCCTTCACTGCAAAGTACCAGTCGTCAACCTCACTATTTAAAGGGGAAAAAAAGATAAATCTAATTTTGGTACACTAAGTATTGCGGCTTGGTGGCGCTAGCTACCAACCGATCTAAAGGGTACAGTCATATCAATCCATCCATCCATCCAGCGTACACTGCATTATATACGGCGGTTGGGTGAAGGTTCGCTATATGGCGTTCGCGGTGCGGCTGCTCTCCGATTGGCTGCTGCACGGGCTGCGCCGGTTTGCGCCGGGCAGCGAGTTCTCATTCCTCGGATCGTCGCCGTATACGATTGCGCTTGGCGGATCGTGCTGCTTGGAGGACCATGGGACGACGAGGAGCGCCAGGTGCGGAAGGCCGTTGCGGCTCGTGCTCGTCGGCCGAACCCCACTACGGACAGGCGAACGTGCATAGACGTTGTCTTTGCAAACTTTAAAGTGACGCCTGTGCAAGAACTCTTATCGCTCCATTTCACCGACCACGCACAAGGCGGTAATCATGAAGGCGAAAAGGCAACCGGTCGTTCAAGTTTGAATACAATTTTACATGTATTACTGCTGGGCGAAACCACAGAAGATTTTACGCTTTGACTATGATTGAACTTCAAGAGAGTTGACTGTTGGGCGACTTGGTGCTTTGACATCAAAAGCATCGTGAGAGCGCAACTTTATATAAACACGATACCCAAAAAGAAACAGACGCCTGCATTCGTCGTTTTCTTCTTGTGTGTCGTGTTTTGTGGCGCTCTCACGATGGCTTCGATGTCAAACAATGATTGCTTGCTTCGACACAGACTATTCATCATTCACCCCGTGGATATGTGATTTTTTCTATATATATATCTCTCATCTTTCTATCCCTCTCTCGTAATCCGCGGCGTAGGGAAGCCAACTGGAAGCTATTTGGTTTGTCTTCCTGTCATCTGCCTTTCTGTTTCCTTCCTTCCTCGTCGGGAATGAACATTCCGAAACTGGCTTCATCCTTCAAGTATCCTCGAAGTGGGAGATGCGCCTCACAAAATGACTAGCTGGAATTCGTCAACTCGTAATAAGTGAACCAAATAGTGTTACTAAATATGAGACAATAATAATGAGAACTGACACATAATGATGCTGAGGAAAGTATAGGGGATTTTATTAGCATTAATTTTAATGTAAATGTCAAGAAAGAATCGTGGGAGAAAGGATAAGTTGCCGCATTCAAACAAAGAAAAACGAGTTTTGAATGAGATAACATGCCATGGGTAACGCCACTAGGCAACAAAAGAGTGTTCCGCCCTCATAGTGGCGGCGCTGACTGACACTCCCACGTTTAAGTGATGCATATATGCCCCATTAAGAGGACGGTAAAATTACCACCGCCGTAACTCAGTGTTATATCATCGGACGCGTTATTCGAAGGTCACAGGTTCAGTCGCTGCCGACGGCAGGTTATCTCTTCACCCACTTTTCTTTCTTTACATTTGCATAGCAATTACTTCAAATAACATCCCCTATACTTTTTCTTGGTATCGTTGCCTCTTCTCAGTTATATTTAGTCTAACAAAGAAAAAAAAAAGTCCTTGAATATGCACTTGCCCCCCCCCCCCCCAACGGTGGTCTAGTGGCTAATGTACTCGGCTGCTGACCCGCAGGTCGCGGGATCGAATCCCGGCTGTGGCAGCTGCATTTCCGATGTAGGTGGAAATGTTGCAGGCCCGTGCACTCAGATTTGGGTGCACGTTAAAGCACCCCTGGTGGTCGAAATTTCCGGAGCCCTCAACTACGGCGCCTCTCATAATCATATGATGTTTTTGGAACGTTAAGCTCCACAAATATATATATATATATATATATATATATATATATATATATATATATATATATATATATATATATATATATATATATATATATATATATATATATATATATATATATATATATATATATATATATGATGTGCACTTCTTTATCAAAAATTAAACAGTAATTTTTATGGTTGTGCCGATATGCATTCGTATTTTTTATCAGTTTCTTGGAGTCAGCAGCGTAGCCAGGAGCTGGCCCATCGTTCCCATCTCCCCCCCCCCCCCCCCCGGCATGCATATCGCGAAATTTCATTTACCTGCCCTGTCCCCACTTTAAATCAAAAAAGTGTCGCCCCTTCCCGCCCCCCCCCCCCCAAAATATTTTGCCTACACCTCTGCTCGGAGTAATCGAACAGAGTATAGCCTACTGGGCTTAGCCAGGGTTAACATCACCGCCTTTCTTCGTATCCTCCGTCTCTCTCTCTGAAGGCCCATCTTGAAATAAGTACTTTTCCGCTGATTGTGTACTTAACTCAAATATGAAATCACAGCGCACACAATTGAGCCTGTTAGCATCCCAGTTTCAGATCTAAGGCCAATGGGTCATGGACGTATGCAGAAATACTATTTTGGAGGGGGTCAACTCCTTGATTTTTTTGGGGGGGGGGGGGGCTACCCCTTGTAATGGTAATTTTTTGCTATATGCCATTGTAAAAAATGCGGGGGAGGGGGGCTTTGTGTGCCACCCCCTCGCTACGGTATACTGCAAATGGTATTCGAACGAGAGACCAGGAGCACTTCTTTTCTTCTGCTTCATGTCTGAGTGGCCACGAAGACTCAAAGTTCCGGAACTTAGCAGTTTGAGCACGCTGACAGACCTTGGACATCTGACTAAGCAGAAACATAGAAAGGTTCGAAAATTCAAAAGTTTTGCAATATCAAACGTGTGACAGCGCAATCGGAAAGAAACAAAAGGTGACAGGGTTACAGTCCAGTGATCTGCTTATACTGACATGATTGACTTTTTGTCAGCCAGAAGTGAATGCACGGCTGCAAAACACCGTGCTCGACAGGAATGTGAACGCTGAAGCGATTGCATTGCGCAAATATAACGACGCACGTGTGATCCCCTTTAGTTGCGCAAGCTATTTTGCCCACGTGCGAGCTGGTTTGTGTTGCAAGACCTTATGAAATCTCTCAAGCTGTGCGTCATAGATGAATTGCAGGCTCCAGTGATTTGAAGTCGTTTGGGACTGATGACTCAGACTAGCAAAACGGATGGTAGGTGGATCAACGAATAATTCGCGCGCTGTAGCAAATTGTGTATATGCACCACGCGGAATTTTTATATAAAAAAAAGTATCCGAGTCACAGTGCAATCTGATAGTGCTGAAAGGCAGTGATGAGCTTAGTATTACAAAGGTTTTTTTTTTTTTTTCACGACGTCTGCTCTAACTGACGGTCCTGCAAAAAAACCCGCATAAGCCGCATCAATCAAAAAAGAGAGCATCACATCATAAAAAATCACAATGATGTGCCTCAGTGGCCCACTGTGCATGGCTGTCCGATTTTGACAGAAAACAGAGTCTCACGTATGATAGACCCGGTGTCCCTGTTGGATGACGAATTATTTTTTTTCACCATGCATCAACTTAAAATGGTGTTTAGCTCTCACTTATAATGAGGATGTATAGGTTATATCCTTTACTTACGTATCCATCGCAAGATTGACTGCCCATCTCATTGACGCCCGCAAACCAAAGGGTGCATGCACTAGCAATCTATTCATAACATTGCTCTCTTTTTTTTTGTTTCAACATTTAAGAGTACACTCATTGAAGTATATACAGAATAAGCCTTAAATAAGTGAAGCTGGAATCAAAGCCTAAGTGTTCCTTATCCTGACTGCATAGTTGCCGCATCATTTCTATGGAGTTTTGCATCGCCGGCATATCAGTTCCAACGCGCATGCTATAGATGCATGCAGTGCACAAGTTTCTGTTACAGGCTGAGCCTGCCGGTATACTGTTGGCTCCTTTCTCAGGATAAGATACAAGGCCCAGTGCGGCAGACAATTAAAGGTCATCCCTGCAGCGACGGCCCTGAGCCACGACGTGCTCGACCTGTTTGTGTGCTTCCTTTGAACACGCGCCAGGGTTGGTTATCTGTTATTTGCGCTGCCGCTGGCGAAACCCCTTCGACAGAAGTGTTGCCCCTTTGCGTATACGCGGCTGGGTCTGCGAAGTTCCGAGCCTGCGGCTGCTTCGCACTATGTGCGTGCATGCGGGACTTACTTGGCTCCGCGCAACTCATAGACGTGAATGAGACACTTGTTGCTGCCCCACGCACGCCATATATATTTGCAACCGTTTGCGAGACGAGTGTTGAAACAAGTGTGACGCGAATGGATGGCAGCTGTGTCACCACGAAAGTATCACATATAGTCGCGGCAATAGGAAACGTACAATTTTTAACAATAATAATCGTCTCAAGCAACGTTATGATTGCGAGATACACCTTACATTACAGGGCTCTGCAAATTTCAACCACCTGCTGGGCTTCTTCGGCGTTCAGCTAAATCTAAGCATCGCGCCTCCTACGAAGTGTGACCACCGCGGGTCGCAGGTCCGAATCCCGGCTGCGGCGGCTGCATTTCCGATAGAGGCGGAAATTCTGCAGGCCCGTGTGCTCAGATTTGGGTGCACGTTAAAGAACCCCAGGTGGTCGAAATTTCCGGAGCCCTCCACTACGGCGTCTCTCATAATCATATGGTGGTTTTGGGACGTTAAACCTCACAAATCAATCAATCAAGTGTGACCACCATAGCGAAGATTCGATCTCTCCACCTTCGGGTCAGCAGACGGGGAAACCACCGAGGCAGGTAAACGAAGAGTATTTGCAAAATTCGATCCCACTAAAGATGGAAACGTTCTACATAAAATCAAAAACAGTTGTGTTTGCGAACCACATACTTACGCCTTAATAAACGAGATGATCAGCTTTGACCTCCGTGATTGCGTTACATTGCACGTCTATAGGGATGTCGTAACGTCAGAATTTCAGTAAGGCATATATATACACACGATACAGTCACATGATTTTTTTTCTTATATACTCCCTTATCAAAGTTATGATAATATTCACACATGAAAAAGAGGGCGAGGAAGGCCCGGGGAGCGCGGTATAGTAAAATGGTGAATACGCGCGTAACCACTTTCTCATGACAGGAAACTAAATATTTAAAAATATTTTTGTAAAATATCGGTAAAATATTTAAAATATTTTTTATACTTCAAGAGAAACGAAAAAAACAGCGAAGCGAAGGAACATTTGCTAGGTTACTCCCTCTTCAGGCTGCCTTCTCATTAAGAGGTGGACGAATTCATGCGTGGGAGAAATGTTCGCGCATGCTGTACGTCCAACTCGTAACGTGACTGCATGGTGTGTACGTCGCCTCTTATAGTAACAATCGATCGATCAGCTTAGTAACTAAGGATCTACACAGCTATAAAATTATAAATTATAAAATAAGACCCGAAAGTTCTGCCAGTGAAAAGGGTGCAATAACGTGCCCACATCCAAAAAGTTTAGATGAGCAAAACTGAAAGTAGTCGTAGACTTTTTTTTTTCTTTTGACGCAGCTCATCACTTTCATAAGGCGCGCATCTCGCATCGACACATATATACCGAGAGAAATCGTAATACAGGACAACTGACAAAATTAGTACGAACCTATTGAATAAAAATAAAATGTTAACTCCACGAACTTTATTCTTCGACTTCCCACAGCCTTACATTAAAGAAAAAATGCATCTTCAACACCGTTCTCTATATTTTTAAAACTCAAGTACATGCGCCCTTTCTTTTACCAATAGGAAACAAGCGAAATTTGTTCAGCCACTGTGGAAGGCCACACCGTGCATGAGCGGCCGGGCATTTAGGGCACGCAAACTCGAGCGCTCTTCGGCCTTCCGCAAGGTGGCAGCCGTATACAGCGTGCGCATCTGAACAAACACGGATGCTTTCGCTTACCACTTCGGTGTGTCCCTCTCGGCAAGCGTTCTGGAAGCGCACCTGACGTTCTTCCAGCGGCCTGTCCCGGTAGCCCGTGTAACGAATCTGCAGTGGGGAAGTGGCAGAATCGGTGTCACAAAGGCCGCCAGCACTTTTATGTATGTATACGCAAATTCACGTGGTATAGAGCTAACATGCATGCGTCAAAAGTCACACGTTATTAAACGATCCTGTGCCAAGCTGAAACAATCACATGTTCAGGGGGTCGTCTATAAGCCATTTTAAAAATCTCTCCGTCTGAAACGTCAACATTCGTCTTTGACAGCAGAGTATCCATCGAAATGTTATTCCGCTGTATGGGCTTTCTACTTGACCGAAGCGGTTACTTTTTTTTAATTTTCATTTTAACTTTTATTATTCCCACTCTCACTCCCCCTTCCCCCCGCTGAGTAGCAAGTCAGCGATGTATTCACGCCAGTTAAATTCTCTGCCTTTCAATAAAGAGTTTCCTGTGTATCTCTTGTATTCCGTATACAAAGTACGTGTTGGCTCTTTCAAGTCTGACCACTGTGGCCACCTTCCAATAACGGTGGGATGTAAGAATGTTATGGTGCACGTTGCACTGTATGGGTGCTCTTACGTAGAGAAACCCCAGGAAGTCGAGATTATACCGGAGGCTTCTGCACTAATCACACAGTTATGTGAACGACGTAGTTTTCAGCTTGCGATGTGAAAACACAGCGACACGCACAGAGCAAACTATTTAAGTCTGTCGCGTGAGTACGGATATGCAACATTCGTTAGATGTACACTATATACCAGTCGTTTATCTCACGCACTGTCATTGAAAACATCGAACGCAGCATGCCCGCAGATATATAGTAACCATACATTTCGGTACCCCTGCGACGGCGGCAATGTGAAAGAACACTTGAGGTGGTGCGGGGGTGCTCAGCGAACCACTGCCCCTCCATACGTATACATCAATGAAATACGTATGGCTCTGCAAACCAATGACAGCCCCCCCCCCCCCCCCATTTGGTCGATGTGTCTCGAAAAGTCACCGTGAAGCAACTCTATATATGTCAGATTATTTTAGTCATTGCGGAGACCAGTATCAATATAATTCCAGCAATCTGACATCGATTCCCCTTCAAAAATTAGCCATGTATAACATATGGGATAGGCTTTCTTTCAAGACGATATACATATAGCGCAAGAACAGAACGACGTTTTCATCGTTCTATTCTGTACTCGCGTTATAACTATCGTCATGTCATACCAACTAGCCCATACTGCTACACTTCTATACGTTCTGTCGAATGACATTTTAGTCAAAATTTCTACCCCCCCCCCCCCTATCATCCTTGAACCATCGTCACTATCTAGGCCCAAGCGGGTCTAGTAACGATATCTATAGACCCGCTGATATATATATATATATATATATATATATATATATATATATATATATATATATATATATATAGGGAGTTTGAACAACCTACACTCACGTGCATCAATTAACTATGCCAATGAAGGAACGTTATTGTGTTCAGCAATTGAAACGGTCCTTAATATGAAGTTCGTAAATAAGTGTGTGGGTAAGAACTGCTCAAAAAGTTATATAGGCAAACGACAACGGCTGTATTTCACTCAATTCTCAAGCCAAGATCCAGCGACCACCACTTCTGGAGGGGAATGGTTTTCATTAACACAGTGACTTTTTCAGAATGCTTTGACTATACGCGATACTGTGGTGTACCATTTGCCTAATTATTTCTAGGAAACATAAAGTGCAGACCCGCAGTCAAACGGAGTGCCCTAGCCCCACCCCCTCCCGAAATACAGATGTAAGGAGGTGTTTTACTGAAAACAAAAAAAAAGAGTGGTTTTCAAGGCCTTAAACAAGTGCCCCACTCTCCCCGAAAAGCTACGAGCCCCACTACATTGTGTATCTAGTAATACAAGGCGTTGTCTAAACAGCCGTGTTTGGCGTTAAGCTCTTACATCTTGAATTTGTGCAATAGAAATAGCCCCATTATGACTATAGCTTCCATATCAAATAAACGTAGTATTCAGGATTTAATTTCATGAAAAACGTGAAGCTTTTTCATGCGAAATCATTTCCTCTGTGAAACAAGAGGCATCGAGCAAATGGTACATATCGGAATGAAAAGCGTACGTGATCTCACCCACAAACGAAAAAACAATGTCCACATGGCGAATAAAAAAGTATCCTCTGTTATCCGCAGTGGCCTTACTTTTAAGGGAAATATATACACTGGGAAAACGACGTTCTAGATTTCAGTAGATTCCACCGGAGTACGTTTTCTCAATCCCAAATATAAGAACCCGCGGCGCAATACTTGTTACACGTGTGTGCGAAGCAGCGTACACTGTTCGCCAAATATGAAACGATGTGCAATAAATATGCGCAAGTCTTTACAGTGTATACGAAAGAGGAGGCAAGGAAAGGACTGAAGGAACAGCAATCATCGCCTCACATGTGCGAGGGGCGGTGATCAGTGCAGCTCCTTCTATCATCATAACGAATGATAGTACACTATAGATATTAACTGCAGCATGGTTGTCGGTGCGTGCAACAAGTTTCTCACGGTGTACACTGCACACAAGTACGAAAGATGAGCGCATCACGGAAGCGCCAAAAGGCCTCTAGTTTGTTACCAGCAGTTCGCCCCTACACGTGACCATCAGCTGAGTAAAGTGACCGACAGTAAGGGGCTACACCGGTGTTTTCCAAGCGACACGAGAGAACCACACTGCGAAACGACGTACCTCGCACTCCCTGCTGAGGCGCCGGAAGAGCTCGTCCGACTCGAATTTCGCCTTCTGGTCGGGCACCACCCGCGGCATCTTGAAGACGAACCGCGGGAGCTGGTCGAAGATGCTGGGCGTCTCGAAGGGCAGCATGTTTGGCTGCAAAAGGCAACGGCCTCCAGCCACGATCGCCACTGCGCTGCACGGGGTCCGGCCGCCCGCTCCAACGGTGCACAGAGAAGAGTGAAGCGACGTCGTCGGGACGGGACAGTGCAGCGTGCACGCGGCTGCGACAGCGAGTCGAGTGGCGTGCTCGCGGCGAGGGGCGCTCCGCTGTCGCCTTGGGGGCGTGGCCTGGGCGCCTTGCCCCCACACTGGCGTGGCCGCCAATGGGGCTCCGGCGCGGCCGCCATTGGCTCGCCGCTGCGGTGCCACCGCGGCCGCCGCGGGGCTACCTCGGGGGCTACCCGCCGAAGCCGTGTTCTTTTCCGCGGCGCTTTTCTTGTTGCTTGTTCGCTCTTCCCGCCGCGGCATCGCCGCTTTTCTTTCCGCATGTGCGCTCCCCCCCCCCCCTCCCTCCCCGTCTCTATTCCGCGTTCTCTGTTTGCATTCTTTCTCACTTTTATTTCCCTTCTTCGCTTTTTCTCCCATTTCGCAGGCTTGCGCTCACGGCTTCAAATGGATCCCATCTGGGCTGCGCTGGGAAAAATCACTCTTGTACTATACGAACAAACGCTACGCCCCGCTCGCTTCGCCCCGTAGCTCAACGGTTACGCACGTTTAGGGAAGCTTAGTAGCTCTTGTCGTTTCCTTATGATTAGTTTCTTTACGTTAGCTTATTCACTGAAGCACGAATGGTTGTGACGAATTGGCGTTAATAAAATTATGTTGTAAGGTTCTTTGGAGGGAGCCTACCTGTCAGAGACATTAATAACATATATTTTTCCTTTTGGGAGGTATAGGTGATCACGCTGCTAGTGAGGCGTTCCTCATAACGAGGGAAATACTTTAAACCCTATGCGGCTACATAATGAAAATAACAGCATTTATTTTTTTATTACTGCCTTGCGTACTCATTTTTTTCTTCTGAAATCTCTGGATATAAAATTTTTCCTTCAGTGTCATGTTTCGTAAAGTTGGCTTCTGAGTCGAACAGATATGCTCAACAGGTAAACAGTACAAAAAATGCGCACGAAGATAGATTATCATTATCGAAAACGCGATTAAACTTATCTGTAATGCGTGGCGAAATCACGATAGTGCTTCAGTTCTCAATGAATCGTTGTAATTGAACAGCTTGGGTGGCTTAGATGCATAATAAGGCGTTGCTGACTATTTTTTTTGTTCATCTGTTCTGATCATTGCACGGGAGTAATGTCAAAAAGCACAAGCTCAGGGAGTTCAGGGTCGATGAAGCAACAAGGACACGCCATTTTCCACTGCTTTAGTTTTTAACCGGGCAACGACTCTACAAGCTATGTAAATGTTAGAAAGAGAGCTCACCAATGGCCAACGTGTTTAAAATTGCGAACTGATATAGGCCCGTGTGTTGTGCGATTTCATTGCACGTCAACGAACACCAGATGGACAAATTTCCGGAGCCCTCCCCCACGGTGTCCTTCATAATCATAGCGTTGTTTTGGGACGTCAAAATTCTAGATATTATTTTAACGCGCTCAAAAAGAATTCGCCTTTAGAGGAAAGTGGGTAAGAGGGTGAAAATAACTGAAACTGTCTGCCTCAGAGTGCGACACCTTAGCCGTATATAGCTCACGAGGCAATGAGATAAGGAGGGATTAAAAGGGGTACAGAAAGAAGTAAAGATTAAGAGGAAAGTAAAAGATTGAGAGGTGGTTAGAGAAGTCCGTTGACGGGGCCCCGATTGGTGTGAGTGGCTGTCGGAGAGTATACATCGCGGACGGAAATCCACCGAGCATCCCCTCTCGAGGGAGTGCCCTTCGGCTTTTTTTCCTGTATTAAGGCGAAGTTTCTGATCCATCATCAAAACGCGAAAAGGGACCGGTATCGCCGTCAACGCGAGTGATGCAAAAAATATTTGTCATGTGATAAGATCACCCTATGACGTCACATAACGAAGTCATCAAATGACATCGTCGCTTGGTCAAAAGTGAGCCGATCCCGGAAGACCACCTCCGATGCATCTTTCATGGGGGTGGGGCGAGAGAGGGGTATAAACACTGTATAAAAAGAATGGAAATCTTTAGGCAAGTTGGTGGTTTATTAGAGTGACTAATAGTGCAAGAAAGGACGATAGGGAAGCACACAGCGCTCGTCTGCGTTTCTTCCTAGTCCCTTATCGTTTCCTGCGCTGTATGAAGTCTATAACAAAAAGCACCGGCTTTCATTTTCGGGTCGTAGGAAAAAACGCAAGGGGACATGCGAATTATTAGTTGCACCATTGTAGTTATTGAAGGGGCCATGACATGCAATTTTTGGTCATAATCGGTGTTACGTAGGTTTATTGATTGATATGTGGGGTTTGCCGTCCCAAAACCACCACATGATTATGAGAGACGCCGTAGTGGAGGGCTCCGGAAATTTCGACCACCTGGGGTTCTTTAACGTGCAACCAAATCTGAGCACACGGGCCTACAACATTTCCGCTTCCATCGGGAATGCAGCCGCCGCAGCCGGGATTCGAACCCGTGACCTGCGGGTCAGCGGCTGAGTTCCTTATATCCGCGGCGGGGCTGTGTTACGTATAGGTTAATACTTGTGAGTTCAACAAGGATTAGGCGAAATTTTATCGGAATGATTTATAATTGAATATTTTTTTGTAAATACATGAATGTGCTGAGAGTCGGGGCAACAATGACCAGTTCACGAGCCATGACGTAACGATTTGAGGTGCTGTCTGTGCAAGCGTCTGCATTCCAGCGAACCACTTTGTCCTCGGATCAGCTGCTCGTGCAACCGCATGTCGTTTCAGCTTGTTCAGCTTCCTATGTAGATGAGAATCAAAATATTTTGCAGCAACTGAAACACTGCCACAGGGCACAGCAGTAAATAGTGACCGCGTCTGGTAATTAAGGTGGCTGATTTGGTAGCAGACCATGATTCCCCTCCATCCAGCACATGACGTCACACAAGCCACAGCCAAATGACTGTCGTGGGCAGGGTTTGTAGCCGGTGAACTCTAGGGCTTATTTTATTTGAACTATTTTTTGAGGCCCATTTTTTTTTTTGTACACGCTTATGCCTAATAAACTCTCTCCTTCTATTTGTCGCCGAATACCCCAAATTGTTGGTTGGTGGATGCCACCCCCCTCCCCTATAAAAAAACGGAGGGGGAGGTGCATGGTTAAATACATTCAGTGCTTTGTTTGACCTGGAAGTTACCATTTTTTGGCATGGTGTATGACATGCGAAGGAAGTGTCGTAAACCCACTGAGCCTCTGTATAAACACGTAATGAATTACATTCGATCAATTGATTTCAAACGGCGACATTGTTTTGGATATTCAGTAACTGTTTCTTTTTTTTAATTCATCGTGATTGCTACAGTAGATTAAAAAAATAGTGTCGCCTATACCTTCCTTTGCTTACTTCTCTGCTGCATTTATCTCGTTTTTTATCAGTACCAATTGAAAGTATAGGAGTTTACGTGAAACCAATCAGGCTTTTTCGCCATTACTTGAAAGGGTACATTAAACAGTGTAGGGCGTTCTAGGTGTGAGTGCATCACAATGAGCACTATACCTTTCAATCAGGCTCTTTTATTATTATTATTATTATTATTATTATTATTATTATTATTATTATTATTATTATTATTTTATTAACTAAACTTCCCTTATTCGCTCAACAAAAGAGGTTTCACTTCACTTGATTTCGCTTCTTCATTTTTCTCCCCCCCCCCTCCCCCAACCTGCCATTTGTTTCGTTCCGAATTCATCTAACTGCAGGCCGCTCCGATTCCTTCATTCACGCAAGCATGGTTTGCATTCCTCCTGCGATAATACTTGAATATATTTCAATGGTAGTCAATTCCGTAGTGTCACTGAGACCAATGTACCATATGCTCTTCAAGTGTGTTTGTTGCCTTAAATGCCATCTTTCATGATAACGCCTAATGACCCGTTGTAGGCCGCGTTAAATGAGTATACACAATTTTGAGGACAGAAAGGGGGCATTGTTAGTTCCCTCAGTGTGCAATATTAACGCTCTGCACACGCCGGAGCCAAGCAACATGTATATTAAATATTCTGCTTAGATTTTAGCGTTTTCGTCAGCTATATGCAAGTCATCCCCTCCGAAATTAACATTATCAGATGAGCCAGCAACTTTCATTGGTTATGCCAAGTCTATATACTACCTGCAAAATCGCAGAAATCGCTATCGTATAGTCGCTGGAAGACAATTAATTCATCGTGTTTTCTTGCACCATGCGCGATTTACAAAGCGGCTGCCAGAATAGATGTTTGCTGACCGTATAATGTCAGACTGCCTTTACACGTCACTGCGAAACAGGCCTCTCGATATCGAAACCAAAAGTGATTTTTCTTTATGGCAGTGGTAATAAAATTATATCGAATGCACTCCCAGACCCCACGAATCTCTTTTTAGGGTTCTCGACACCATGGTGTCGAATTATCTCTCTACCCATTTTCCATTATCTCTCTAACCAAAACACTGCAGTGTTATGGTTAGAGAGATAATGGAAAAATATTTAAATTTTGTTTCAGTACACCTTTCAGACTGGGTCTTTTTTTCACCAGGGCACAGATATCGAGTTCTGGTAACGTTGTATTTTGTTGCTCATTGACGTTTGTGTTCATTTTATCATTATATTTTGATATGCCTACTATGCTCTGTTCTTGTTTCTTGCAGCTTTGTGTTCATCTTAATGTCAACGCGGTGATTTGTCGGTCTTCCAGTTACACCGGTAGTGCATCCCAGGCCGGTTGTGCATGAACGATTGCGGTGTGGTTCACTGCCGCCTACAGACGGCATTTACAATCACCTCGAATGCTGGTACACATGCTAATGCGCCGGTTTATGTCTCTTAAATTATCCACCGCTCAGCTAGCCCATTTAGGGGAGGGTGACAGGGTGCGGTGAACCGTAACTTGATGTTAAACCTTTTCAGCTCATTCATATAGCCAGCGATTTCGGAAAGCAGAACCGTTGCTAGGCGACAATCGCCGAACATATATCTGTTCAAAAAATAAATTGTATACGCTGTTAGTATCTTCGTTGCCTGGACTTGCATGCAGTCAGCCTGGTGCATTCGTCAATGCACAAAAGGAAAGCTTGGATCCTCTTTAGCTTCTTCGGGCTTTTTTAGTATTTTTGCGAAGTTCAGAATAACTATAGATATACTTCAAATGGCCTGTTGTACTGGTATAGCTGGTATATCCATGTTCTCAGTGTATACTATGGGTCGTTTAAATTTCACTTTGTTGATCTGGCATTTGTTGCCGGACAATACATATATGGGTGTTAATCTCTTGCTTCACGTAAAGTCATGTAAACATATTTGTCAACTTCATATAGGTTTCCCCAAATCCATCCTTTCCGCCTGATTTGTGGATATCATGATACAGTTCCAATATTTTTGGAACTTTGAATATAGGCGCGGTCACTATCTTCAGTATGCTGCAAAACCCCGGTTCCACATCCTCACACATAGACTCTTCGTAAGTGACTGTGTTCACAGTCGCTAATCGTGACATTGCATCAGCGTCCTTCCCTAAAGCTACGGGGCGATGAGTTACCTCGAAAATGACCTGCTGAAATTCACCCACCCAACAGGATATTTTTCCTCTTAATTCGGCCATTTTACATACACGTAGGTGCTTCGTGTTATGCATAACGCTAGTATGACCGGAAGTACCCGACGGCTTTTAAGACGAGGATAACTTATTTTTCGCTTAGGTTCTGTTTGGTGGCGCAGGAGTTATCTGCCGGACGTGGGTGCCAGTGTTGCCAGACTGCCACCGAATCTGGCGGCTATATTTTCTCGGACAGTTCCAGCTTTGCTAAAACTGTTGCTTGGGCCAATTGGCTCATGAGCGCTGTGTGTGCCTGTCTTTCTAAATGTCCCTTTTTTTTTTTTTTTGCGCTGATAAATCAGTCTAAAGGTTCAGCTTTCCTGTAATGTTTTCCCATCGACTCTCGCTGTTTTTCAAGTGAACGTGGTGTGCAGGACACCATAACCTATACATGCATGCCGCTTCGGGGTTCTCCGTATTTTGCCAGAATCCGTGATGAGCCCGAGTCGCCTGGTTCACCGGGGAGCTGGAACGGAACTCATAGCTACAGAGGTATTATATATACTTGAGCGACAACCATGTATCGCAACGCTGCCGCCACTGTGTGCGGACTTTCGCGACGTCGTTCAGTTCCATCGGCAAATTTGTTGCTGTGCGTGAGTTTCATACTTTTGAGACACTGTTTGAGTCCGAACGCGTTAATTCTCTACTTCCGAGGCACGCTCGAGTCCGATCTGCTGATTTTTGAACGGAACGCACAGCGAAACAAGGGGTCTCAGTATTCTGCAACACACATGAGCCGCTAAGTAGAACGACCGATGTCAAGAGACCCCGCATGCACAACGGATTACACAAGAGCTATACGGAAAAGCCAGAACTGCTGGGGTAAAACCCCCAGTTCTGGCTATACCGACTTATGCGACACCAAAAAGAACCCCTTTACTGTAGTATAGTGCGATTTACTTCAAAACTACTGGATCTATTGGATCAGAAGAAGTGATATGAACCTATTCTCGTTGTTGGGCGTCGTCACATTCTTCTGTCCAGCGAAAGGGACCAACCGAGTCAATCTTGTAAGGAACCTCTCTCTCTGGCTCACGTCACACACACACACACACACACACACACACACACACACACACACACACACACACACACGCACACACACACACACACACACGCACGCACACCGACCTTTCTCGGATCCATTTTGCGCATTAGCATTGCGTTTTTGTAGGGATTCAGGTGCTCCGCTGTGTGTCTTGTCCTTTATTCTTGAAGTCTATGTGCAACAAGCTTGGAGAACTCAAACAAACAGTCTCGTTCTGTTTCATAAGGTCAGACTAAGAAAACTCTTTTATTAGTTTTTTTTCGAATATGTGCCAAATGTGTTCCATTCACTCCCACTGGGTAGTGTGCAACTACCTTTGTTGATTTGCTCCTTGCGTATACTTTGACGACTGTGCATGCACTTGACTCTGTTTTCTGATGTTTTTGTCCCATGAACATCTCGATGCGGCTTTGCTGTCCTCTCCGTCCAATGGCGGGCTGTATGTTGGAGTGAATTCAGTACAGACTCCGGAGTTTTTGGCGTATCTGGAAGTTGTCTTGCAAGACCCGAGGTGAGCTGTGAGAGTTGTGATAACAGAAGTCCATGGAAGGTCCAGCTCTGCCAGGTGGCAATAGAAAATGACTTGATTCTATCGCTCAAACAAGTTCGTGCTATAGATGACGCGATGAAGCTCTCTCCACGGGCTCCGTGCATCACATTAATGTCCTATGATATGCAACTAGTGCCATTTTTCTGCGATGCCAGTAAAAAACGCGAGCATATGTTTTTCTCGTTCTTGTGTCATGCAGTCGTATTGTCAATAGACGTACTCAAAAAACGAATCTAAGCCTCCGGGTTTCACAAGAGACCATCGAATGGTTCAGATTGCCAAACCTCAGCAGTGCAGCTGTGCTCAAGGCTTTTAGACTATGAAAAAGTCTGAATAATTTAATTTATCGAAAAACGTGTTCCTACTGAGTTTCAATGACCTGAAGAACAATGAAGGTATCTGCACGATATAAGTTGGCTTCGATGCAGCTGATTTCATTAGTTTCGATGTAACAAGGTAATTGCAAAGAAATTCTCGAATGTTTATTCTCACGGAATCTTTTGCGAAGAGTTCGTCAAAAGACATATACGTTTTCTGGAGAATTGTGAACATCAGCTCATCTACGTCCATGCATGGGAAGATCCACTGGCGGACCTCCCAGGAGCGCATACCTCCTGGAGACCGTAGGCTGTCGCGGAAGACTAAACCAAGAAGTTTACCCGCATCATAAATCATGCAAAGTATATTACACCAAAATATGTAACAAAACTTGAGTCATTCACTTAACCCAAGAACCTCGATCTTAGTCTATCTCACTTCATTCTCAACACCCCTGCCCCTTGTTTGCTTCACCATCGTCACCTTTACAATTATTATTATTATTATTATTATTATTATTATTATTATTTATTATTATTATTATTATTATTATTATTATTATTATTCACATGCCTAAAGAATACATATTTTCCAAAAAGAGAGAGATGAAGTTTCCGGCCGTGGTGGTGCAATTCCGATGGAGTCGAAACGCTATAGAGGTCCTTGTGCTGACATTCAGGTACACGCTAAGGAACCCCAGGTTGAAGTATTTGGAGACCTCCACTACCGCGTATACCTCAGAATGATATCGTTGTTTTGGTATTCGAAATCCGGAACTTTAGCACTGAATGTAGTGCTCTTTTGTTGCGCTGTGAACAGCTGTGATCGCGTACATGTGCTGCTTTTTCTTCGCTCACCTTTTTTTTTCTCCTTTATTTCCATCTCTTTTTTTTTAACAAGATGCCCTTCCGTATACATGCTGGGTATTTTTTGCACTGTTTTTAAAAGTGAAGGCCACTGTAAATAAAATATATCATTCCCTGATGAAGCGAGAACGGCTTTCTTTGATAGATATACGGCTTCTGCATGAAAATCCCCTGAAAAGCTTTCAAAAGAACAGCCCTCGCTTGTCGTTGGCGTATATCTACGACCGTCGAATAGACCAAAGGTAAGAAGTCTACAGTTGGAAAGGCAGGTTCAGCTAGTAGCTCTTTTGAGTTTCTAATCGAGACGTTTTCAAGCCAGAAGTGCGTTTATTCACATCGGTGTTTACATTCTGAGCGATGGGATGTCTTGTCGACAAACAAGGGGACGTCCGCAGCTGGAACGCGTGTCTCCCATAAAGCGGGGGCAACAGGCTCGTTTAAGCGATAAGCAAAGAAAGGATCTGCAGAGGGAGTCGAAAAAGTGCTTGTTGAGGGGGGGGGTGTTGGAATGAAGGGTAAAAAGCGGCGGTCCAGCTACACGCTCGATGCACGCGCGCCTTTGTCGCGTCGGAGTTGAAAGCCCCCGGTGATGGCGGCACGCGAACGGGTACGCGTCTTCGCCGAGGGTGACCTGTGGTCTGCCCAAGGCCACCGCCAGACCACATCCTCTGCCCCGGGGCTGCTCTGTGCCGTCGTTCGCGTGGCCGTTACAAGGGCCGCTCTCTACCACTCTCGCCTGTCCGCACCATACCTCCCCTTTTGCCGCCAGTCTTTTGTTCGTCATCTCTCGCCTCACCACATTTTTTTTTCGTGAAATATCTAAACAAAATTTCCAGCAGTAGCGAGTTCTGCCCTATAGCATCCAGATGACATTCTGCATTTTTTTTGTGTTCGAAAAAAAAAAAAGAAACTTCAGAAGGGATGACAAGTGGCACTAACAGGCATTTTTCATCTTGCTGTGTGCTATCCCAATCCTGATGACATGCTGTACGCAGACGGTCTGCGGTTTGAAACCCGCTGTCTGCTCAGCTGCTCACTTTTGCGCCAGCTTCGCTTATCGCCCATGGTGTGCACGTGCATGGCCGCAGAAAAGCCAAGCCGTCTCTGGCAAAATTAGGAAAGTTCTCAAGAAAAATAAAAGAGAAAGGAAAAGAGAGCCCTCGGCGTTGATCACCCCGATCGTGTTTTCGACGCATGTATAGAGATCACGTGTCAAGCTTTATCGCTGGTTGCATTTGCGGAAATTCATGCACTGTCACCTGAGTGGTTTCAGTGGCCTCAGTGTAAAATATGGTGTGAGTCAGACGATTCGCAGTTTGAATCTAATCTTTCTGGTCTCTATTCACTCCTCTTTCAGGTCACCTAATCAAAAGCAAAGTGGTCTGAACTTGAACTTGGCCTACCTGTATATTCTTGGACCTCTTTTTATCCCTCCTCAATGTCTCGGTGCATTTACCTCACAGGGTTTCGTCTCGTATTGTATTCGGTGCTGCGTGCTGTTCAACCGATATGACATGAGCTGTAGAACAATGTATTTACGGGCGTTTAACCACAAATTAGTGGCTGTCTGAAGGGCGGAATTCCAAACGCCGATAATAAAAATGACAAATTATAGGGATGCCAAAATTTAAAACACTGAAAACTTAAAAAAGACGACTGCAGCAAATCAAAAGATTAAAATGCTTTAAAATCTAAACATCAAAATACGAGCTTTTTTTTTTGTTTTAAACATGCCTGCATCACTATAGGTATAGTGGGAGATGAAGAGTCATGCCAAGAAAATGTTCCTCCGGCCTTGTACAATAGGAACATGCTTTCGCCTTATTTTCCTTCGCCATGTTTTCTTCACGCATGGTTCAAGTCTCCAGAAAAAAAGAACGAAATGTATATTTGTATATCTCATCACACAGAAGAGTGATTCCTTGGTTACTGCATTTCAGACAGATACGTTGTATGTGATTACTCGTAGAAAACATGACACCTCGACATTGTTTCCGTTTGCCACACTTCTTGCACTGTGAGTTGGCCTCTAATCGCTCCCTTGACGTTATCTTCGAGTCTGACTTGTTCTCTTTTCGTGGTTTCATGGTTCGCTTTCCATAAGCCGGAAGAGCATGACTCAATTGAGTAGAGTCATGTTCTTCGTTCGAGATCACCCTGTGAGCTATTGTACCTTCTACAGGAAGGTCCGTAATCACTTTGCCGTTGAATTCTCCCCACTTCTCGATCGCACTTCCAAAAGTGTCTAGATTCTTGCCAAACGCGTAAACATAACCGTCTCTAGATAGGTTTTGCCTTGCGCTCATAGGAACACACCATGTATACCGCGTCTTCGTTCATTTGCCTCCGAATAAATGGAAATCAATGAATCAATGAGTGAAATTTCGCGTGGTTTTTGGCATTGTTCAAGTGGTTTTTGGCCTGACGTCTTTTCGTCATTTTAATTTTTCGGCGTTTCGTCTTTTTGACATATGAATTTTTCATCAATTGAAATTTGCGACGTTTTAATAGGACTTCTGTTTGAAGGGTCAGCGCTGTCCATTCTATAATACATCATGTGCAAGCAGAACGTGTACCTAACTATCACTCTTCCAATTTTTTGTACTACTTCTTTCCCTTCCCAGGTGTAGGTTGGCCAATCATATTCATTCCTTGTTAACCACCACTTTACTTCCTTTGATGGTCTCACAGCCTTTTTCCAAGTAAACATCTGTTTTTACTATATAGTAATTGCAACTGAACTGGCTCATAGGCAAATTGGTAGTTAGCGAGTGAGAAAGACATCGGCGTGAACTGCACCCCAATTTTCTTCGCCGTTCAACAAAAACAGAGAGAGAGAGAGAAAGGGGTTGAAATGTATTGAGGAAAGGTTAGCCAGAAGATAACAGTATGGTTTGCTACTTTGACCTGTGGAGACTGTAAGTGAAGACAGAAATGTAAGAAGGAGAAGAATGAGGCAGAGAAGTATATTAGTAGAAACACACACACACACACATGTGGGAGTGTCAAAATCGATCAACAGGTAGGGCGCTCGCAGGAATTTCAGCAGCGTTTTCGTCAATTTCCGGTGTAAAGCTTGAGCTTTCCGATGTTCATAGATAGATTGCTCAGAAAGAGGCTGATAGAAACAAAATAATAAATAAATTGAAACGAAGAGGATAGAGTGAAAAAAGAGTGATGACATATGGAAGCGAAAATTTTCGTGCAGACCTGTCCCTGTGCTGTAGCCAGTGAAACAGCGGCCAAATTGTTGCATCTGTGTCAAAGTAAACCGACGTCCTAGTTTGCAGCCGCGCTTTTCTGTATTGCACTAAAGTTCGGCAGGTAAGGCCACCCGTCTGACTGAATATCAAGTGCTATAGCTGCGCGGGCTCGGACTTCTCTCTCTTGCCCATGGTTTCATCCCGATGACCACGCCCACATTCAATTTGCCGTAAGGGGAGTGAACTGTGCCGGTGCGCGCTATAGTCTGTGGAAAGAAAATGAAAAGAGCCAGATAGAGAACATATGCGCAATAGCTTGGTAACCAACTCCCATAAACAATGACCATACTTTTTCTTCGTTTTTTTTATTTTTAATATATTTTCATTGAATACTTATCCGTTACCGTTAGCTGGCTTCCGTTCTTTATATAGCCTGTATAGCTTACTTACGGCCTTTCGATTACCAGTCAAGCTTCGCAAAAATATAATAATAATAATAATAATAATAATAATAATAATAATAATAATAATAATAATAATAATAATAATAATAATAATAATAATAAAAGAGCCTGCTTGAAAGGTATAGTGCTGATTGTGACGCACTCACATCTAGAACGCCCTACACTGTTTATTGGGAGAAACAAATCGTCATTGTGAATATACTCTTCTATGTATGTATTTTACAGCGAAAGCTGCTATGAGATCCAAAACTTGGGTCACGCGCGGCAGCTCATAGTTTTCCGCCGCCACCACTGGTATACGTAACCACATCGCATGAAATGAAAAAAAAAAAAAAACTAGTAGTAATGATACAGTCGGGCTCGAACCCGGGTATGCTGGGTGCCAGTCCTGTATTCTGCCACTGAGATACGCCGGTTTTTTTTTTTTCTTTATTGCCTTGCATATCAAAACTGTATGAAAACCGGTGCTTGTGACTTGTTGGCAAACTTGCCTTAGGCAGGCTTGATGTCGGGAAAGCAATCGCGTTAATACGACTTATAAAGCGTTTTGAAACAGCGAAAGAACATCCAGTCGTCGCAAAATGCGAATAGCGTCACAAGTGGGCCGTAAAATGCTCCAACCCATTACAAAAGCTTGTTATTGTTCCCCTATTAACTGTGATGTATATATACCCACTTCAGCCATAAATCCTCATACGCCATAATCCTCCGCCATAAATCTTCATAGCCATAAATCCTCCTTTTAAGAAGCGGATACCACGCTTCTTGAAAGAATGACGAAAAATAGCATAGCTAATGCCAGCCCACTACCCAAACAAATTTATAAATAATGACCTAGTGCGTATCAAGCAAGTGTACTTACAGAATAGTTACCCAATGAGTGTTTAGAAAAGGCTCTGAAAGGTCGCTCTTCTAGCTTTTTCTGTGACTGTGCTGCGCCAATTCCGCGCAGGCCTGGCGGTTTTTCTTTTTTTTTTCCTGGAGAAATCTTAGTTCAAAGTATCTCGGCTACTACATTTATAATAATAATACTATCTGGTGTTTTTCGTGCCAAAAGCACGTTATGATTATGAGGTATGCAATAGTGGAAAGCTCCGGAAATTTCAACCACCTGTGGTTCTTTTAACGTACGCCTAAATCTATACTTACACAGCCTTCTAGCATTCAGCTTCAATCGAACGCACGACTTTCGCACCAGCAGCCGGATACCGTAACCATTATACCACCGTAATATCCTGGCTATTCTTTTTTTTTTTGCGCCAAAAAGTGAAAAAGATGAATTTGAAGCATGTAAAGATTGTTTCCACGCGCAAATGAAAACGGGGCAGATAAGATTGTCACGAATGAATACAGGTAATAGTGAAGTTATATGCGAATAAGAACATAAATGTTAATATCATGTAACACCCGCAACGGTGTACTATGGTTATGGTGCTTGAGTTCTGAGCTGCAGGTCCGGGATCGAATCCCGGCAGTGTTGGTCGCAGTTCCAGTGGAGGCGAAAATACATGAGGACCAAGTGTCAATACATTTGTGCACGTTAGGGAATCCAGCCAGTCGAAATTTTCGGAGCCTTCCACGACGGCGTCTCTCATAATCTTAACATGGTTTTGGGAAGTTCAAAACAAAGATAAAAAAAGAATATGTTATAAGAAAACCTTAATGAATTGTAAACATTTATGGTGATTACGTACATGATTTTGCGTCGCAAGCGCCTCCCTGCACGCTCGCTTGAGTACTTCTTATCTGCGGAATAATAATTATAAGATCATTGCATGCGTGATTTCATTTCCTATATAGTAAAGCTGAGAATGGCGGTCTGCTGTACTTTTCGATAAGATGTAACGATGTAAAGAGCGCGAAAACTCGTTCTCTCTCCCTCTTCCACCCCCCTACCCCCCTATTTTTTCAAGCGCCTGTGTCGCAATTTCTGTTTATCTGAAAGGCGCATTTCAGCTCTGTTTGCAGTAGTGCGACGTTCACCAAGATGCGTACAAGAGGCGTGGGGCAAACTGCTTGGTCTCGCAGTCGACCTTGCCAAGCAGACAGGTTTCAGTGCAGCTTTCGCACTGCACCTGACACGTATGGTGCAGACAAAACGCCGTTTGGCACGGGTGTGGGTGCGTGTCCGTTCATCATGCCGGCACTTTGGAAGAACCGCGGTCCATTGGAACGAACGAGGATGGCGGTGTCACACAGGCACGCCGTTGAGTGCGCGGGCACTTTCGCCGCCGCTCGGCGCGGCAAAGAGGCCGCGCGACGAGACAGGCCCAACACAATGGACCACTTTTCCGGATGATCTGGGACAATGGAGGCCCTGCTACCGGTGTACGCCGCGTCCCAAAGTGGACGCTCTGTTTGACACGTCATTTTGCTCCGTCCGGGTCGTACATCTTCGGCGCGTCTCTGTTTGCTCGCGGGGTCGTTGAGCAGAGTCAGGCCCGGGGAAGCCCGTCGCCGCGACACCCCCGCCTCCCTCCGCTTGCAATTGTTCAATCCGTGCGCCGTTCTCTCTGGACGCGCCTTGTGGCACATGTTCGGAGGCCGTAGTGAGCGCTCCTTGTCTTGAAAAGTGTTGCCCGTGCAAAGGCGGCGTAAGTGTGGACAAAGTTCAGCGCGTCGCATTGGGACACAGAATGAACCTTTAAAGCGCACGATACATTGGGGCGCCTTATTGCAAGTGCGAAGCATTTCTTTGCGTACTACAATAGATAGATAGATAGATAGATAGATAGATAGATAGATAGATAGATAGATAGATAGATAGATAGATAGATAGATAGATAGATAGATAGATAGATAGATAGATAGATAGATAGATAGATAGATAGATAGATAGATAGATAGATAGATAGATAGATAGATAGATAGATAGATAGATAGATAGATAGATAGATAGATAGATAGATAGATAGATAGATAGATAGATAGATAGATAGATAGATAGATAGATAGATAGATAGATAGATAGATAGATAGATAGATAGATAGATAGATAGATAGATAGATAGATAGATAGATAGATAGACGGACGGACGGACGGACGGACGGACGGACGGAGAGACTCAAAGTTCCTTCACGTTTAAAAAAAGGGCTGATTTTAATGCTCATTTTCGGTGGTCTATCCCGTACACTTCTGATGATATATTCCAATGATTATTGGCAGGAGCGCTTAAAATGTGTCTTGGGGTTTCTAAATTCACATTTATGCAGATCACATTTACTTGCAGTGATGCTCGTCATGCACCTTTTCTTATTACAAGAAAAGTTGAAGTTTGTAGACACGCAGACAGAATTCTAAATTGCCGTCAAACGTTCCCTACTAAGCACCTATACGTGGAGAAGCGAAACGAAGGTTAACTTCGTCAGCAGGAACAATTCACTCCACTGACAATGTCAAAGTAATTTAATGAGTGCTTCCAGAGAGCACTGGCTCTCGTTTGAGTTGTCCTTAGAATTGCCAAAGTCCATTCCTGTTGCATATTTACATAGGTGTTTCAGCCATATTAGGCTCGCGTATATAGAAGAAACTAAATAGAGAGAGAAAAAAAAACACTGAGAAAAGTGCACGAGTTTTGAGGCACAGGTCCTGACATATTTAGCGATAAGTTCGTTTAAGATGTTCTTTTGCTTAATATATACGGGCCTTCTCAAATGCATGTCTGACAAACAGGTTTTTATCGTTACTAATTCAAAAGCAATGCAGTTGAGCGTCTCTATCGAACAGCTTACATCGCGTCGTTGGGCATCAAAGTGCTTAAGTGTACGTTTGAAGGGAAAACGGGGAAGTTTACAATGGTTGTCGCCAGGCAGAGAAGGGGGATAGGAGGCCATTAAGGGAGGTCTTCTCGTTTCTCTCACATTACAAAATATATATGTATATATATATGAAAAAAAAAAAACACACCACGGCCAAGTGTCGAGTTTCCCAGCTGGAGGCAAGAAAGCACCGCCGCTCGCACGCTTGAGCTGCTTGCGTCCGAACGGGAGCTGTGATTTTCAACGCCCCGGACGCCGTTTGCAACCTCGCCGCGCGCCCAGAGGGAAGGAGAGAGGACTTAGGGAGAGAGCGCGAGAGTGAAGAAAAAAAAAAGTTTCACGCTGGTACACTGTTCCTCACAATAACTGTGACACTACGCGCAGTCTGACATTTTGCTTTCGTGTTTGTCGCCTCGTGGTGCCTAGAGAAAGCCTTCTCGCGCACTGGTCTTTAATCCGCCATTAAGGAACACGGTGGAACTAACGCTTCCAGCCAACACACGCTCGGATCTCGCCATTTCGGTTGGCTGTTACATTTTTTTTTCTCTTTTGCACTCCCCTAAAAACCTCGGGGCAGTTTTTTGGTCCTCGTTCGGGGATGACGTTCAACTCGGTCCTGTCGGCACGGCTTGACGAGATTACGTCTCCTTCTGCGCAGGTCCGCGCCTCCAAAACATGCAATTACACGGCGCAGAATGCGTGCGTGCCTGCATTCCCAGCTCGACACGTGCGCATGCGCAGCTAAAAAGCAAATGGTGTGGCACGCGCCTCTGTCGGGATTAGGGAACGCGCGCCTCCCCGGAGAGGCGCCCCGAACGCCGCTCCTGACGTCACGGCATTGAATCACGGCCGCCTCCACCGCGGGGCCAGCGCCGCCGACGAGCGCCACGCGACCGAATTTTGTGTAAAGAGACAGAGGTAAGAAAAAAATGTATTGCAGCGCAGAAGCTATCGGACCGAAAGGGCAGGGTAGGGGGTCGCAAGGCATGCAGCGGACCCCTGCGAGGCTGCTGAGTGTGTAATTACTCCAAACTCGAGCTCGCCTGGCAGATCACCGTGTCCTCTGCAGTGATAGTCGGCTTATGATGTCAATACTTCACTACTCGGAACAAAAATAAGAAAGAATAAGTATGTTGAGCGATAAGTAAATGCTGGCATGTACTTTCACTTTAAAGTGAAAACAAATTCCCTATCGAGAAACTTCATCTGGACAAGCCTATAGGAAACGTTATAGATTTCAAACACTCGGAAGTTTTATAAGAGCACAGCTACAATATACTATGTTTCTGTTGACTGTGGCTTGAATGCGAGGCTGATAGCACACCGATACAGTTGTGTGACTTTCCTTTCTGCGTTCACTTTTCCGAGGAGGTTACGCTGGTGAACGGTGCGCGTGTTCAACCGCGGTTCACAATGTATAGAATTATTCCTCTTACCATCCTCCTCTAGGGGTGATACAAAACTGTCGCAAGCATTTGCCAGCTCGTACTTGAAGGTTGCGAACGCCGGGCTCCTCGTTGGGCTTAAAATGGGGCAAGATTGGCCACAGTCTTCCCCCCCCCTTCCTTTATTGTCGAATCTGAGAGGACACGACTTCTCAATAAATGCAAAATTAACGTGAAGCGCTGGTTTGCTTCTCACAAAGGTCTGTCATTGTTTCCCTGCTTTACAGGAACAAGTGAGAAGTAAATAGCTTATTGAGAGCAGCATATGTGATCCGTGCTCACTATTATCTTAAAAAAAAACACCCATTGCCAGAACCCCGCGAATAAAAAAATCGACATGAAAGATCCAACTTGCATATAGCCTTTGTTTTCGCATTTCGTTGCCGTTGGTGGACACCCTACGCCTGATGAGAAGATATATGTCACATGAAATCTGAACGATACCCCTCCGGCACCTTTGCTTCGAGCAATGAATGCTCACAGCGAGAAATGAGGTATACGCTCTTCAAGCTACAGTAAGATCAGTATCTTTCAAGTTGGGATGTATAGACATCTGACGAGATTCTAATGTAAGTGATATAACTACTGTTTTTTAACAGCGTAGCTGTTGAAGCCGGGCGTATAATGTATTTGCCGAATTCAACAACTGTCACCATCGTTAAGCCACACCCGCTCTCTTGTCGTCTTCTTCACACTCGTCTTCGCCCTTAGAGCACTAGTTTGTGCTACGGGGAATCCAATAACTCTAATGGGCGAGAGCACGAGTACAGAGAAAGAGAAACAATAGAAAGAGTGAAAAATAGAAAGAAACAAAAATAGAAAAGACAAACTTCCAGATAGCAAGTACAGTGAGCAAAAAAGATAGAAAAAATGAAAAAAATACAGCCAAAGAAACAGAAAAACAGAGAAGAAACAAAGAGATTAGCAAAGTGGAAAAAAAGAAAAACAAAAATGAATGAGACAAACAAAGAGGTAGAGCAAAGATATATGGCGATAGAGCGAGTACAGAGAGAGAAAGAGAAAATGTAAAAAGAAATGGAGAAAGATATACAAAGATACATACACAAAAGAGAAGAAAGTGAGACAGTAAGCACAACTAGAGGTGGGAAAGAGAAATGAGGGTGACGAGGAGAGAAAGGGACAGGTGGTAGGTTAAAGTGCTACGCAGTCTCGTACAGTATCAACACTGACTAAAATTTAGTCAGTGTTGACAGTATGCTACAGAAAGTGGATGGCGAAGAAAATTGAGGCTGAGGAGAAGAGAAGGGAGAAGGACAACGCGGCACCAGTACCACCCCGCTTTCTCAGTTTACGCACCCCCCCCCCCCTATTATTTTTGCAGCTGTATATGCACTGTCAACCATCAGTGGACCTTATACCTGTTGTGTGCTTCTTGTTGGATCACTTACTCTCGTTGCAAATATTCGTATCGCCTCTCTGCAGGGCCATTGTATACAGACTAAAATGAGATCATTTTGTAATTGATTTCGTGTTACTTGTCACTTACATCTTTTTTTGAATGTTTAGTAGTACCCAATTTTATCTTTAGTGCTCGGCAATGCTTACTGTAATTAAGACTTTTTCTATAACCGATTGCATGTAATCAGGTGATATGGTCAGCGACAACCAATGATCCAAGTGACGCAGGTAACCCCATTTAGTTCGAAGTCTGCATAATACACCAACCAATCACACTGACAAGTGGTTTTGTATGAGTAATACTTAAAGCGCACACACACACACACACACACACACACACACAAATATATATATATATATATATATATATATATATATATATATATATATATATATATATATATATATATATATATATATATATATATATATATATATATATAAGGGAAAGCATTGTATGCCAAGGAATGTACAGGGGAAGTTATATATATATATATATATTGTGATGTACTAGACAGAGAACAAGAGACAACACCCGATCCTGAGCAAGCTGTTCTTATTCTGTCTTCAACTTCGTCTACCTTCCCTTAGCTGCCCACGCACCGAAGCGCCAGCGTCTTTCTTGGTCATGACACTCGGCCATAACTGCGCGCGCGCGGAGCTGGCGGCAAAGTTTCTGGTGGACGGCACTGGCTGCCTCGAGCTGGTCGCTCTTATGCACGCCACGATGTCTTTTGAAAAAGTGCTGTGGACTCAGGCGGCCGGCACTGGCTGCCCCATTGCGGCCGACGTTCTCGGCCGCGATTTGGTCCCGGTATCTGCCAAAGGTAGATCTGGTGGTCGATATAGTGGCTGCATCTCGGAGGTCGGCCTTGGCCACGCTGAAACTGGGTGCTAGAGTCTTCCACAAGTCTATCGGGAGGTCGAGACTGGTTGCTCTCTGCATCTTGAACGCCAACTTTCTCCTCATGATCTTGGTCATTGACACCAGCTGTGGTTACCTTGGGCTCTACCGGTGCCATCACCGTAGGCGGTTCAAGCATAGGCGATGCTGGTGTCTCCACTTGCCTCATTAAAGGTGATATTGGGGCTGGCTTCTCTAACTGAGCTCTATGAGGACTGGTATCAGCCTCTTCCACTGACATGATGGCATCGCGTACCGGCGCGGGTACTGAGAGCAGCAGTGGCATGTCGCACCTGCGTCTGACTTCATTCGTAGGACAGGCGGAGAAGCTTTCTGCCGCGCGGCTGGAGGGCTCCGGGGAACCTTCGAGGTGTTGCTCCACTTCAGCTCGGTGTGCGAATGGGGTTTCGTCGGTGAAGGGCAATGCAGCACAGTCGAGATGACTCTCTGCGGCTGTTTCGTTGGAGCAACGCCCTTCAAGAGGTCCGACTTCGGTAGCGGCCTCTGGCCGCAGTGAACTTGCTTCGGGTAGTGGCCTCTGGCCGCAGTGAACTTGCTTCGGGAACTTCTCGTGTGGTAAGCTGCAGCGCACAGCTGCAGCCTCGAAGTGGAAAGCCTCTGGAGCTTGCTCCTCGCTATACCGGCCAGGTTGGACGGGGTGGTGGTGGAGAGGTGGTAAGGATTATGACCGAAAGCAGCTATGATCTTGCAGCTCCACTCCGCCCATGACTGCTGCTTCCAGCCTTCATACCGGTGCCACGCCGCTGCACCTTCCCGAAGACGGTCTACAGCCACGGTACATTTCATAAATTCCGTCCACGCTTCGCGCATTACTATTGCGTTGACGGTTGCCACCCAGCTGTCGGCGTTGTTCCGGACCCCGTGGAATTCCGGAAGTTCGCAGACGGCTGGTGATTGTGTGGCGGCAGGTGGCAACGCAGAGATCAACGACGCGAAGCAGTCGAGCTGGTGTGAGAGCTCTATCAGAGAAGACCGAAGCTCCCTGTGTTGCTCTGGGGTGCTTGCCTCAAGGTCGTATGAGGCAGCTACATCCAACACTGCGTTAATGTCACACAATGCTGGCAACATTGTAGGAGCTTGCTCGGCGATCAACGCTGTCAGTTTGTTAGTCTCGGCGCGGAGCAGTGCGATGGTACGTCGCAGCTCCACGGCACTGTCGCACGAGGCTTCTGAACCACTTTGGTTCGCGTCCTTGAAGTATGTGGTTCTAGTAGTACTCATGGTGGTGACACCCACGTCCAAGGAAGCATGAACAGCGTTTCTTGGCGTCTCATGTGTTGGAAGAGTACCGGACAGGGAATGCAGGCCGTGGGAAGCTTGAACATCATCCCCAAAGGACAGGAGCCCGTGCGTATTACGGCCGTGAAGTGGTAGCATAGTGTCCATTGGGTGATGCCCTGGTACCACAGAGGAGGCATGGACACCGTCCCCTGATAGTCCGATGGGCAGCTGAAGCGGCGGCTGGGTTGTTGACTCCATCGCCAAAGAAGCGTGAACGGCGTTCCTGGAGGGAGAAGCCCGCACTGCCGACGAACCACGAAGACACGTACCAGTGGCTTCCCGCAGAGGGTTCACTTGTCGGTTTGCGCTGACGGCAGAATCCATAGCCGTCGTCCCTTGTGAAATGGTACCGGTAACTTCTACTGCAGCCGCCGAGGAGGCATTGACGCCGTCCCCGAACGGTGGTGGCAGTGGCGGCAGGTGAACCGCTGCCGAGGAGGCCTTGACGCCGTCCTCAAGCGGCGCTTATCACGGCTGTCCTGGATGACGAAGCCGGGACGTAAGACTTCTTCTTCGTCAGCTGCGCCATTGTGATGTACTAGACAGAGAACAAGAGACAACACCCGATCCTGGGCCAGCTGTTCTTATTCTGTATTCGTGGTTCGTCGGCAGTGCGGGGTTCTCCATCAAGAAACACCGTTCACGCTTCTTAAGTGATGGGGTCCCACCCGCCGCTTCAGCCACCCTTCAGGCCACCTGTGGACGGCGTCCAGGCCTCGCCTGTGGTTCTAGGACATGACCTGATTGAAACCCTGCCACCGTTTCACGGCAGAATTCCACACCGGCTCCTGTCCCTTGGGAATGCCGCTCACGTTTCCCATGGCCTATATTCCCGTTGCGGTACTCTTTCAACAAACGAGCCGCCACGGAACGCCGTCCAGGCTTCCCTGCTCGTCGACCACACCGGGGTGAGTGCTGCAATTACTACTTACTCAAAGACCACGATCACTGACTCTTCAGGCTTAATGCCTGACAGCACCGCGTACCTGCGGCGTACCATTGCACTAATCCGCGTCGAGACTAACGAACTGACAGCGTTGATCGCCGAGCGTGCTCCTACAATGTTGCCAGCATTGTGTGACATTAACGCAGCGTTGGATGTAGCTGCCTCATACGACCTTGAGGTAAGCACACCGGAGCAACCCAGCTAGCTTCGGTGTTCTCTCATCGAGCTCTCACACCAGCTCGGCTGCTTCGCGTCGGTGATCTCTGCGTTGCCAACTATCACCTCACAATCATCAGCCGTCTGCGAACTACCGGAATTCCACGGGGTCCGAAACGACGCCGACGGTTGCGTGGCAACCGTCAACGCGATAGCAATGCGCGAGGCCTGAACAGAAAATCAGAAATGGTATATGGCCATAGACCGTCTTCGGGAAGGTGCAGCGGCGTGGCACCGGTATGGCACCGGTATGAAGGCTGGAAGCAACAGTCATGGGCGGAGTGGAGCTGCAAGCTCATAGCTGCTTTCGGTCATAATCCTTACCAACTCCCCATCACCACCCCGTCCAACCTGGCCGGTAGCGAGGAGCAAGCTCCAGAGGCTTTCCACCTCGAGGCTGCAGCAGTGCGCTGCAGCTTACCACACGAGAAGTTCCCGAAGCAAGTTCACTGCGGCCAGAGGCCGCTACCCGAAGCAAGTTCACTGCGGCCAGAGGCCGCTACCGAAGTCGGACCTCTTGAAGGACGTTGCTCCAACGAAACAGCCGCCGAGAATCATCTCGACTGTGCTGCATTGCCCTTCACCGACGCAACCCCATTCGCACACCGAGCTGAAGTGGAGCAACACCTCGAAGGTTCCTCGGAGCCCTCCAGCTGCGCGGCAGTAAGCTTCTCCGCCTGTCCTACGAATGACGTCAGACGCAGGTGCGACACGCCACTACTGCTCTCAGTACCCGCGCCGGTACGCGATGCCATCATGTCAGTGGAAGCGGCTGATACCAGTCCTCATACAGCTCAGTTAGAGAAGCCCTCGTCCGGAGTTCCTCGTCCGGAGTTCAACGTCTGCTGCTGATTTTGCGGCCCGTCCTAAGCGCGCATGTTTAGCTGCTTCCCACAGAGAGTCTCTTCATGGCCGAGACCGACCACAACGATGCAGCCAGTCTCGTACTCCCGATAGACAAGTGGAAGACTCTGGCACCCAGTTTCAGCGTGGCCAAGGCCGACCTCCGAGATGCAGCCACTATATCGACCGCCAGATCTACCTTTGGCAGATACCGGGACCAAATCGCGGCCGAGAACGTCGGCCGCAACGGGGCAGCCAGTGCCGGCCACCGGAGTCCACAGCACTTTTTAAAGGGACATCGTGGCGTGCAAAAGAGCGAGCAGCTTGAGGCAGCCAGTACCGTCCACCAGAGACGCTTCCCTCAGACCGTCCCTCCATGTTGCATTGTGGTCCGGGCTTACCACCAGGATGCAGCCAAGCCCACCCGCTGGAAAATTTGCCGCCAGCTCCGCGCGCGTGCAGTCATGGCCGAGTGTCATGACCAAGAAAGACGCTGGCGCCTCGGCGCGTGGGTAGCTAGAGCAAAGAAGAGAAGAACGAAGTCAGAATAAGAACAGCTGGCCCAGGATCGGGTGTTGTCTCTTGTTCTCTGTCTCGCTCATCACAATATATATATATATATATATATATATATATATATATATATATATATATATATATATATATATATATATATATATATATATATATATATATATATATATATATAGTGTGAGGAATTGGAGAAGAGAAAGAGACAACACCCGTTCGTCGGGCAGGCTGTTCTTTATCTCGCTTCCTTCTCTTCTACCTCGCTCTACCTGCCCTTTCGCTAGCTCTCCAAGCGCTAGAACAACGACGCTGGTTTTCGTCTTCACAATATAGATATATTTATATATATTATAAAGTCTTGGTAGTCTTCGTTGCGTCAGCGTTTATTTGAGGAAAGACCTCGCAAAACGAACAGGCAGAGCCAGTACACAGACGATGCCGATGATGATGACCCAGAGTGGCAATGAGGACAAAGAGACAAGCGGATGATGGTGACTGTGATCATGCAGGGATGAGAACGATGTAAGTAACAAACGCCCACACTAATCACCCCTCCACCCTTGGAAGCGGACACCTTGGCCGCCGTAAGTCAAAGCGACGGGGAATGTCGCGTGAAAGGTTTCATGCGACAAACATGGATAATCTATGTGCTGCGGTAGCGGTGGCCTGTTGGGGCGACGAGTGATGTCACACGATAATCGACCGGCAAAGTCTGTTCTAAAACAATGTATGGCCCGATGAAGGAGAGTTGGAATTCGTCACAGAGACCAGGAGTGCCAATAGGTGTCAAAAGCAGCACCTCGTCACCATGGGTTGGAAAGACACAACGCGATGGGATGCGTCATAGATGATCTTTCGCTCGTGCTGTCTCGCTTCAGTATTGATGCGAGCCTGATGGCGAGGCTGGGCCAGGCGGGAAAGGTATTCTTAGCTAGAAGACTGACATGAATTTCCATTGCTGTTAAAGAAGGAGACGTCGAGAAAGGTAGTCGGGGTGCGTCCGTACACGAGGTAAAACGGTGAGTAGCAAGTTGTTCGCTGAACGGTGTTGTTGTAAGCAAAGGTCAGGAATGGTAAAAGAGTATCCCAGTTTTTGTGGTCGGGTTGGACGTAACAGGCTATCATGTTGTAAGGGTTCGGTGAAATTTTTCTGTGACACCATTTGTCTGAGGGTGGTAGCTTGAAGCTGTCTTGTGAGTAGTTCCAGAATCGCGTACATCATTTACCATTTGTGACAGGTACACTTTGCCATGGTCACTAAGCAGTACACGAGGATCCCCATGACGCAGGATTATGGCGTGAAGAATAACGTCTGCAACTTCCACGGCTGAAGTAATAACAGAGGAAGTCTCAGCGTAGCGTGTCAGGTGGTCCACGGCAGTCACTATCCATCGCTTGCCAGCAGATGTGACAGGGAGAGGCCCGTAAAGGTCGACACCTACAACCTCGAACGGCATTGAAGGGCACGGAAGTGGCTGTAGAGGTCCAGCAGGTGCAGACGTCGGGAGTGTACCACGCTGGCATGGGTAACATGAACTGACGTACTGCGATACGCTAGAAGAAAGGCTAGGCCAGTAATAACGACATCGAATGCGGTCAAGAGTTTTTTAAAACCAAGATGACCAGCAGTCAAGTCATCGTGAGCACCTGAAGTTGAAGAAAGCATGGCAGTACAGAAACCCAGCGCTGACCGTCAGGGTGGTAGACATGGCGGTAGAGAACCCCATTGTCCAACTTAAAGTGCAGGAGTTGACAATGAAGTAGCGTGTTTGGTGGATGAGAAACTCTGAAAGGTGGCTCATCATGCGTCTGCAGTATGAATCGGACCGCTGGCGGGAGATAAATGTTGGCTCGTCGTCCGAAAAGGGTTGCCTTATTGATGCGAGCGTATGAACTTTGGTAGATGTGGCGGTTGAGTTCTCACCAACGCTGATATGGGTAGTTGGAAGCGGGCAACGAGATAAAGCTTCGGCGTCTTGACGCTTTCTACCTGATTTATAAGTTATGTCAAAGTCGTATTCCTGCAAGCGTAGTATCCACCGACCCAAGCGTCCGGACAAGTTCTTCAGTGTAGAAAGCCAGCATAAGGCATGGTGGTCCGTAACGATTGTGAAGTGACGGCCGTGGAGATAGGGACGGAACTTCTGCACCGACCAAACCACAGCCAAACACTCTTGCTCAGTTATCGTGTAGTTCTTTTCAGCAGGGGTGAGTACGCGACTGGCATATGCAACAACTTTCTCTAGGGAAGACTTGTCGCGTTGTAGAAGAACGACTCCTACACCAGGTCGCTGGCGTCGGTATGGAGGATAGTCGGTGCGGCTTCGTCAAAGTGGCAGAGCAGAGGTTCAGACGTGAGGGCCCGCTTCAACAGGTCGAATGCCGTTTGAAATTCTTGAGACCACAGAAAGGGGACGTTGGAAGCAAGTAGCTAGTGTAATGGAGCAGCAATAGAAGCGAAGTTCTGGATAAACCGGTGAAAATAGCAGGCGAGGCCAAGAAAACTGCGAAGCTCTGTTGATTTTTCGGGACACGGAAAGTGAAGGACTGCAGAAATGTTGTCAGTGTTGGACCGGATGCCATCTTGGCTAACGACGTGTCCTAAGACCTTGATAGATTTGCTAGCGAAAGAGCATTTCTTTGTGTTTATTTGGAGCCCGGTGCCGGCAAGCCAGGCCAGAACTTGATCCAATCGTTCTAAGTGCTCAGGAAACCTTGACGAAAAAATAATTACGTCGTCCAGGTAGCAAAGGCAACTTTTCCATTTCAGGCCGTGCAACACGGTATGTATATATCTATCATGCGCTCAAAATTCACGGGTGCGTTGCAGAGCCCGAAAGGCATGACGTTGAATTCATATAGCCCGTCGGGGGTGGCGAACGTCGTTTTCTCCTTATCGTCTTCATGCATAAGGATCTGCCAGTACCCAGAACGCAAGCCGATGCTTGAAAAGAATTGCGCACCTTGTAGGGAATCAAGGGCGTCGTCAATGCGTGGCATAGGGTACACGTCCGTGCGTGTGATCTTATTGAGCGCCCGGTAGTCCACGCAAAAGCGCACAGAGCCACCCTTTTTTGCGAACCAAAACAATAGGAGACGACCAAAGGCTAAATGAGGGACGGATGGCTTCCTGTTTAAGCATGTCAGCAACGTTTCCTTCTATAATTTTTCTTTCAGCTAGAGACACGCGGTAGGTTCGGCGGTGTACGATAGATGTCCCAACTGTTTGAATTCGATTCGCTGTAGTATTATTGCGGCCCAGCTTAGACGAGCAATTATCGAAAGAATTTGCATGTTTCTGTAACAATGCGAGCAGCTGCTGCCTTTGTGAATTTGGCAAGTTGCTGCTGATAGCGGTGGTAAAAGCGGAGGAAGAAACATGCTCACCGAGGGAAGGTTCTGGATGCGATGGCCTGAAGTGGCATGACAAATACAGGTTCCAAGTCGGCAACATGGGCCACAGTAGTGCCCTGTGGCAGTAAGATCTTCTCCGGTGTAGAGTTTACATGTGACAAGTCCAGAGCCATTGCAAAAACGAACGACCCCGGACGAAAGAGCTATACCTTTACGAACGCAAAGTGGTGGTGGTGAGACCAAAACATCACCGTGATAGATGTCATTGGACGTAATGCTGACAATTCGCTCTTGTAGTGGCGGCAGTTCGATGTCTTTCGAAGCGACCAGACGAAGTGTCTTCTGATTGTCGTCGTCAAGCATGTAGTCGGTGTCAGTGAGGTGAACGACGCGTTGTCCACAACAAATCGCCGCGGAAGCAGATGATAGAAAATCCCACCCTAAAATTAGTTGGTGAGAGCAGCGGGACAGGACAGCAAACTGGACATGATGGCGGATGCCGTCGATGAAAACACGCACAGTGCAAAACGCGGAAGGGCGAATGACGTTCCCCTGGGCAGCAACTAACGTGGGGCCATCGTAAGCCGTCATTACTTTCCTTAAATGTTGACACAAATCAGCACGTATCACAGACAATGTCGCACTTGTGTCCACCAAAGCATCAACTCGCACTCCTTCCACTTCCACAGAAACCATATTACACGGGCCTGATCAAGGATTGATTGATTGATATGTGGGGTTTAACGTCCCAAAACCACTATATGATTATGAGAGACGCCGTAGTGGAGGGCTCCGGAAATTTAGACCACCTGGGGTTCTTTAACGTGCACCCAAATCTGAGCACACGGGCCTACAACATTTCCGCCTCCATCGGAAATGCAGCCGCCGCAGCCGGGATTCGAACCCGCGCCCTGCGGGTCAGCAGCCGAGTACCTTAGCCACTAGACCACCGCGGCGGGGCAGGGCCTGATCAAGGAATTTCAGTTCTAATTCCGAATGCAGTTTTTCCTCCACAAACTGCATCATTTAGTTTTCCGAATGAATATCAGAGGAGAATGAGGCGGGCCGAAGTGGAGAAGTGGAACGGCGGATGGGCGAAGGCGAGCGGCGTCTCGTGTTTCGGCTGTTCCTCGGTGCAGTCGATGCTGGAGGAGATGGAGACCAGTGCGGGGGAGACGAATAACGCCGACCTTGTTAAGATGCCCCAGTGTACAAATCCCGTTCGCGCACGTCGTTCCGACGTTCATCTTGCTGGCGCTTTCGGCAGAAACGAGATATGTGGCCGCGATAGCCACAGTAGTAGCAGACAGGGCGGAACGAGAGCCATGGTGGGGAGTAGAAGGCGTTCGGGGCACCTGGAGATAGCGCGGTCAGGTGTGCCGAAGACGGGTCAGGGGGCACGGAATGGTAGTTCACCGGGGAGCGGCAGCAACTGACGCGTATGATGGCAGCGGCAATGTCGCGTGTGCGTCGCTGGGAGGCACGGCAGCAACTTGAGGGTACGTGTATATAGGGCGAGAAGCAGGTGACTGTACGGGCGCAGAGCCGGTCAGGGATGTAAGTTCCTCCCTGATGATGTCACGCAAGGGCACTCCCGAAGACGGTGTAGGACTTGGTGTAGGAGGTGTGAAGCCCATAGACCGCAATTCTTCGCGTATAATGTCCCGGATGAGGTCACGCAAGGTGGCCATGAGACGTGGAGTGGTGGTCGCCAATGTCCGGTTGGAGACGAACGGAGTCCAGCGCATCAAGGCGCTGGCATGTTGTCACGACATCACTGATGGTACCTCGGTTTTGCACAGCGAGGGCATTAAAAGCAACAGGCCCAATGCCTTTCAATATATGGCACACTTTGCCCGATTCCGGCATGGACTGATTGAGACGCCGGCACAGTGCAAGGACATCCTCGATGTACGAAGTGTACGATTTGCCGAGATGTTGTCAGCGAGTATCGAGTGTTCTCTTCACGACAACGGATCAAATGTCCGGTGTCCCAAAAACGTGTCGCAGCTGCTGCTGCAAGGTAGCCCAGCCGGGTAAGTCAACGACGTGGTTAAAATACCATGTCTTTGCGACTCCGGTCAGATAAAAGGGACGTAACGCAATTTGGCGGCCTCGTCTCACCTATTAGTGGCACTTGCGCTACAGTGTCTAGAAATATACTGCCTAGTGTGCTGAGCACGCGCATTCCGTTCGAGAGAGGCTGGCCGCGCATGTGATGACTGCACTCAGATGCCACAAGCGGCGCTGCGTGTCGAGAGGGTGCACGAACGCGCGAAATTCTCGTCCTGTTGCTGCCGGAGCCTCGCCACGTTTAAAATCAGTGTGTGACAGCTGCAATCTGATTTACTGTGAAGTTCGACGGCGCCATATGTACACTGCAACACCCTGAGATGTTAAACGCTAAGCGGCAATGCAAAGAAAGGCCATGTATTGTGCCACTGTGTCAAATAAGTTATCGGTCGAACAAGGAAAAGATGTCTTGTTCACCGCACAAACGGATCTAGCACGGTTTCCGGAATGAAAAAGTAGGATCAAGGGGGCAGACAGAAGGCTGAATCCGAAGGCTGTCGTGTGAGAAAAGCATTCTGAGAGTGACTCCACCGAGCTATCTTTTCGGATTAGGGTGAACGGTGTCGGGAATGAAATCGCCCTTTAGGCAAAATTTCAAATATTATTTTTAGGGGCGAAGCTCCTTAGGGCGTGGGCTGTGCGTCCCCTGTAGCCTGTATGTAGCCACCTCTAGTTTAGTTCTTGCAGTGTTCACTAGATGGCGGTACCGTCCCCTGTATGTAGCCACCTCTAGTTTAGTTCTTGCAGTGTTCACTAGATGGCGGTACCGTCTCCTGTATGTAGCCACCTCTCGTTTAGTTCTTGTAGTGTTTACTAGATGGTGGTACTTGTAGCTGATGATGAAAAGATGCAAGATGTTATAAACTAGAAAGCGGTAC